>NC_133900.1:36073447-36383408 GCF_964199755.1 Larus michahellis | reverse complement strand
GTTTTTTTACAGAGAGCTGCTTGTATTTCCTACTGTGACTCTTTTGGCTGGAGCATAGCCTTGTCCCCAGTGGTGTTATTAGGAGTCTCCTGCAGAGTAGGTTGATCTCCACTTGTGCGATTGTACAGCAAAGAGGAACACAGTCTTGACAAATTGTGATAGCCATTTCTGATATTAAAACCATTTGGCATGAAAATTGGGTATCGTGGTGGTACAAACAAAAAAGCAGTAGTGCAACCTACTTCAAAGAAATACCTTACAGAAATTACTGACATTTATTTAAGCTGCAACTCTAGCTGTAAAATTATTTAAAAGCACTGAATAAAAATATGTTAGATAAAATGACTACAAAAGAGATCTTAAAAGGTACGAACCCCTAGTCAGTTACCTAGGAATACGACAACACCTTAGCAAAATTATATACTTGGAAGGATAATATTGTTTGTATGACAGCTATCATCTCACTGTGAAGAGTCAACTGGGGACGCCCACTGACATTTTAAAATTCAATTTAAAAGTCCATATTGTTAACCATTTCATTCCTTATCTGAAGAAAGACACAGGAAGCATTAAAATGTACCTACATTATATATTTATATAACTTCCTATGTATTTTTTTAGGAGTATCTGCTGTCACGTATATACCAGATGGGAGCACTACAAGAACAAGCCTATAAGCCGAGAAAAGCTTATAGACATATTCAGATGGGCAGAGCATATGGTCACTAAGAGAAAGGATTTATCGTCAAGTCATATTAGCTGACATGATACTCAGCAGGTGTTAGATATACATTCATTTCTGGTTTGTATACCCTGTAGTCCCATTTGGTTTAACTTGCTACCTTACTTTTCTTGTCAGGAGACTGAATGAATGTATTTAATGAATTGCAAATGATCAAGAATTATCCAGGAAAAGTAAATATACATCATTTTAAGGCAACAGATCTCTTGCATCCCTGAAGAACATCAAAATATATTTCATACTATACAGTTGGGAAACTTTTATTGTAATAACTATTAGGCTACAGCTTATTTAAGGAATTATTAGGCTACAATCATTAGACTTGAAGTCATTTCTTAAACTTCATGCACTGAACAGATTTAGGTCCATTGTGTGATGGTTGGAGCTGTATGATTCTCTGCTTGCTGAGCTCTATTCAACAGTGGATTCTTGGTATATGAGCAAGGATCCAGTTTTGTAAAGGACCTATGCTGTTTTCCCACGGAGGTGGAATGTGGCTGCTTTCTTCATTGTATTTTAGAGGTATGTGGAAAACACTGTGAACATGTAAATAAACATGAGGATCATGGATCGATACCGTCCATTATAATTTGAACTGAGAAGACTTGATAATCTGGACTAGAATTTGATAATCCAAAACAACCTTGTTTTAACCAAAAGAAGTTGTTCAGAGAAGGAATGTAAAATACAGCTGTGTAACAGATGATCTGCAGCATGAATTGTATGCTTGTTGATCTTTATTTCATGCATAAAATTCTTAAGAGTATTAAAAACAAAACAAAACCAAAAAACTCCAAAAAACTCACTGCAACAATGTAAATACAGTACAGATTGGCAGGGCTGCTACACTCTGTTGTGCAGGCATGGAGTTCTTGGGTGGCTTTCTCAAGGTCATAAACCACCCAGGAGGTATGATCTTCCCTAGTTCTTTTCTTGAACAAGTTGATTATTACTCTTCAATGTTAAAATACAAGTTTATTTTCTAAATAAAAGGGAAAAGTACAGCATGGAGCTGTGACTTAATCAAACAGCTTGTCAGTGACAGATCCATATCTCATGATCTTCCACTTTGCTACTTGGTGCTTCTCTGGCTTAATCTCTTTTTGAACTTACAGAAGAAGCAGTCACATTTCCAGCCCTACTTCTTTTCTGCCATCACACCTATTAGTGTGTGACATCTCTGTTTCGGTTGACTCTGCTCGCTTGCATACATGTGGGAATGAGCTGGGGTTGAGGAAAGGGCAGGACCGGGTCTCTTGGCACAGGACCTGCTCATTCCAATAAATTATTAATTGAACTGTAAGCCCAAGACAAGTGACTTACAGTAAGTGACAGTAAGTTCTAGTCATCAAAAAACCCTTTCTTTTTTACAGTGTGACTAGCTAAAGCAATATTATCTGAATGAAACAGCTTTCAGTAAATCTTTAGGTGACAGTGATCTGGTCTGGTCAAAAACACATAAGCATCCAGCTTTGACTAGAACATGCTCCCACTGGAAGGATACCCAATGGAGAGCAGAGATGCCAGGAATGAGGATGTAGTTTATCAGATAATGGGACATTGGTATATAAAGGAAAAACCCCACAAGACTTACCTGAGAAGTGTTATAGGTGGCAGGACTGCAATAGGCAGTGAGAGTTCAGCTTTGCACCACTGTCATGGAGCAAATTCAATTTAATAACAGAGTGTGGGAGGCAGTGGAGTGTTATGTGAGATGACCAACGCTTTTCTGCTCAAGAAAAGAGAATTTTTTTCTATGAAAGGCCATATAAACAAACAAGCATTGCTGTGCTTTTGAGATGGGACTGTCCTGGCGGCTGGGGCAGGTCACTGATGCCTTTGGGAGAGCTCACCAGCCTGCACCAGGGCGAGGAGCCCTCCCTCATCCAGGGGCAGATGAGGGAGGCAGCAGGGATCCGGGGACTGTGCGGGGGGCCCAGGTTACTGTAGTGAGGGTGACCAACTGGTACTTGCAGGTAGTCTTACGTCCCTGGGCAAAGTTCACTGTGGCTGGTGCGTGGGGCTGCTCAAGCCAGGCTGGCAAAGCAAGGGAGATATCTCCTGTGGCACGGGGGCAGCTGAGAAGTGACTGTGGTTTCGTTCACTTCTCCCTAGAAAGCTCAAAAGTTTTCTCTACTTGAAAAATGATGTGTTCTTGTTTTAGTCCTAGCAGAGCCTTTTGGGTGGCATGAGTTAAAGGCCCTCCAGACTTCTTTATGGAATGTTTAGAAAGTTTAATATAAAGTTTATTTTACTATAAAGTTTACTAGCAGGCTCACTTGGGAACTGATTTTGCCCTGATATATGCCCACCCACAGATACAGGTATATATTTCTTACAGAAATACTTACTGTAAACATGCTGTCAATTCCTGGGCTGCTTTTTTTTTTTTTTTTAAATTACACCTGCTCTTCTTCAGAGCTGCATCTGTGTAGCTCTTGATGACAGCAGCCTACTCACCCCCTCTTTCTCCTTTGTTTCATGAGAGAAAAGGGCAATAAAGGAAAAGGGAGAAAAAAAAAAAGTAAATCAAATGTCAATCAAAGGTTCTTATCAAGTGCCTCAGAAGAAAGGACTGCATTTACCTGTGATTTTTCAAAAGTGGCACTGGATTTTTCTTTCTGGGTGGACAAAAGGGAAAAGATTGCAGGGGTGGGAATTTCCATTTGTGGTTTACAAAAATGTGTTTAAATTGCAAATAGTGCAAGACTTGTGCTATTTTAGTAGTTTATTTATAGAGAAAGATGGCCTTGGGTTTCAGGTATGAAAGTGAAAATCAGAGGATACGGAACTTCTGTCCCAGCAGCTGCATATCTTCTTAGGGGAGATAATGTAGGTAATTTAAATTCTATCTGCAGAACTGCCCAGAGTACATTTATTCTTTTTAGTGGCATAGTGAGACTAATTTTATTAATCCTTTGAAGTGCTCAGAAGGTAGCCATGGTAGATGTGCAAAATATTAGTACTTGCAAATGTTCTAGATGCCAAAATACATAAGAATAGGGCAGTGAACATGATACTGCGGGCTGAATACCAAAAACCATGGGAGTGCTAATTGGTAATAAGAATATTAATTCACATCAAATAGTCCACGCTGGCATCTGACTGCTATGAATGTTATGATTTAATTACTACATTTTGGCGGGACTGAGGATGTTCAATCAAACTGGTAAGATTAGATCTGGTGTGCATGAAAGGGATAGGCAATGTCTTGCCTAATAGAGCTATGCCTTAATTAGGTTTTCCCTATCTTGAACATAGAGCTTCAGGTGGATTGACACCTTAAGTTACAGGAAACATGTCGGAATTGCCTTGCCCTAGTTCTTTTTGATCTCATGCATACGATGAAACTAAAAAAACTGCCTCTTTGACAGTTTCAATGAAAATTAGGTTTCCCTCCAAGTAGCATTGTCCCCTAATGAATAAGTATGGATCAGGAGAGCTGCTGTAAATAATGTAAGAAGAATACCTTTGAAAAAGGTTGCTAATCTTAGAATTTTCTGCTCATCTTAGAATTTTCTTCATTAAGTTCTTAGTAGCCATCTATTACATTATGTACATGAAGTCTGAAAATTTAGGATGAGTCTTTATCATTTAATACATTGAATTCTAAGCAACATTTCACTACCAATTTTTCTCTCTTTTTGAGTCTCTTCCTTCATATCCCAAGAGGAAACTAACACTTCTTTTCCTGTTTAACAGATAATGAAATTGAAATTCAAATAATAATGAAATTTCCACTAGTAAATTACTGTTTTCATCCCTTCGTTTTCCTGTCACCAAGATAGATGAGAGGCTAGGAAGAGTCAGAGGGGTAAAGATGTCATGTAATGGTAAGGATGACAAGCGGTTTCATCTTTCCAATGACTGATTTTTTTATTTTTTTTTTTTAAAAGGCAACCAAAAGTCATACACGTAAGACTTGGTCCTATTTGCTTTCAGTACAAAATAAGTGTAGAGCTGATGCTTTGCTCAGAAGTGAAAAGAAGATATAATTTCTGTATGAAAAGCATGACTATAACATCATAGACAGATGAAACTGCCTGTGAAGACAGCTACATCCATGTTCAAATTCTGTTACAGCAACGCTAATTTCTTGCTCCTAAATACATCCATTAGATTTCTGTAGCAATTAGAGCCCGATAACAACGTTTCAGTTAATCAGTCAAAACTAACTTTTAGTAAAGCAATTAACAAGATGGAGAAAAAAAGAAAACTTTAAATGTGTCATAATAGAAAGCTTACAGGTGTGATGTGATGATACACCTGATAAGGCATGAACTTTTTTTTTTTTTTGAGAACAGCAGAAAGGTAAGTAGCAGGAAAACCACATGGCAAAGAGAACTAGAAGATACCTAAATTAGTGATAGTCACCGAACAGCTGACGAGCCATGCCCCACCTGCAGGAAAGTCAGAACAGAGAGAGAAGTCAAGGGTTTGCTGCTTCTCTAGCTGGTTGGCCAATGTGTATGGAAATGGCATGGGTTAGCAGTTCAATAATGCTAGTTTGAGTGAGTTATATGTGATGGATTCACAGGAGCAAGGTTAGTTTTCTGAAGCCGTGTTTAGTCTATACTGGGAAGTAGCTTTCTATTTCCAAATTCCCCTCTGTGCACGCTCTGTTGTGTAGGGACTGGAAGAAGCTGGGCTGGGCCAGGGAACCTCTTGAGGCAGCAAGGACTAGATTTGGAGAAGGAGGATAGTAAGAGACTGCTGGATGGCTTGGAGGGCAGAGTCCCTCACAACGGTGATGTGGAGGTAGTTTTACTCTGGTCATTTCTGTGGAAAAGGCCTTGGCTGTGTAGGAGACACTCCTGTACTAGGACCAGGATTGTTCCGGCTGGGGTCTATACTAGCGGGAGAAAAGTACTTGTGGGCAGAGGGTTGAGCAGGGTCCCTGTGACCTCCCTGAGCTGCAGGTTGTCTCGTTGGTGGGTCCTGTAGTTGCCAGTATTTTCTCCATTATTTGGAGTATGCCATCTACTTACTTTTTTGGGAAGAGATAGGTTGTCCAAAATTCACCTGAACAAATAAGTTGGCTCCAGAACAGAAGCTGGCCAACCCTGATCTAAGCAATCAAGGTTAAAGGACAAAGATTACTTGAAGTGAGGGTTTCAGCTAGCTGCAAAGCCAGCTATTTTCTTTCTGCGTAGATCAACTGCATACTTGCAGCTGCCTTTTTCAATTCTAATTTCTGTGGTGATGCTAAGGGAGGAAGCATCTTTTCATTATAGTCACATCAGTTTGCATCTATTAAGTCTTTCCAATGGAGAGTGATGCCAAATAATATCTCTCAGCTCTTTGTCCATTCCCAGTCAAATTATTTGGGAAATTTTTTCCCCTACTAAGAAGGTAAAGATCTTTCTTAAACTCTCTCATTTAATTCTTCAGAAGACCAAATGAATTCAGTGTCCCTTTCCAGGAGCTTTTACAGTAAGCTTCTGCAGAAAAATTTATTTTCTCTTCCTCTTGGGAAAGCCTTGTATTTGAATTGTGAAATTCTGCCTGTGCAAAAAAAAAAGTTCTGCCCAATCAAATGAAAATCACTAAATTATTTTCTAACCTGAAAATTTACTTCTCCATCATTGGGTTCTCCATGGAGGAGGAAGGGGCAGAGACAGAAGATTAACTGGGTGTTTAGAATCAAATGTGCAGTTCAATGCTAAGATAAATCAGGAGAATGTAGCTGTGGCTGAAGTTTCAAGGTTGTCAGAACTAAAAGAAATAGTTGGGTTTTTTCACTGTTTGTTGGAGAGGTTTTTTTCCCCCCATTTCGAAGTGTCTGTAAAGTGAAAAAGCCTAGACAAAAATAGTTTGCTGATTTCAGGATGGATAATCTTTCTTAAATGGAGCTCTTCTAGATGATGTTATTCAGAACTGGCCGGTTTTAGCTACAGTTCTCAAAAGTGCCCAGTTTTTGCTGCTTAGCATAACACATGAAAAAGAATGATTTTTTGAGTGCAAAATATTAGTACTTTCTTCACATCAGGTGTCTTAAGAATTGCTGGTACCTAAAATGAAAGATTCCTTAAAAGCTACTGGTAAGCACCTCCTGTGTTTTTGTTTTTTGTTTTTTTTTTTTTTTTTTTTTTTAAAAAAAGGCCGCTCTTCAGACCACTAAGCTTTTTACAGAAGTTTCATGTTTGAAAATTGCAAATAGAGTAACCAGCTATGGTGCTTAAGATTAAAATGTCAAGAGCTTGTTACATTTTTGTTAGCTTATACCCTTCTCTTTGGGGGCTAGTCTGCAAACACATATTGTCAAAGCCTTCCAAGGTATTTCTAATACTTACTATAAAATCCATTGCTGATTCATTTGAATATGCAGAAGTGCTTAATATCAGTTAAAAGCATTCATAACTGTAGTTATGGTAGGTATTTATATCAGTTAAGTCTTTATTATAAAAAGTAGCTGCGCAGTTCACACAGCATGTGGAGAAATGGAGTTGTCTGAAAAAAGAATTTGAGAATTGTGCGTGGCTTGTAAAATGTACACCCAAACATACATTCAAAGAGGTATACTAGGGTACCTACTTATTTTAGTACATTAAATACATTTCCAAAGAAGTAATGTCATAAAACTCTCCCTTCTGTTTGGCACAATTGTTCAAGACTATATTTACTGCAGTTCGTGTACTTTTTTCATGTTTTCTAAAGCCACCACAATACGTAAATTGCTCTCAACTTTCTACGGAATAAAATTATCAACTGAAATACAGAAGGCTGCTAAAAATGTCCATATAACCTCGGTGTCTTTGTCAATATATTGATTTTACAGTAGTTCTCCCAAATGTATTAATCAAGCATCCTTCAATTTTCATTCAAAGCTATTTCTATACCTCTGATGTTTTGCTTAAAACATAAGAAGTTTCCTGCATGTGGTCTTTAAAGACACTTTGACATATTGTACTTCTTGAATTAATAAATACTTTAAAAATACAACTTCAGCTGCAACATCTTCCTTTTATGATCTTAAAAGTAGGTCTAATATAAGCATGTGCTTATCTTTGCACATATGCTTGGGTTCATTAGTGCTTGCCTCTGGCATTTTCAGTGCTGGAGAAATAAAATCCAAGAGTCATTAAAAGTGCGCTCTTCAAAACGAAAGCAGCCGTACTGAACAGGAATGCTATCTTGAGGAAGGGTCCCAATTATTGGAACATGATACATAAAAGCGGAATTTACCAGCACTCAAACAATTCAGCAATTAAATCTTGTGTATTTATAATATACCAATATTCTGTTTGTAAGTGTAGCAATTATTTCCTTTAAAAAACCCCCAGTGCTTACTAGCATTCTTTTATTATATGTCCATGCCAAATTCAGATGAAAATGTGATAATCTACAATCTTTACTGCCGATGTCTTTATGTAGGAGTGCTATTGTGCAAACAGAGCTTAAAAAAAAAATAGAAGAGCTGAAGTGGTGTCATGCCCTCGGATATGTAAGGAAATAATTTTAACAAACTTGATGTTTCAGAATGAATAGCCATCACATGGCAACTAGGCAGTTCAGATATTGTGCATCTGCCAAGTGAGTGTCCAGTAATGAATGTCTGCTAAAAGAAAGCACAGACCTGTGATCCCAAAAGGAATGTTTGATGAATATCAAGACCATCCTATTTGTACTTGAAAGATAAATCTGTTTAACCTTTCTGATAGGTATATAGCTGCGACCTAATATTTCAAAAAAGATAAGTGTTCCTTTTTAATTGGTGAAAAGTTACATGATTAATAGGTCTTTGGAATACGATATTATTTAATTTGAGTATTGCATAACATGTATTTTACACCCTGGGAACATGGTTCTACAGATAAGAGATCTGTAAAATCATCATTAATTTCTAAAGATTTCCAAAAAAAACCAAAAAATAGATTCAGGAAGTGCTTAACTTAACAGTCTAAATGAGCATAAATTGTTTTCATTTCATCCTGATTACAGTTGGGTAACTGACTAAGAAAATCTTCTGGTTTTTACCAAACTTTTTCAAAATGATATCATTAGAGATTAATTCCTGTTGCATTTGTGACATACTGCCATCTTCCTGGTTTGATCCTGTGTTTATTATGACTTTGTTAGTTAAGGTTACACAGCATTAATGCTTTTTGGAAAGTTGAAATTATATATTGAAATTACATATTTTAATTTAAAGTGGTTTATTGTGCAGCTGAATTAAATAAAACTGTTGTTTACATGTACTTTTAAAAAATGGTTTAGCTGTAGCTCAAATAAGGAGAGATCCAAGTTTTATGCCTGATCATAAACTTGTAATTTTTAGAAATCAGTTGTCATATTTTATGTCTGACTGTAGCAGGATGTGATCCAAAACATCACTCACTGTGAGATGGTACTGCCCTCAATCTGATCTGCATCATATTCTCCCTTGGAGGTTTACAGAAACCCACTTCACCTTCAGCATGAGTCAATCCCTGAATCCTCCTCACCTTCTGACAAGGGGTACCTTCCTGAGACAATGAGCTTTGAGGTAAAAACCCCATCTTGGCTCCTAGATCTATGCTGAAACAATCAGGAACTTTGTTGGCCTGTCTTTCTGGACCTAAATTCCATATCTTTGTAAATCTTTTATCCTTTTTATTATAATAAAAGTAACCACAGTTTTTGTGTGTGAGGGGAAACAAGCAATTGTACCAGCCTCCACTGTGGACTTTGAGCTCTGGAAACCCTAAATACCAAGGCATGTAGTCTCCCACACTTACTGGTTTTAGGGTTATTTCTCATTTTGAAACCTGGGTTCACCTTGGTTTTCTTTCTGGACGGAGTCATAGAATCATAGAATAGTTTGGGTTGGACAGGACCCTAAAAGGTCATCTAGTCCAACCTTCTCTGCAATCAGCAGGAACATCTTCAACTAGATCAGGTTGCTCAGAGCCCTGTCCAACCTGACCTTGAATGTTTCCAGGGATGGGGCATCTACCACCTCTCAGGGCAACCTGTTCCCTCATTGTAAAAAATTTCTTCCTTCTATCTAATATAAATCTACCTTCTTTTAGTTTAAAGCCATTAATAGTCCTTTTCCTTAGTACTGCATAACTGAGCTACCTAGCTAGTTCTCCTCTGAAAGAGGAGGCCACCCCTTGGATTGTCTATCCCCACTGCACCACCCACTGTTTTGAGATGACAGTATATTTTTCATGGCTGTGCCCCCTTTATCGCCCTCCCTGGAGACTGTGCTCTGGACTGCAGTATTCCCTTATCTGGCTCTCCTGTCCCTGCAGCAAGCTCCTGCTGGGCTTTCTAGTCATAATGATTCTCAGCTTTGGGATGCATAATTTGAGTGCAGCATCTTAAGTGGGACTTCCTCTAGCCCATAAATGGTATGAGAATAATCCCACCGTCCTCTCCAGAAGCCTGAATAAAAACCACTCCCCCACAAACTACAAAAGAACAAACATTTTGCATTTTGTTACACTCCTTGGGTAAATGAACCAATTTTGCAAAGTGCTGTTCTTGTCCTCTTACACTTTTCCTTCAGCAAATTAGACTTCAGTTATTGATTGACCCAGTTGGAAGACATCTTTAATGAACAAATTTTTACAGTTACCAATGCAATCTGTCAATTTTTTTGTACCGTGCTTTTAAAAACGTCAGAAGTGTTGCTGAACAATGAGGATGGAAAGCCTTGCAGTTCAATGCATCGAACTATTTTGTATGATGGGAGAGGATAAGCTATGACTTCTGCCTACTGATATGATGAGATGGCCAAGGACACCGGTGAGAATAAGCCATAGCATCTTGGCTTTCAACTGTGAAAAGCTTGAGAAGGGAAAAAAATAATGTCATTCCTTTCTTGGTTCCTAGGCTGGGCATCTCAGCTTTATCCCCTGATTAGCTAGGTGGCTCTTTGGCTATTCTGTGTTTAAAAATAAAACAGATACCTTCTTATATTAGTTTTGCCTGCATTACAGGGGAAAAAAGTAAAGCAATATTTTAATTTCTTTTCTATCATGAAGATATAGTGACATAAAGCATAGACAGAATGTTTTTGTCAGTGCAAAAATAATACCATCCGGTATTTAATTTTGATTATTATATGAAGCTTAGAGTAAACTTTTATTATTTTCTGTCAAATCTATCTCAGGATATACACATTCCTCCATTAAATCACATTCATTATGATTACCATTCTGTTGATACTGAAATAGGTACCATATAAAGTTATAAAACATTTATGAAATCTTAACTAGTGAAGCTTGTATGAGATTGTGATCCATCCTTTCTGTTTTAGGAGAATGAGCACAATGCATGGCTATTTTAAGACATGGGTTGAATTGAAGAGGCATAGGTGAAGAAGTGCTCTGCCAGCCACGTGTGGGCTGTCTTTTATCTGAATTCAGAGACTGAAAATGATACGGAAATAATGTATAGCCATCATAGCGTTGTCTGGGGAACAGAAGAAAAGACTAAAAAGTATTAGGCATATTTGCCTTTCCATCAGACCCCACACTTTTCACTCAGCATCCAGAGTTATGGCCTCCTCACCTCCTTGTGCCGCCTCATTTGCTCTGGTCCTTTATTCTCTATCTGTAGTTCTCAGCTTCCCCCCGTGGGAAATGATCCTTAGCTTATGTTCCTGTCCAGATGCACTGTCTACTCAAGGTCCAGTTGATCCTTGGGGTTTTTTTTTAACTCATTAAAGTATTGTCTCTTATGGTCTGTAACATCAAACTCCTCTCTTTGCTGTCTTTTCATTGATTTGAGTCTCTCTTTCCTGCTGGAACAGCAATTTTCCAATGGGGCTGCCTTGTTAAGAATTATTGAATACTCAGAATTTTCCAACCGTGGGCAATTCTTGATGTAACCCTGACTTCGTTCCTTAGGCCATTATTTCTTCTAGATATTTCTGCAGGATTGCCTTTCTTTCCAAGGCAAGAATGAAAGATGAATACTGCACCAAGTCTCTCAGCAAATTACTTTCTTACACATCAAAAGACTGGGCATTTGATAAAATATTCATTTTAGGTTCTTGTACAAGAAAATTATACTCTGCTTGTACATAATATGGCCCTATTTACATTACTGTATCTGTTTTGGTGTTTATTATAAATTGTACCAGAAAAAAATAAGTTTAGATTTTCTGTGGCATTTATTCCGTATTTCTCTTTTTTTTCCCTTTAACTGTATTTTCTATCAAAAACTGTAAAATTTTTTGCTATTTTTGATAACTTCGTCTAGCTTATTTTTTCTTTCACAACTTTCCTTGTATTTATTCTGTCACATCCTCTGTGTCTTATTTAATCCATTCTTCTATTATATCACTTACTTGCCCTTCTTTCACAGCTTCTCCTCCCTTCCTATGATTGGGGGGTTTGTGTCACCACATACAAAAGCACTTCATTAGGCTTTCTGGAGACCTGCAGGGGAAAGCATTACTTTCAAAATAACATGAATCCTTTCTCAACCCATTTTCAATGAGCAGGTATTAGGCAATTTCGATGAGCCCTGCCGACTCCTGTACAAAAATCTCTTCCCCTCTTTGAGACAGGTGTACCCCATCTGTCGCCAGCAGGCCTGGTGTTGCATAAACCAACCCATGATCAAAAAACCCAAAGTCCTGCCGGTGACACCAGGCTCAGGGCCAGGTATTGATCTGTTGGATCTTCCTGTTTCTTCCCTTGTCATTCCCTGTAACTGGAGGGATAGAGGAGAACACTGGTTGTGCTCTTGATCCCTTAACCAGTTGCCAAGGCCCTGAAGTCTCTCTTGGTTGCCCTCAGATTTCTTGTTGCAACTTCATCACTACCTACCTGAAAAATCAATAATGGATAATAATCTGGGGGCTGTACCAGAGTAGGAAATTTTCTTGCCACATCTTTAACGGGGGCCTGAAGGATGCAGCAGACTGATCCAACATTGACCAGCTGCACTCCTGCATGAGGGAAGAGCATCCCTGTGGGATACCCAAGACCAAGTAAGCAGACGTGATGTCCAGAGCAATGTAATATTGATGTCTGTATCTAATTGTATTACTAGTAGAATGGAACAACTTCAGGTAGGATAGGTAGGAGTTGGTAGATGAAATGAGATAAGAGTAAATTAAAAGGGCAATCCTTAATGGATCATTTGTCATCTATATTCAATAAGGAACTGCCTAGACAGTTCTGTCCCCTCCCCCCCCGCCCCCCCCCCCCCCGCCCCGGAATTGTAGGGTTTCAGTTACAGCCACTGGAGAGGATTGTATACTTTATG
The DNA here is from genome assembly GCF_964199755.1 of Larus michahellis. Taxonomy (NCBI): domain Eukaryota; kingdom Metazoa; phylum Chordata; class Aves; order Charadriiformes; family Laridae; genus Larus; species Larus michahellis. The sequence goes on along the minus strand of NC_133900.1, from coordinate 36,370,459 downwards.
TCTGCATTCAAGTGCATAAGTTTGTAGTGTATATAACAGGTTATACTCTCTAGAAATAAGCGGGTCTATATATATTTTCTTGCTCAGTTGTGCCATAGATGTATTTTGAATATATATTGGCACCTCCTTTAGTATTGAGAAAGGCGATTGAGTCAGCAATCTTCCTATGCAGCAAATGGTCAGCAAATTGTTCTTTTGCTAATAAATTAGAATTTGATATACTTTTGGTGACTAGAAGTTTAACGCCTTTTGATCTCATTCGTACTTAATGCATATATACTACTGTGCTTTTAATGGACTGGATTACAAAGGCTAGTGGCATTCCTAAAGCATTTTACAATAGCTGATTTGTATCAGTGCAAAAGATTTTTCCTTGTTGTGAGGTTTAGTATAAAATTGACAATAGGGTTAAACAGTAAATAATTCGCCTGATGAAACAGTGAAACAATTTCATCCTTTTGTCAACAGATTTGGCTACACATCAATAACTTTAAAAGTTGTGGGGGTGAGAGTAAATAATTACAAACCAGCCAGGCAATAAGGTGCCTAGCAGAATACACACTGCTCTTGTAGAGAGCAAAATAAGGGATGCCCAGATTGATTTTTATGATAGCGTAAACCATTGTGTTTCTCCCATAAGTTGCTGCTTTCCATTGAATCAAGAAAATCTATGCTTCTCTTTTAATGGAGAAGTTCTGCTCTGGGGTTTTCATTCTATTTGATATCTCTGCAAAATCAGTCAGGTTTTAGTCAGTTCTCTGAAGTATGAGCTCATTTCTCTGCAGGATATAAAAAAAATTGCTACTGCTCACTCCTGTAGCTGTATAACACAAGCTTACTACTTTGCATAGTCCCATTGATTTTCCTAACATCTAGTAGTAAGTACTAAGCCTGTCTTTACTGGTTCAGACTATCAGTGCCTGAAGTTGCAAAGACCTCTTGGGAAAACATATGGGGCAAATCCTCCATCTCCATACAACTGTGGAGGTACATAAAGGATGAGAATCTAGTTCCATGAATATTGTGGCAATGTTTTTTTTTGTGGAGGGGCAGAGGGTGAATTTTGTGCAAAAGTAATTATTTTGTTAGTGATAACGCATGCAGCAGTGTTCACCTGGGCAGAATCTGCTTCCATGTGCGTGGAAGGAAAGCCGAGCTGCAGCATTACTGGTATTGTGTGAAACTACATCTGTATCTATTAAATGTACAGGTAAACTTGTTTAACCTTGAAAATTCTTATGTTTACAAAAATAAGACGGAGTTCATGACCTTGGTTCTGCATTACTTGAGCTTATTAAAATGACAGTGGATTTTTTAACGTTTTGCAATTTGACACAAAGTGTGAGCGTGCCCCGTTATCAGATGTAATTGGCTTCTTTGTTACAGACTGCAGATGTGGTGTTAATGTTCTCATAGCGTTTTGCATGAGTTCTTGTGGTATATATGGCAGACAAAAGAAGCAAAGCGGTGTCTCTCCATAGGGTAGAGAAGATATTCTTTAGAGGCGCCTTTTAATGTGATGAAAACTTCCCTTGAAAATGAGTCATCCGAACAACAATGGCGGTATACTCTGGCGTTTGCTTCAGAGATTTAACCTGTGACATAAAGTGCTTAATACCATCTTTAAAGATCAGGACCTCGTTAGGACAGGTGTTTAATCATATATATAGATATGGAAATCATCTCTATCCCTAGTTTATAGCCTTAATTAAACTCCTCATCCACAGTCTGAAAGGCACTGAAGGACAGGATCTTCAGGACTACATCATTTTCTAAGTCGTTCTGTAATTGTTGTGATAAGATTTTCACACATCTAAATTCCTTGGGGGGGTGTGTGTGTGATCAGATGAAACCATGTGTATTCACGTGTATTTCTACAGCGGTTTCACACTCAGATGATTTTCTCTACTAATTTTAGTTAAAACTTCTGCTTTTCTACTGCAAAATCAGGCTTTCGTATTTTCAGGAGATAGCATTTGACTTTTATGGGACAAAGTTAATGCCAATGGTGCATAAATATAGAAGCAGCTGGGAAAGAATAGTTAAGGCTAAATTCTGCTTGCATTTCTGTCAGACAGAAGATCTTTGAATGACAAGCGTTTGAAGCATTGACAACAGCAGATACGCTCTCAGGAGGAGTTTACCAGTACTCAGTGTCCATCAGCTGGAGTTACCCTGAGAGCCTTCATCTTCTTCCGTTCAGATTTTCATTTAATCTCCAATTGAGATTAACTGAGAAGGAAGCAATCCTTTCTTCCATTTCTAGCTTGCTGACATAAGGTAATTGTTTTGTGTAATTTGAATTGAGCAAGAAGACAAAGAACTAAGCCTGAAAACACATAATTAGCTGTACAAGAGGGAGTGTAGTCAATGCTAACAGTTGTCAAACATATATGTGCTAGCAAAATCAGGGTCTAGGTTAATAGGCGTAATCTGCTTTTTATTTTAGGTGCATAAATATGTGTCCTTTAATATTTCAGACTTAGTTTGTTGATTGTTTTTCATTAGTTCGCTTAGTTTAGTCTCTGCCTTGTTACTACTTTTCATGGATGAGGCTGATGCTGGGGTTTGACCTTTTTTTGAAAATGCATGTAGAAAGAGTGTGAAGTACAGGACAGTAAGTACTCTTTCTTTAAAATAAATAAAGGTGAATGACTGAGATCTTGCACATCTTTGAAGTGGGAGTCCCAAAGACTGAATTTGACCTATAGATTGATACAGATCAGTGATGTTATTTGGATAAGTCATTTGACATGAACATGTTATACTGATGAAAAATGTAGGTTTATTTTTCATGAGAGGAGCATAATATGATTGATACCATAGCTTTTGACATGGATTTCAAAAAGATATACTTGAGAAAATATAATGAAATACACTACAGTGAATAAAGTATTAATAACATACTGAAGGACTGCATTACCATCTTTAAAAAAATTGCCATTCGTTATTAAAGCTAAACAGAACTTGAGAAATAGGGAAACTTAATTTGTAGATTCATTTCTAATTTGTTTTAAATAAGTTGGACTGTGTTTCTTCAAGCAGATATTTAACAAAATGATAGTTTTGATTAATGCAATTGGTCCAAACACCCAGCAAAAGTCACAATAATTTTCAATGTCTCTTGCTTATTCACACTGTATTGAACATTTTTGTGTGTTTTCTCGACGTTGGAGCTCTGCTTGGATTTTCCATGTCAGGTACCCAAAAACCGAAGGAACTGAAATTGTATGTTTATTTTGAAAGTGTAGCTCATATGTTTCTGTACATCCATACATAGTTCTGAATATCTGAAGAATTCTATTGCTGTTAGTTTTTAAAACAAAACTAAGATTCTTGTGTATGCGGGCAAGTACTTCAGCAAACCTGACAGTGAGTGGTAGAAGTGTGACTGTATTCTTTCCACAGCCAGACTGATATAAATTGAATATTCAGTGACAACAGGGAACAACATTAGCATCATTTACAGATTCAGTGACCAGGTCAATAGGGATTTTCCAAGTGTTCTCTTCACAAGTAAACAAATTATTTTCCTACTGTGTCTTTATTGTGTATGACAGTGTTTTACAAACAGTTTTGTGGTAAGAATTTTAAGCATTAGCTGTGCAAATGGGTTCTATTGTGTAGCCTTAAAAGCAAATGGGAGGTATGCAAATCAGCCTTGTAGTATCTCAGGGAACTGGTTTAAAATTATGTTAAGATGTTATTATGCCACAAAAATAAATAAAGCATATGTAGTAAAGAGAATGAAATTTATCAGATTATTTGAACTACAGTGCAGAAGGAAACAAGAAATGTCTTCACTGGCATACAGTATTCCCCTACCTCTTCTCACTTTAAAAAAGAAATAATCCCAAACTCCAGAATCTTCTTTGGATTTTTCCTCCCCCCATAAAAGAGGTTTATTTGAGTTAAAAGGCAAGATAATCCCCTTGCTAGACAAAACTATGAAATCAAACCAAATAGGTCTTACTCCAGGGCAAACACAACTTTTTAGTATGTTGAGTGGCTTTTCAAACAAAGAGACAAAAAAACAGCCTTTACATTAATTTTGTGTTATCAAGGGCAATTGTACTCCAAGTTCAGAGAGAATTGACTCAAAGTAGCAAGACAGAACTGTTCTGCAATGTCTCTTTTATGTTACTGCCTTGCTTGATATTTGATTCTTAAACCCAGTTCCACTCCACAGCTCTCAGAAAACTGCAAAATAATAAGTATGTGATACCAGTGAGAACAAGGTGAGATGACAGTAATTTGGTAGTCTTCAAAATGGGCAGAATCATCAGCCTGCATCGGTTATTTAAGCTACAGCTAACTTTATCCTGTATACATAAACAATGATGATTTTACTTGAACAGATGAATTTGTTTTATCTGGGATTGCTGAAATTACTCTCTGTTTTCTGTAGCTCCCATAAATCCACTGTGTACAATTGTCAAATGACTATGCTGAAATCTGCTCAGATCCTCCCACCTACATGTGAAAGGGGGGTGGTATGGTGTGGTGGGTTTCTTTTGTTTCTCTTTTCACTGCTTCACAGTTTAAACTGCAGAAAATGTTTCTCCTTACATTGGACTATAAAAATATATAATGATTCCCAGTTCACATGTTGCACTAGAAATTCCAATTCAGTTGCTAAGGATACTGTTAAGCCTCAGAAAGATTATGTACAAGAGGGCAAAATATGCAAATATTAACTGATTGGGAAATCAGTATTAATCACTTCTAAAATAACCCCCACAAAAATCCATCCATCTGTTACAATGATTGAAAGTAGATCCAGGAATCCTATCGGTAAATATTTTCTGTTTCGGTAGTGTTGGTTCACCCTGCCCATTCTCAAGTAACTGGAAATCTTTTGGGAGTGTAAAGTCCTGGCCTCAGAACCAGTGTGGCTTGTGACTGTCTGCCGTTAATTATGCCTGACCCAGGTGTAATGCAAGGATAAGGACAATTAAGGGGTATAAGAGCATTAACAAGCAAAAGAGAGAACTGAATTATGATCATGGCAACAAATGGAAAATAAAAAACTTGGAGTTTTAGTCAGAGATTTTTCATTGTCCTTTTTGTTCAGCTTCCTCTTCTGTAAGATCATAGCAACAACCTATGTCAGAAGACTTTTGTAAGGCTTATTTTATTAGTACTATGAGCCGCAGTGCGATAGCAAGGACTGCCTTTAAGGTAACAGCACACAGAACTGTACAAAAGACATAACAGAAATCTGTGTGTTGGCTATCTTTAGTTCTTTTTCTTAACCCTCTGTTTGTGATACTTACATGTACCATATTTACAATAGGAATGTGAAAATATCTGATGGCCAGATGCTGCTGCCCTGTCAGTCTCAGCAGTATCACACTCAACTGAAAACCAGTGGGGCTGCTTGCTAAGAGATATGGTAGAGTTAGGCTGATGGTTGGACTAGATGATCCCTTCCAACCTAGCCAATTCTATGATTCTATGTTGCAAAGCTCATGCAAAGGAGTGAGAGGCTAGTGAGGCTTATTTACTTACAAGAAGCAAAATAAGAGTGGACATTTGCTCTGTTCTGTACAACTAGAAAACTAATTTTCTTTAGAACTAGAAACATCAAGACTAACCAGTGATTTGTTTGTGAAAATTGGAGGAGAAAGAACGGCTTTGAGGTAGTGGCTGTTCGGAGTGGCTGAACAACACAAGGCATGAAAATGTAATGCTACGTTTGAGAGCTGAGATGACTTTAGAGGCAGTTTTACTTTACATTGTTTAATTACCTCATATAATGCAGGGGGCAGAGGGGGGAAGAAAAAATCTTGCATTATGCTACTCTAAAACCACCTGAAAATTGTCTTAAAATGGAAGGAATTCCTATCACTAAAGATAGGCTCAGCCATAATTTGCCATGCTTCATTATTACATACTATTGAGAAATTTGATCATCCATGATCTTATCAATGACCAACTTAGACTACAGTTCAATCACTTTCTTCTGTTCGTTGATAGAACAGGAGCATTTATAGGTATTCCCTTAATATTTGCATTAAAACAAATACCTAGCTCTTGGTAAGTTATAGACCCTGATAATACTAAACAATATATTCAAAATACAACCAATCAGGAATGTAGGGCTTAGGAAGATTTACTGTTGCTTAGAGTGAGAGAGTGTAATTAAAATGACGATAAGGTAGTATTGATTGTAATAAATTATTGAGGTTACAGAGATTAGACCCTAAACCATTTGCGTAATGATGAAGAGACCTTGAAAGGGAATATGTTCTAGTCCATTAAATCTTTAAAAAGCGGATTCTAGAACTTAATCTTTTCTTCAGTGTGACTTTTGCAGACTGAACAGAACTCTCAAACTAATTTTCCATTTCTCTCCATCCAAATCTACTATTATTTTACCTGAGGTTTTTTACCTGTTATCTGCAAAGCATTTTTACCTGGTGTTTACCTGCAACTTAGAATTGTCAAGAATGCATGGAAATGTGTTTGTTAACCTGGGGGATGACTGGGAAAAGAGGCCCACTTATTTCCGAAGAAATTCCACTTACCAATTAACATTTTCATTAGAATATTTGAGTCATAGTTAATTTGCATTAGGATTTATTATCTGAGCAAACCTGACCTATTAAACCTTCTAAATCTATTACTGTCAGCTAATGTCATGATTACAGAAAGAGTACATGGTGTGTCATAGCAACACGGCTGTTCCACCAAATTTTTGACTTGAAATCACCGTTGTGCTGTTTATTACTGATTGAATTATTAGACACGATAAATTATTTTATGCTAGCCGCTCTCATGTCCATCTTTTTACTACTTTCCTTGTCATTATAAGTGCCTTTAGCCTTACAGGCTAATGAAAGGTTCTCGTATCAAGTCTGATTACCACTCTAATGTTTTCCAGGCATGCTTGGTGATGAGCTTGGCATATGAAACAATTTCCTCCAGTAATAAAACTAATTAAAGTGGGCAGTCATCCCCACATCACTCTTTAATGAATTATAATGAGCTCATTAATCTATCCGGTCTCGCTCACCACATCTATTGGCTGAGCTTCTCTGGGGGTATGTCAGGATAGAACTCTTGCCCAGGAAAAAATGGGCACTGAAATGCATCTGTTTTCCTTTTTTTTTTTTTTGACAAAAAAACAGGAGACAGCAGAGGTCTGCTCGAAGTGGAATATGCTTTTTAATAATCAGAATGGAAGGGGTATATAGCTAAGACCCTGTAATGGTGGCAGAGGAATTTAACGAGGTGTAATATCGCACTGCAAGTGACAACATAATTAATGCCTCTGTGGCACACACAATTCACTTAAAATATGACTTACAAATAATGTTTTAGTAACTGGATCTCTGGGAAACTGCCTGAAGAAGATAACATCGAGCTTGGTTTTGGCTGAGCTTCTTGGCATTTTTCTTTGTTTGTTCAAAATGAGCAAGAAGAGGTTGCAAGGTTAGGCTTCCCAATTCCATAATGACAAATATGAAAGAATTAGATGGTAAGATTTATGAGAGGAAAAAGATGATTCATATGAATATCCATACAGAAGAACCACCTATTTTTCTTAGATTGTAACCCTGCAACTTTCCCCATCTGTAAAAGATCAAGCCTAGTAACAGCTAATCACAGCTACCCACTGGAGTTAGCTAGTTCTTATTAGCGTTTGTATGCTTTTAATTCAAATCCCACAGGCATAATTACAATTTTATTACCAGGCAAATTAATCTTTAGTTTACCTCAATTCATATCAAGTATTTTAAGATTCATAAAAAGTTACGCAAAATGTATGTTCACAGAGTATACGAAGAAGTTAAAGTAAATATGCTGTTCCAAAGCAGAAGCAACAGCCGTACTCAACGGTAAATTTCCCAGTGTCTTCACCACCACAGACTCCATGCTCTTTTCTCATTTGTAACAAAGAAACTTGGATGATACTTGAAACAGGAATTCGTTTTTATGCAAACTACTGAGACTTTGTTTCATTTTTCTGTAGAGAGAAAAAGCACAGGCTGCTCTAAAATCTCAATAAGGCAGTGACCAGGGCAGCTGCAGTAAATGTAGGGGACCCAAGTTCAAGTCCCTGTTGCGAGTGTGAGGAAGCACAGGCGCCTGTATCCACCTCCCCAGGGGTAACCTCAGCTACTGAGCCAATGGGTAGGCAGCGCTGCAGGGTAATGCTATTCTTCTAGCTCAACGGGATGAAAACATTTTGCTCCTGTAAGGTTCTTCAAAACTGATGAATTTTTATTCAAACAGGTCGAGGGCTTTTTCTAATGAAATAAACACTTCAAAGGGAGAAGGTATGTTGTTATGAAATCCCCAGTTGGCTTCAGTCTTAAAGAAAAAGTGGTAACCTGCCATTCAGTTACAAAGAAACAAACAAAAGGTGTCTTTGCTTCGTGGCCATTGTTTTTTACCATTGGATCTTTTTGTTGGTTTGTTTTGTTTTTTTTTCCTTTTAAAGAGGAAAATTTTATAGAGACTGCCAAATTTGTAGTGCTTCTAAATACATTCTTGGTTCATTTTTAGGAGAAGGAATGGTATAGTTCAGGCTTCTACTGCAGGACTTGTATATTGACATATTCCAATTTAAAATGTGCAATGTAGAAGGATCTAAGTATAAAAAAACAACCCAAACAGAAGCCAGTCTTTTCTATTTCTATATTATTTTGTTTTATGCATAGAATTTGATTTCTACTTGGCTTAGTGCAGATATGTATCTCTGTACATGGTAGCTCAGAATCAGGAAGAGCAGTTGTGTATTGGCACGTTGATTATGCCAACAAGTGTTGTACTAATTAAACTGTACTGTTCTCTGTACTGGCCACGTTAGGTAGATATTTATAGTTGGTGCTATATTGCCTTAAGAGACTTAAATTTTGTAGTATCTTTGCAATTGTCCTATGGCACCATAACTATCTTCTGATAGCTGAGTTTTGTTTGTCTCAGTTATCTGACAAAGCCTTTTTTTCATTTTATCTTTGCTTAAAAACTCATCAAGATAAAGATGTCTTGTCTTTTTCAATGATTGTAATGTTAGTCCAGAAATTAGATTTTCTAAATGTATGCAAAGTTGGTGGTATTTAAAGATTGATATAGCTGCATAAAAACTACTAGCAAAATGTCACATTGGTTGAACAAAGGTTTACTCTCAAATAAAAAATGTGTTTTCATTTAAGGACAGAAAATAATTGGGTATGTAGTTCGTGAGGGAGTTGCACTGAATGTATAGTCTAGTTATGTCTTTTTAGATTTTTTTTTTTTTAATTACTATTGTTCTGTGACCACCTAGCTTGAACATGGAATGCTTAGCTCTCTCTTGTATGTTTGAATTTCCCACTCTGTATACAAAGATAAAACATGTGATGTTTGAAAATTTTCTAAATTCTTTCTCACAAAGACACCTTGCTTGTATAAATGGAATAATTTGTAGTATTTGTCCTTATTTAATTATTTTCTGGCAGAGAACCATCTATCCTGCCACCATGAGCTTTCACGTTCTTCTCACTTCTACTCCAGACCTGCAAAATTGGTATTTAATGGTAACTTGTATATCGTTGTTAACTCTGTCAGCTTTTGTTATTTGCATGCATTATCTATGCATGCAAACATTTGTATTTTTGATCCTAGAAACTTTCCTGGAATTACACGTTATTTTCATTATTATAACCTCCAGCAGAGCTCGCTGGATTGCTTCCCCTTTCTTATTCTCTTGAGAGCATTTAATAAAACTACTGTCAATCCCTATGTGTTTCGAAGATCTAAGAATTTATTCATTGGTTTCCTCCTTGAATCATCCTGGTCAATCTAAAATTACTTTTATTTGGATCCTAAAGGAAATCTTGACTTGGTTTAAAAATAGTAACTGGAAAATGTGACAATGTATTTTGTCTTTTGGTTGTTGTCCACAAGAGGTTTTTGTCACGCTTTTTCTCACATCTGTAAAAGCTGAAGTTACTATGTTTTTAAGGCTCTCCTTGCCTTCTGTCTAAAATTTTTTTGTGATTCCAAGAAGCAGGAGAAAGGCTATTTTAAAGCATAAATGTTGAATTCAGCATAAGATAATGGAAATGCTGTCACGTTTTCAAGCTGATAGTAGAAGACTATACAGTGGACTCAGGAGACTTCAAGTAGGTGGCCTGTGCTTTGTTGGAGCCAGAAGGAACTTTGCTATTGATCTCTCCTCCCACAGGAGCCAACATCTGGTTTGGGCTCAGTTTCCTTCCATTTAGAGAGATTAGGTTTTTGTGTAGGGCATTATTCTCTGAATATGAAGAAATGCATTTACTGGCTTGGTGGTGATGAAACTTTTACAAAAATGCGGGAGTTGGCAGATACTTTACTTCTTCGCCTAAATGGTTTTGTCATGCTGCTTGGCAGAAAGAAACAGCAACATACCAACGAAAAAGTGGCTGCATTTCAATTGTGAGTGAAATTATGTCTGCACGAGGTTATAGATTTCTATGGATATTTTTTGATGTGAATCAGTCTATATGTACTATGTGATTAAGGTTGCTTGTATCTAAGAGTGTGAACGGGTTTTGGCTTTGCTGATTTGGTACTAGGGCAAAAAAATTAGATATGAAAAGGATATTTTTCCCTGATGATAATGTGAGTTAATAGGACAGTATTAAATTGCTGAACTCCATGTTTACAATATAATGTAAAAATAAAATAAGCAAGGCCAAATACTGAAACAAACAACAAAATCTCTGCCCTGATTATAAAAGGTTTTCTTCCAATTAATAAGTGGCATGAGGTCTTCCAGAGAATTTACAATGCGGAGAGAATTGATGTGTAGGGAACCACTTCTAGCAAATAAGTTTATTGTTTAAAAAGAAAAAACAAGGTAAATAAATGATCTGTGTTTGTTTCCATATAAATAGATACACCAGCAATGGAGCAACTAGTCTGAGGCATGAGTTTTTAAATGTCAGTTGAAGATTACTGAAGGTAAAGTGGAATAATGTAGAATAAGAAATCTCTCATATCAGCTACTCATTCAAATATGCTAAAGAAACTGATATCAGAAATTATTGAACTACTAACTCTTGCCCATTATTTGTTGCTTAAATCTTCTTAGCCAAATGACAGATAGAAACAAGATGCCAGGATGTGAGTTTTGGGGTTTTTTGTTTGTTTGGATTTGGTTTTTTTTTTAAGTTCTTTTAATCTGACTTTGTTACCAGGTAAAATAGTAGAAACTGTTCTGGAAAACAGATTTGGTTGGCCCATGAATTAATATAAGTGGGGAAGAGCAGACTTGAGTTTCTGAGATTTTAATCATACCTCGGAAGTCTGCTGGAAGAGTCATCAGCATGTGAATAAGGATGATCTGTTTTGTGTAGTTAACTCAATTTCCAAAAAGCTTTCAACAAGGCCCTTCATCAAAGGCTTTTAAAAAATAAGAGGATGAGTGGGGAAGTCTTCTCTTGGATTAATGGTAGATTAGGTGTAGAGTGCAAAAGATGTGAGTAAGTAGTCATTTATTAAGGAAAGAGTTATACTTTCAGAAGGGTCCAGAATAATCAGGATTAAAATGGAGTATGAAACGTTGCAGAAAGATCTCATCACAGCAAACGATTTAAAGATGAAAGGCAGCTGAGATTCAGTGTCAGCAGACACAAAGGATTACACACGGGGAAGAGCAAACCTATCTTTCTAAATGAGAAAGGAGATCTTTCAGACATCATGGATAGTTCCCTGAAAATACCAGCTTTGTACTTATCAAAATCACAAAAAGTACCATCGAGTAGTTATTCTTAATAGTTCTCGCAGGGCTGTTTGATGAATTCGATACAGGGTCATTGTTCCCAAAGTCTGTTTATTCTGAAGTTTGTGGCTATGATTTTAGTTTTATGGAAGGGTTTGTGATGAAATATTTTCCCCCTTCTACAGAAAACATAAAGACATGAGTTTTTTTCTAGAAATCTGGGCACTCAATTATTTTGAATAAGTACTTAAAAACGAATGCAAACCAAAATACCGTAGTGCAGTTGTGTGAATGGATGACTAAGCTGCTGCTTGAGTGCTATATGGAATCCTGATTACCCAGTTTGAATGAATGATAGAGTGCAACTTGAAAAGGCAAATCACAGGTTTTGCTCAGGGATACAGGGTGATTTCTGTAAGAAAGGAGGTTATATAGACAACAATTCCCAAGCTTCAAACAGGGATGAGAAGAGTTGTGCAGTAAGCATGCAGACATGTTAAACTATTGGAGATGCAGAGAAGATGAATAGGAAGTACTCCTGTCTTTTCATAGGATGGGAACAATGACATTGTTCAGCAGCATGTTTGAAACAAAAGGAAGGTTGGGCTCGGTTAGGGTTTTTGTTTTGCTTGGTTGCTCTGTTTTCTTTTCATGACTGTATAATTTATTTAGAGATATCACCAAATGAGGTGTAGTACTGCGTATATGAATTCAGGCTCAGGAAGAGCCATAAGGAGAGAGTAAATGGAGTGGTTATATCAGGAAAAAATACATTTATATGTTTGCTACACATTTACACTCCTGGCTGCTGTTCACAATTTCTGCAGGTCAGATACATCTTGGGCATCACGTGAAATGATCATTCAGTTTTATGTTTTGCGGTTTATTAATCAAGCTGCACTCCTTTAAACTCCACGTTTTTTTATTATTGCTGCTGAAGAGAGCAAAATTCAGCTGAAGCAAAAAAAAACCCCATTAATTTACTCAATCTGTATTTCACAGTTAACTGACAACTGGATCGCCATGAAGAAAATGTTGTGTATTTAGCTCTGCATTCATAAATGTCTGAGGTTAAAGTAGCATAGCCTACATAGTCTTTTTGAGTATTACCTTCATACTAAAATATCAATTGAATTCTAGTATTCAAACGGATGTAGCTGCCCTGAATTGCTCCAGTAAAATATTTCCCGATATATGTTCTATGTAATTGAACTTAGATAGAACATGGTATAGAATTGCATAATGTTTTATGGAGCTTAATCACCCTTATTTATCATTATAAGGTCAGATCCTGTGCTCCCCAAACTCAATTTGATTTCTTGATCAAAAAATGAAATATAGAGCTCTTCCTTTAGTTATGTCATTTGAATTCTGTAGTTGCACTGGAAGGTGTATGTAATGCTCTCTGTTTCTGCTATGACCATAGCTTCCAAAGCTGATTCAGGCTTTTATTGATTTGTTTTGCTCCTACTGGAAAGATACCCTGTAGTGAGACTGTTTCTGTTGAGTTGAGGTAGGCTTGGGAGATCGCTTTGTGTTGCCATATTAGGCTTTAAGAGGAATTTCTGAAGCGTGGGCTTGCCCTCACCCTTGTGCTGGGGTTGAGCAACAGCTGGCTCAGCAGCATGAGATGAGGAGCAGGCGAGTTAAGCGTGGCCATTGCCTGCAGTCAGAGGCCGCTCGTTGGGAGCGTTGTCAGGACTCCAGCCAAGACTAACTGGACTGGCACAGCACCAAGACAACACGTGAGCCAAAGCAGCAAAATCAATGTGCTTTGCACATGTGAAGAATTGCAGCCGGCCAATTCATTTCTCTCTTGGTGTGATTGAAAGGAATTGATATGACAGATATAAATTGATACAATACGTAGTGGTAGAGTGAACACAGAAAGGGAAAATAAAACACTGGAAAGTCATATCCTGTACATATAGGATCATGGTGTAAATACATCAGGGGACCATCTCTCAAAGATGGACCAGTGACTTCATTTTGGCACCTGAAATAAATAATGCAGTCTCAGGTTCTCTGCCTCATGTTAAGATCATTGAGACTTTCGTTAAAACAACAATAATAATAATAACAACCAATAAAACTATTAATGATCTGAAAAAAAATATTCTGAAAACACAGCCTGTAATATCCAGAAGCCTACTCACATGAACAATCTCAAATATGTACGTGCTTCTTCTTTTAATAAAAGTGTGTGTGTCAGCATGACGTATGTTAACATAAGTGGGGCTCTCAGTTTGGAGATACATAATGGTGCTTCTCTTCAAATTTCCAGTAAGATCCACAAAAGTACATGGTGCTTTTCAGATGCCAGGTGGTATAAATTGAACCGTGAAAGACATCCGTAACCCTGTACGTAGTCTAGACTCCTACACTGCTGGCATAAAAACCCTGTACGTGTTAAAATAACCTGTCTTTTCTCTGAAAGTTCTAGATAGTTATCCAGAATTTTATTAATTTTGCTGTATGAAACTGCTGCATAACTTAAAGGAAGCTTCAATTATTATGGCATTTGTGTAGCTTTCTGAACCTGTTACTCAGTTTTAAATTTCTTAGTTTGGTTTGTTCCAGGATGATATTTTTAAAGAAACTGCACCCTAAGTAACTGCTGATTTTTGCATTACCCTAAGTTGGTAAACAATCTGCTTAGCATCAGAAATTCAACACATTTATCAAATGAGTTTTATAATATTCTCATTTTATGGTACTATTTTGGCAGCATATTCTGTTTAGTATCAAAATAAAATTGCAGTAAATTTATCTTCCATAATACTTGGTTAGTTCTGTTTATAGTGCTTTGATTACAGTAAGCACAATATGCCTATTTGTTCCGAAGGATGAAGAGGTATAAAGTGATTTTTCAAAATGGAAATGATTATGGGTTTTGGCCCTTATGTATAACCTGCTGCAGCTGTCTTCACACACGCAGTACAATTTGTCATCTTGTGACCTGAACTGATGAGAAACAGATTTGCTATTATGTTTAGCATTTCCCCAGATGGACAGAATTAAACAAAAATAGGAAAATACTAGCACTAAGATATAGCAATCACTGTCATGGACAACAACTGAAAGTAAGTAAAAGGGTGATAATTTGAAGAAGTACAAAGATGATAATTTGAAGAACATTCGACCATAAACATGTACAATAATAACAGCAGATCCATAGCGGATATAGAGCTAAATCCTGGACTTTTTTACAGTATCAAAGAATATAAGTGAGGAAAATATGATGGACGCTTTGCACACAGCTCCTTTTCTGGCTGACAGACCTGTAGAAGCCTTTATTATTATTCTTTGTGTCCCTTGCCAAGCTCAGCTCCAGCTGTGCCTTGGCCTTCCTGACCCCATCCCTACAAAACCCGGCAGCGTCCCTATACTCTTCCCAGATACTTATCCCTGCTTCCACTGCCTGGGCATTTCCTTCTTGCCCTTTAGTTTGACCAGCAGGCCTTGACTCAGACATGGAAGTCTCTTGTCTTCCTTTCCTGATTTCTTACACCTGGGGATCAAGAGCTCTTGCACTTTATGGAAAGTGTCCTTAAAGATCTGCCAGCCTTGGTTCTGCTCCTTTGTCCCTGAGGGCAGTTTCCCAGGGGGTTCTATTGACTAACTCCTTGAAGAGCTGGAAGTTTGCTTTCCTAAAATTCAGGGTCCTGACTTTACTCTTTCCCTGACCCGTATCCCTCAGGACTGCAAACTCCACCAGTGCACGATCGCTGCAGCCCGGGCTGCCTCCAGTCCTGAGGTCACCATTTATCTCACTTGCATGAGTGACCATCTGGTCCAGTATTGCATCGCCTCTGGTAGGGCTGTCTATTACCTGGTTTAAGAAGTTATCCTTGAGGCACTCCAGGACTCTCCTGGATTGTCTACAGGTACTGTGGAAGAACTATATTCACTGTTCTGGCAACAGATAGTTGGTTCTATAATTTTTTTATTCTGTTAGTACTACATTCAGACAGATGTATGGGATATTGAAACCACCCAAGCCTTTCTGCAGTTGACTACTCTTTTGTCTTTTATTTCTGTATGGTATTTTCTTTCTTTTATTCATGTTCTCGGTTGGTGTTGTAGCAGAAATGCCCTCAAAATATAATAGAAAGAGAAGAAGCACCAAGCACATTTGTCCTTTCCCTTTTGTCTTGCATTTGCAGAACAGATGATGGCTGTGCAGATGCCATGCAGCAAAAAGGGATTATAAAATCCTAATTCTACACTGTATTCAACAAGAAAGAGCTCTCTGCTGCTTGCAAACCCGGTGTGGTGTAGAGTGGGTGGAATAAAGACTATGTTTATTATTACTTTTTTTACTAAACAATAACATAAACATTTTGAGAATCACTAGCATTTCCCTTTTACTAGATATATCTGGGTAACTCCTGCATACAAATTGATGTGCCTGCACAGCAAGTTACAGGAAAGATCCTGTCAAAAGTCAGTCCTTACTGAGATGCTTGGGTACAGGTGACGTCTTCTGTTTGGTGGCAATGATTGTAGTGCCTGTATTCTGCAGTTAAGTTTACCTAACTGCTCGTTTATCTTAATACTGAAAATTATTTAGCAAGAGGTGGGAGCAATAGATATTCTTTTCTCTAAAGCTGGCAAATGCATGAAGGATACGCTCCAGCCCTCATATTCTGAAGTATCCCAGCACAGTGTGTCCCCCAGAAATTGCAGGATGCGCTTTTACTGCGCTGCAAAGGTCTGAATAGGAGCTGATAATGTAAAGTATTGATTTACAAGAATGATGTCCCACTGGCAAGTGTTAATCAGAGTTTCACTGATATGTGGCAAGCCAAAGGGAAAATTACCTTAGCCCTAGATATTTTTCCCCAAACTGTAATGACAGTTACGGTCTGTATTGTATGAGAAAATTGTTGCATGGTATGTAGAAGTTAAGTGCCTGGAGAACTGTGCAGTGCAAGAGAGGTTGGTCGCTTGCGTAGATGAGGAAGATCCAGCTGGGTGCATGACTGCTTTATGTTGGGAGAGATGCACTGTGATTTTTAAGTCTTTGGAAGCTCTGTGAGGCAAAACCTTTCTTAAGCTCTCACTAGTCCAAGGGAGGCCTACATTGCATCTTAGAGAGTATCTAGTGCCAAAGCTCATCTCAGTAATCTTTCATGTTCTATTTATTATACACTAGTACATGCCTTATTGCTGTATTTGCTTCTGCATGCTTTCTAAAAGCTATTTTCATCATAGTCTTGGTTATGGGACCTCGGTGCTTTCCTTCTTCCACTGTGTTTTCCACTAACCTTTTTTTTAAGTTAAAAAAGGGGAAAATCAGGAAATAGCAACAATGTGAAACCATGCTGACAAAAAGAACTCAGAATAATGTAACTGAGGTACAATAGTTAATGCTGCATCACTTTTAAAACCACTTTTAAAAATAAAGACTTCGCTTTGATTAAAATATTAGTAAAGCTCTTGATACTTTATATTTTTTATAAGCAGATATTTTTGCTAACTAAAATATTAAATATGTATTAATAGCGTATTGTGTGCTGAGGGCTGTATTCTGGGATGTATTAGTATTTTATTTTCAGCTAACATTCCTAAACAGCAATCTATTAGTAGCTAGTAAAAGTGAAATGCTGCTACACCGTGTAGCAAAGAAAAATTCCCATGAGTTTTTCCATAAAGGAGATAGAGCAAATTCTAGCTTTTTTCTAAATTTGAATATTTCAGGAGATCTTTACGTAGTACTGAAGTAGTGTGTAAGCAGGTTCATTATCTGTCTGCCAGAAACTGGGTATCTCTTTTTATTGCAGTTGTAAATATTCGGGGGTTTATTTGTGAGTATCTTGTTTCTTCTTCCAATTCTATTAGAGCAGATGATGAGCCATATAATTAATTTGAAAGGTAATTATTATAACTGAACGTTAAACTGAGTAAAATGGACTTCACACTCTTTCCTTTTCCGTCTCGTATTTGTCTGTTCATTTGGAGTTGCAAACACATTAGTGCTGACAGAATTCAAGTTTATGACCCTGGTTTTACCCTTTTGAACCCCTGAGCTCTTCCTGGTCTAAACAAATTCTGCACTTCGGTACTTCTGTTATCTCTTAGCTAGAGGTCCAATTTTCTTATTTTTAAACTAAGGACAAAAGTGTTATCCAAATATCTCTATATTCCCAAAAGTTTTCTTGTTGTATGACTTGGGTTTTTTTTGGAAAATAGTGATACTCCAAACCAGTAAATTTCTCAAACATTGTAAAAGTATCTCTGTACTAGAAGTACGTAAAGGTACAGTGCTTCGTTTACAGCTGTATGACCAGCCAGTTGGCTCGTTACTTTGCTGGGTGTTTATTCTACAACAATTCAGTCATTTCACTTCTCCTCTTGGATGTTTATCAGAACAAGACAAAAATGTGATTGACATTTCATCTGCAAATGTGGCGTTTAGACTTACACAAACTCACAAAATTGCCTGGGGACAACTTGCAGACTGCCTCATGGACCTGGGTTTGGCTACAGTCTCAGCTATTAGGTTCATTTTCATGCAAGTCAAATTGAGTTATAGTCAATGGTTATATCGCTAAATGGCAACTATTTTCTTTCCTTCACCCTGTTAGTACTAGAATTGCTGCTACTTTGGCTGATGTGGGACAAAAGATGTATGCATGGGAAGGGTACTTTACTTTTCCTGTGAATGTCTGTTCTGCTTTCTTTTTCATCTCCTCCAAGATCAAGAGCTCCACAATAACACTTCTAAATTGATGTTTCTCTAATGTTGTTTTGTAAGTATAAAATTATGACATTTCATAGCCGTTCCTTAACTGAAGAGGAATGACATAATAGGATCTTCAGTAAAAATGCTGAAAAAAGTCAGAAAACGATGAAATGGACTTCTGTGCAGGGAGCTATTCACATTTCTACATAATGTCTTTGGATGCATTAATTTGTTTATGCAGCAACTTAGAATATGTTATTGAAAATACCGCACATGAAAAAGGAATTGAGTTTCATTACTTGAATGTAATTATCTCACGCTATGGGAAACAACCTTTCCTTATCAAGAGCAAAGTAAAAGTATTAAGCGTATTATAACATCTCTTTTGATGTTTTTGTAGGATGGAATAAAAGATGAATGCTCGGTGCTGAAGCTGCAGCTGAAGGAGAGAGATGAGCTCATAGCCCAACTTCGTGAGGAGCTGGTAAGCAGGAAAAGCAATTTTTTTTTTTTAAGTTCATTTAGCTGATAATGTCACTCATCGAGACCAGAAACTAAAGAAATACAATTTCACTCACACTACAGAATAGCTAGCCTAAGGCTATGTTAATCATTCAGATAAACACGGATAACACTGACTGTACATTTCTAGGGATTTGTGAGCTTCTGAAGTGGCTACCATCTAGATGCACTGCTAATAGAAGTTTCTTTTAAAGGATTGTGTTGACAGTTGTCTTGCAGTGTCAGAAAGGCAGAGAAGTAGCACAGCACTGTACGCATATGCCAGAAATCTGCAAGGGCCATGCACGTGTCCTCACGAATTATGAACACTTCTCCCATTTCACATCTACAAGATTGTTCAGTAGAAAATGAAATACTTTTTTCTTGATAGTAGATGTCTTTAAATAAAATAATAAACATTCTTACACTTGCCGAACCTTTCCTTAGCATATGAGCTACTGACGTTTGAGTACTACCATTTTAGGGATAGGCAGAATACTCACAAGTGATTGAGTGAGGTAAAATATGTGATACCGAAATTAAAAAACATAAACACATGAAAATGCATTTTACTTTGCTATTAAAACTAACATAACTTTAAAATTTAATTTCTGATGGAACATGATTAAAGCACGTATGTCTTCAGTATTCTTAATTAAAGGAGAGAGATTTTCCCACCTCCTCTCTCTCAGAGAACCTAAAGACTCCGCAGAGACAGCCTGTAGAGTCACCACATTCCGGAAGACATTCAACACACACGCTGCTTCCATGGAAGCTGCAGGTGTGCGGGCACCTATGATTTTGTATAAGCAGCCTTTGTGAGGTGGGGTTGTTTCCTGAATTAGTTCTTAATTTTCTCATGTAGCTCAGGGCTTTTTTGTGTCTTTCCGTCTCTTTCTTGGTGGCTAGCTCAGAACTTGGGCAGAATAAATTCAGCTCCATCCATTACTGCATCTTTTATATACTAACCAAAACCACCAGTATGCTTTTACACAAAAAGATAAGTTTCGAGTTGCATGGGAAAAATGTAATGGTGCTCAAGGATGAAAGATTCCTTTGCTATATTAACATCTGCAAAATAAATACAGGTCATCAATATTCTTTGTTTCATATTTGGCTACATTAAGAAATGATGTATTATGTAATTATTATCTAAAATTAAATGACAAAATGGAACACAGGGAACATCAAGCTTCTGCACAGGCCTGGAGCATTAATTTTAGATCAGTCTAGTTCAGAACATATGCTATTTAACTGGTCGACAATTTTGTCAGTGTAAAATTATCCTGTATTGATACAGTGAGCTGTAGCTCATTTGCTGTTAACTGTTGTCAAAGTTCATCTGTATATATGTCAGTTGCAGAAAAAAGTCCCACAGGGAATTTAGTTCTTGTACCTCGTAATAGACAGAAAAGTACATCTTCCTAGGGTCATGAAATAAGGATTTCCAAATGGCTGAAAGTAAGTATCATGGATTTAATTCATGATTAACTGACTTCAGTTTTGGTACTCTTAAGACTTGTGAAAGAGATTACAGGTAGAATTCTTGAGACCATATTTAGTCATTTGAAATTGAGTTTTTAAAGGTCTCAATATATCTCGTTTTCTCCTATTGAACTAAATAAAGCCAGACTGGGAGATGAACATGCCAAAAACTGAACTCAAAGTTATTAAACCTACACCAAAAAAAAAGGGGGGGGGGGAGGGGGGCGGGCAGCAGGTGCCCGCAAGGTTGGAAAAAGGATTTCTGTGCATGAGGTGTGTAAACATGGAGTCAATATACTAGCTTTGGCCATCTGTGTATTTTTTATTCTCTACTGCGTATTCTTCTATAGTACTCTTTAGCTGTAAAAAGTTGGGGATTTTGTTTGTTTAAGGGTGTGGTGTTGTAAGAGCTGCCAGGGTTTCTAGAACAGCTAGGCTTTAAGTGACAGTCTAGTAAAAGAGCTCACTAAAAACATACTTAGAACTTGTGCCAGAATGGAACGTTTTGACAATCTTCTGTAAAGAAAGTGACTGCATTGCTTTGTTAGCATCCATGAGATCACTAAACTAAAGTCTAGCAATGCAACAAGGGAAGCAGCCACTCAGCTTAGTCTTCTCTGAAGTTAGGCAGCTATGGAACAGCTCTTTTCAACCATGGTTTTGATCTTAAGCATCTAAAAAGCCTCAGTATATTTACAGTGAGCCCCTGTTGTTTCCCTGATGCCTGTAACAAGCCTGTGTGAGGCTTAGGATGCAACTTGAAGTCCTCTGAAGAGCAGCAGGGCTCCGGTCCCTCTGGCCGCCACCTCTTGTACTGCACATCTAGTGTCTTTTTCATGGAGGTGCCCCGGGCCCTGCCACCACGGTGCTACTCAATATTGAGGCCCATCAAAAGATACGGCTAGGGTTCCCGCTCTGGTTTGCTCTGGGACTTTTTGCAGGGCCCCAGGCCCTCGGGGGAAGCCGCTGCTGCAGCTTTGCCCACCGTCCCTGCAGGTTAAGGAAACCATTCCAGGTGTGGGGCTGTCCTTGCAATCTCCTTTCTGTGTTTCTCTGCCTTCCCCATGGGAGCGTCGTGCGGTTTGCTCCTCGTTGCCTGGGGTGTTTTAAGGAGCTGCAAGCAGTGGACTATTCAGGGAAAGTAAGCTCTCTTTTTAGAGCTATTAAAAATGATGTAAATTTGAAATGATGGCTAGAAAATGCTAATAAAAATGTTTTCGTCCATTATATATGTGGCCAAAAATTGATGCAAAGCCTGCTTTAATGTTCTGCAAAGCCAACAGTTATTTACGTGCTTTTTTTTTTTTTTTGTTCCTTTCTTTTCTCTAGTTTTTCTGGAGTTTTCTAGTAGTCTTCCCCTTTCCCTTTGATTTTTTTTCTTTTTTTTTTACTTTTCAAATACTTTTTAAAAAGTATTTCTATTACATTTGAGTGCATTATGAAGAAGACCTTCAACAGAGCTGAGGGTGGAAAATGTCAATGGAGTGTGAGCTGACTTGCTGTAAGCTGATGGGGCTTCAGAACACCTGCAGCTGTTCTTGCTTGTAATTGCTATCTTGCTCTTGAAGGGAGAAAGGGGTAGATCTTTGAGGAATGAAAATAGATGTTCAGATGTTCAGCTACAAGACCCAGGTACAAAACATAAAATGCAAGGAGGCCTCACCTATCTCTGAGCAAACAAAGAAGAACTTAGAAAAGTAGTTCCTTGCCAATTTTTTTGGTTTGTTCTCTTTCAAGTGATAATTTTGGATTGACTCCCTTGGTAGCCAGAGGTGTGTCTGCCGCATTTGGAGGAATAAGTATACGTAGACAGACAAGTGGAATTAATTCTTCTATTCTCTCACTGTCTCCTGAAAAATACCTGTTTCAGGAATTGGAGGAGAGTTTGGCTTCCAAGATGTCAGGCATCCAAAACTGCTCTAAAGTTCTCTGGAAATGGTGAACCTGAGCAGGAACTTAAAATTTGGGTTCAAAGCATCGCTTTGTCTCAGTGCTGTACTCATTTGTGAAAATATCCTCTTATCCAGAAAGTCAAAGAAACAAAGTGAGTCCATTCTGCAGGGTTTGGCAAAAGGAGACATTCACTCGCTCTTGTTCTCCTTTTTTCCCCCCTAAATTAAAAAAAAAAAAAGGTCTCAGCTTTCATTGGACACAGAAAGATATTTAAACCTCAGCTGTCTCCTACCAAGCTCTACCCTGAAACTGCATCTATGTGTGTTCCTTTTACAAATCAATCTTTTTCCACTACAGTGTGAACACTTATGACGACTTTAAGCAGAAAATATTTTCATGGGATAGTGGCAAAAGTAACTGAGTGCTGCTTACAGTAACATTTATTCTAGTCCTGTCATTGGTACGGCAGCATTAATACTGAAAAATGAGCATTAACAACACTATCCTTTCAACCTTGATGTCCCTGTGTAACTTGAGTCATGTGTGTTGTCCCATTGAAATGAAAAATGGACTGAGGTGGTTTGGGTGGATTCTGAGTGGAACTGGAGGCAAAATTAGTTCAGGAAATGAATCCTCCTTATAGCCCAGCTGTTGGAGGTATTTTTCTGCTGCGGAGGTGGCTCTTTATCAAATGTTAGACTTTTTACATTTATGGAATAGCTAGGTACAGTGCTAGCTATGGGAGCTTTACCTCAAGGTACAAAAATCAATGCTTTAGGACTAGATATTCTAGAATCAGCTCAACAGAATATAACTGTTCTTTTTTTGTGGTTTTATCTTTGCAAATTGTAAACAAGTTCTACCTGCTTGTCCAAAAGCTATGTAAATTATTTGTGGGGGAGGGAGGCAGGGAGACGTGTTTGGGGGTGTGGCGGGGGTGGGTTGTTGTTGGTTTTGGGTGGGGTTTTTTGTTGGTTTTTTTTTGTTTTGTTTCCCTAAATATAGTATATTTCTGGAGGGCAGAATGATGGCAAGCTTAGCTCTTTCCTGGAGGTTGATTTCAATAACGAGCAATTAGCCAATTGCTATAGTTTTGAAGTATCATGAAGATAAGTACTTGTTATCCAGCTTTGAAGTGTAACAGAAAGCCTGAGATGCTTGAATCCTGCTGATGAACTGTTTATGGAAGACACTCAGGTTAAGTATAAAAATCACCTAGAAATGTAGTTACACCAATATAGACGCCTTGAATTGTACAGTCTTAGAATCACAACTTATTTTGACAGGCTAAGAGTGAGATATGGAAAAATAAATAAATGAACTCATTGTGAATGCCATTTTTTTAATTTTTAGGAAAAAGAAATTTTTGATTAGTCTATTTTCAAACTGTTAAAAAAGTCACCCTTGATATTGTAAAGAAACAAGTTAATTCCTATTTGAAAAGAATAATAGTCCTTATATTTAAAAAAAAAATAAAATTCTAGTTTAATTTTTACACCAGTTACCCACTTGCTCTACATTCTGCTCATTTGTAGTATTATTTTATGTTAGCTATTTTATATGGGGATATTACAGACCCATGGATGATTTATATAAGAACAGGCAGTTGTAAGTACTTTCAAATCCTCTTTCTTCCTCATATTTAGGAAACATTAGGAGCAGAAAAGAAATAGATTAGGTGTACTTAAACATTATTAAAGTGTCAGGCTGCTTTCCTCCTTTTTTACAGGAGAATTAATTGCACATATTCTAGAAAAGGCTTATCTGAGCTGTAATTACTCTCTGAATCAGTGCTATGAGACAGACATGGAGTGTGAAAGTGGCAATATCCGATGACACAATGGGGATTAGGCTCTGATTCCTTGTCTTCACCAGTCTCTTGATGAGAAGCTGCCAGTCAGATAGGATCTTCAATATTCCCTGGCACTTGTGGAGGTGATTCTGCATATGAGTTTAAGTCCCTGTCACAAACCATTGTCATATCGTAGTATTTGGCATAGATAAAGTATTGTCATTCGCATAGAGTAGTGTCTTCCTGGTCTCACTGAGATTCTGCTTCTGAGTATTTCATAAAAATAACACTGCAGAAATGAGCAAATCTGAAAAAAAAATTTGTCCAAAGTCTCCCTTGAGATATAGTGCTGAGGCTCCACATATGCAGCAGCGTCACTCGTAGACTGCTAGCTTCGTGAGACGTGCAGCCTTTTACTGACAGGTCTTTTAATACAAGCAGGCAAATATGGCCTGGCATTACTCCGAAATCTCAGAGAATTTCAGGTTTTGTTTTATGTGAAAGACAAAAAGTAGGTCTCAATGTCACCATTCCTTTTTTCACTTTATTTTTTTTTTTAACCAATTTGATTTAACCAATTTTAACTGTAATGAAGATATAAAGATACCCAACTACAGATCAATTTTAGGAGAAGTGGAAATGGCAGCGTCTTGGAGATGTGGTGGGAAGGAAGACCTTGTACGTTGCAGTTCATTGGCTTTGTAGGTGTTACATACTTTTGGCTGACATGTATTTTTAGAGATCGAAATTCCTCCGCCAATGAATAATGGTAGATGATGGTAGATTGTATTTTCAATGTAGCAACATATTGTGTAGTGTTTGTTTTATACCATGACTGTGTCAAGGTCAAACTAGAAAGTTAACCCATGTCCTTGGAGCTCTGTGGAGCTGAGCTGCTCTGCCTCGCCTGAGGGGCTGACTTCAGCAGTCCTCACCTAAGACTTGCAAAGGGAGTTTTCATGGTGCAAAACAGGATTTGTATCAAGGTTTAGTGGGTAACTGAGGTAAAGCAAAATCTATGTTGTGCTATAAGTGCTAGGAATAAAGGATATGAAGAAGGCAGCAAAGAGCCAATATGATTTTTGTATAGTTTTGATTGCTCAAAATCATCAAATTTTTTTTTAATTCAGTTTGTGTTTTTCATATAGATGTATGTAAGTGTGTGTGCACACATATAAATATATATATATAAATATGTATAGATAGAGACACAGAAACGTGCACACGTTCACACACACACACACACACTGTCTCACTCAGTATGCTTCTTGGTAGTTACTTTCCACTCAAGAATTGCTAACCTGTCTATGATAAAGAAGGTTATAGAATGAAAGTTGGCTAAAAATGCAGAAATTTAGTGTTGCTCGACATGGCCTGATATTGGATAATATCTCAAAGAAGTACTTAAGAGTTTGGCTTGCACGAAAATGACTGCTGTCAGTATCATCTGGTGATATGCTATTGTGTTAAGCGTGTTTCTAACAGCAGAAGTAAAAGTAATGTTGCTTAAAAACAAATACACATATGCTAGAAAGCTTGTTTTGCTTCTTAAGATCAGCAGTTAGATTTGTATGACTTCATGGCTTCAGTATGTTGCTAAAGGCAACTGTGTGACATGTTTTTTCTGCAGTCATCTGGTGTGGATGAGTTTCAGATTAATAAATACTTTACCCTCTGCACAGCAATATTTAATGAATCAACTCGTACTGTTGTTTCTTCCAATAATTAAGTTTCTGGTTGGGGAAATATCTTTGCTTTTCAGGATGTAGGGGTGTCTGTCTGTGCGATTCACTAGGGATCTAATATAAGAACAATGTTTTGCTTGCTCCCCCTCCCCTCTTATAATTTATTGTCTTGTCCATTTTTCTTTGCATGAAAGCTGAGAAAAGTCTGTGCATACACACAGGCATAGCAGACATCACAAATGAAGAAACATCTGTATTTTGATAGCAAAATATTATTTTCGTTTACATTCTAGTGAAGTTCCATAAAGGAAAAATAGTGTCATGAATTTTTCATTCTCAATTTTTTATAATTTTGCTGAATTTCTTTTCCTTCACTCACGGTATACTCCAGCATTTAAAGACATTAAATATTTTTGTCCATAAATGAGAATTCTAGAAAGAAAAATAGTAAACATTTATTTGTAAATACTTTGATGTAAGGACTGGGAAACTTTTATTAAGACATGATAAAGCTGAACTGCAATCTCTGTCCTTTCCTAAATGAATAACCTAACAAGAAATTAGCTGTATTAAAGTATTTGCTAGATCTAACTAATATTGCTTCATAGAAGCTGATTCCATAGATTTTCTTGAAGTTTTGTATGGCTTTTTTGTCATTCTCTTATTACTTAATTTCAGTTTTTATGTAAGGATAAAATGTTATTTGAGGTACAAGAGATTTAAGAGGTTTCATTTAACCTCTGTTTCAACGACTGAGCACTTTCTTACTGAAGATAGTTTTTATACTATGGTATCATGAATATTGCATAGTTCAAAAGGTGCTCAAACATTTTCTCAGGTGCTCTGCTTTCTTTGAGTCAGTCTTTAGTGATTTTAAATTGTGTTAGAGCTGGGACGTGTATGGGGAGTTCTGCTGTAACTTTCATAGAAGATACTGCTGTATACCCAGTTTGTCTGTGTGAAGTCTTAGCTCTGAAGTTGGGAATGTATTTCACAGAATCACAGAATGATTAGGGTTGGGAGGGACCTTAAAGATCACCTAGTTCCAACCCCCCCTGCCATGGGCAGGGACACTTCCCACTAGACCAGGCTGCTCAAAGCCCCATCCAGCCTGGCCTTGAACACGTCCAGGGATGGGGCAGCCACAATCTCCCTGGACAACCTGTGCCAGTGTCTCACCACCCTCACAGTAAAGAATTTCTTCCTGATATCCAATCTAAGTCTACCCTCTCTCAACTTGAGGCCATTACCCTGTGTCCTATCATGACACTCCCTGATAAAGAGTCCCTCCCCAATTTCTGTTACATCCTTTTCCACATCTGTTTTAGGCTGATTTGGTCTAGAGGCCAGGAAGTGGTCAGAATGGAGAGATCAAGGTGAGAAATTTTCCCATACTTGAGAGAAGTGAATTAAATAGAATAAAGTGTTATTGATCTTCTGGATTTCAGTAGCTAATCAGCATCTTGGATGTCCTGTGTTATTTTTGCTAGGATGAGAGAGAAAGATGCTGATGCTAGATAGATAGATAACTGGAAGTAGTGCCATTTATTTCAGAGAATTTAGAATTTTTTTTCAGCATAGTAGAAACCTGACAGCAAGAGGTTGGTTTTGATCACAGTACCAAACCTCTTTCTTCCGTCCAGCTCTTTAATGCTGCACTTTGGGTCTTTCTTCTGCTGTTTTGATTTCCTGCATCTTTCCTCATCTTTTGAAATATTGTTCCCTCTTCCTTTCTATAGAAACCACACACAGTGTGAACTTTTTCTAATGTCCTGTGCATGTTTTATCCATTGTGTGAGAAGTTTTATCCATTGTTTTATCCATTGATGCCCAATTCTGGAGTTTGGGTGGAGGCTGCTGTTATTTTCAAGCTCAGTCATTCAGATTGCTGTTCAGCTGTAATACCTCTCACTCTCAATGAGATTTCACCAGTATCCCAATATAACAAGGAGAGGTTGGATTCTGTGGCAAAGCTTTCGTAAATGACCTGCTTATTACTCTGTATTTAAACGGCGGGTTTGCTGAGATAGGCAGTGGTCTATATAAATGTTTCATGCCCTTCAGGGAAGAGGCAGGTGACTGAAGCGCTGTAATGCTTTCATGCAGAGTGGTAGTAAAAAGAGCCATATGGGGAGAGCCATAGTGTGTTACAAGGCTATATTCAAAAGCCTGACTAGTGTCCCAGCAGAAAGCTACCTTGCAAATTTCTACTTTCACTGGTAATGCTCGAGTAATCTTTCATATTTTGGCTCCTTTTAACTGGATAAGCTTTTTATACTCCTTTGTATCTTGATTTAGAAGAAGATAAATAGGTAATATATGGTCATCAACAGAAAATAAAATTTTAAAAAATGATCTTAGAGACTTTTAGTCACACATTACATGCAAATTACAAGGAGAAGAAAAAAAGCTAATGGTTAATAGTAAATTAACTTAATCTCAGATAACACATTTATTTGGTTTGTCTGGGGTATTCAATTCTGAATATTTTTTCATTGACTTTCTTTGTATGGCTAGTAAAATGAAAGCAATAAACTGTTTCTTGCTATTCATTGTTGAGTTCAGAATATAAAGTGAAAATATATCTGTTTGGGTTTGGTTGGTGTTTTGGTTTATTTTGTTCTTTTGTTTGGGGTGTTTTTTTATTGTTGCTGTTTGGTGGGGTTTTTTCCCCCAGAGCTATTGTTTATGAATAATTCAGTATGTTTGAAATGTACTTAATGTATTTTGGAGTTTTCTAGTAATAATACAAGACATTTATCTTACATTTTCCAATTTGACTTACAGACGATATTGTTTTTCTCAAAGGGAACTCTCATGATTTACCAGAAGAGTAATAGAGTTTGCAGGCTGTAGTATTTATCAGAATTCATTGATTATCAACACAGGACTTTATAAAACCAGACTTTGTCACAGTGTGATGTTTGTGTTCCAGCGTACAAATAGGTTTTCACCAAACAATGCTAGTTAGGCAACAGGATGCTGTATTATTGTGGTTTTGGGAAGAACAAATGGAGCTACTGTACTAGTAGTATGGTGATAAGAAGGAAGAAAAATAAACTATGTAAACTTGCTTCAGCGTGGTTGGTGTACTTGTGGAGGAATTCAGGTTAATAAGCTGGAAAAACAAAAAGTGGTGCAATTAAAGGATGATCTAGAGCAGCAGGGAGCTCATTTTATTTTTCAGCTGAACTGCCTATTTATCACATTACTTTCAAGGGCAGGGTGATAGATTCTGAAGGAAAGGGTGGTACAGAGAGGACTGAGGATTTTAAAATTGTCACTAGACCCACCTTTTAAGACCACTGCAAACATAGGTGTGCTCAGCCTATAGAACTTGCTGTGCAAATGAACCTTCCTCACTTAGCCAGCGTGAATGATCAGTTTCTGGAATCTTGTGGATTTTATTTTGGTGCATCTTGTTTAATTTATGGAAATAGAATTTGGTCCTTAAGGGACAAAGACGTTTGCTTTTTTTTCTCCCTCCTGTTCAGAACCACTGGGATGATGTGGTTCATGAGCTCCTTTGTCTCTACCCTCTCTACCCCTTCTTTCTTCTAGAGAAGTGTAAGACATCTTGTCTAGTACTATTTGACGTTTATTTGCCAAATCAGAGTTAGTAACGTGTATCTGTTTCTCTTAATTTTTAAACCTAAAATTCATGCACCATTCTGCTAGCCAGCAACATTAGGAAGTATCCAGGTGGTGAGCTTTTTCTTATATGTAGTTATTACCAAAATCTGTTTTTCTGCAGAATCACGTAAGCAAATTTCGGGGGGAGAGAGAGAGTGCTAGTTCTTAACCAGTAAGGTGACAGTTGACTGGGAAGTGCAAAATGTAAATAACCTGCAGGAATCAGGAACCTGCATGTTGCATGCACATCCAGTTATCTGTATGCTTTAGAAAGGAAGAACCCTAAAAGAGTGGCAAAGCCGAGGTTTTGTCTTTAATTATTCCTGGAATCCTTAGTGAAACATGTCTGCAGAACAGGAGGCTGATGAAGTTTTTTCTTAATTCCCTTTCAGCTTTGTTTTTCCTTTTTTATTAAAGTTGTTTGTTTATTTTCATTATTCATGAGTTAGTAAAACCTCCCACATACGTGAAGTCCCTAGTAGGGTGTTTATTGAAACAGGGAAACTGGTCTGATAAGGAATACATAAAATCCAGCACGAGAAGTAGTATATACAGCAAAGGCTTAGCAGTCACCATGTTGCCAGAGAGCTGTTGATATAGGCAGTCAATTGAATTGCAATTCTGCCTCTGAATAGTGTTGAACTCCAAACATTTTAAGTTTGGGCTATTCCATCTTTTTTTTTCCCATGCACTATTTGCTCAATTACTGTGTTCAGTTGAACATGAATCGCTATCCAAAGCCTACTGAGATAAAAAAACAATATAAAATAAAACCCATCCATCGCCCTGTAAGACCAGTTGCAGAACATGATAAATAGAAACATAAAGCAATTTATTAACTCTCGCATCTTCCAGCAGGCTTACATAGCAAATTCTAAAGCCCAAGTCGTCTGATGTTCATTTTTTTACCTCTGTCTTCCCACTATTTATTGGAACATTGTACCGTATTGTTACTAGTATTCTGTATGTGTTACCATAGAGGTTGGAAATAGTGTTTCAAAAATATACCAAAAAAAATATGCAAATAAAACTGTGTGTAGCCTACGAGGCAAGCTTCTTAGTAGAGACTGCTAGAACAAAAGCAGGTAACTTAAAATGTTGGATAATTTAGGTGAGAAGGGGTGCTCTAGTCCCTACCTCCTGGCTCAAAGCAGGGTTTACTTCAAAGTTAGACCTGGTTGTTCAGGGCCTTTTCTAGCCATGTGTTGAAATTCTCTCTGGACGGAGAATTTCCGTGCAGCCTCCTTGGATGACCTGTCTAACCAGTCCTGGGAAGACTTTTTCTTTTCTTGTGTGCTGTAGGAGTTTCTCTCATTGCAACATGTGCTGTTGCTCTTTGCTTTTCTCTGTGCTCATCTGAGAAGGATGTGGCGGCTGCTTCTCCATACCCTGCTCAACAGTGGAAGAGAGCAAATAGATCCCCCTTGAGCCCTCCCTTTTCCGGACTAAACAAACCCAATTCCCTTAGCCTCTCCTTCTATGTTATTTGATCCACCATCTCAGTGGCCTGCACTCTCTCCAGTTTGCATCCGCCTCTTGTACTGGGGCCCCTAAAACAATGTGTGTTATTTTCAGATGCAGCCTACACAGCACTGATTAGAGGGCACGGTAGTCCAGCATACTGTTAAACTTCTGGTCTTAGAATCTGAGCATAAATCACATTATTCAACATTGTAATCAAATTCCATCATAATCAAATTACTATTTACATTATTGTGTTTTAAGAGGGCTGGGCTAATTGAAAACATCTCCTTTTCTCATGTGGGTGTTATCCAAAAATCTAGCTAGTTATTGGATTCTTAGCATGTCTTCTAATGATATCAGATGTCAAACTACTATTTAGGAACCAGGACATAACTGTAAAATATGGATTCGGGCCAAGAGAGGGAATTGAGACCTTGTGGGATATATTGCTGAATAATATTTTCCTATTAGTGGATAAGGGGCAGATACTGGTTTTTCACTTGGTAAAGATGCCTGAAATCCAGTTTAATGTTTAACTGTGAGACTGAGGCACTAATATCTCTCAGAAATGATCATCACGACACCTTTTCTACCAGATGCCATAGTGTTTAATTCTCTAAATAGATTCATGTACTTAAAAATAAATGAAGCAAACACAGAAAAAGGAAGACTCAAGACAGGCCTGTATTCTCCTATATGTACTGCTTTGCCTGTTGAAAGGGTTAAAAGTACAACGTATTATGATTGTTAGATGTACTGTTAGATAAAATGGAATAAAGCTCTCCTGTTTGCTGTCAGAGTCTGTTTGGAAATATAAATAAGCCTGAATAGTACAAGGCTTATTCTTTCAGGCAAATAAGTTCAATATTAAGATCCGCTTTAAAAAACACCTTATGAAATGATCAATGGCACATCAGAGAAAATTTTAGTAAAGAGAGATTAAATAACGAGAAAAGAGTTCTGCTTCAAGCAAGCATACATCAGTTGTATTGATTTGGTATTTGTACAAATTTTAATTACAATTGTATTTTTAGCTCTACTTAGCCATCCAGAGGCCTTTGGGAAGGGATAAGTATAGATTAAAAAATCAACCTGTTTTTCACAGGCACCGAATATCGTGTCTTAATTTTGTTCTCTTATGCCTTTTCCTATACTGCTTTGTTGATGTGACTGAGCTCTGGACTGAGACTTACGAGACTTCACCCAACATGAGAGGGTCAAGTCCATTCTGCTTGTTCATTTAATCTTTCATCAGGTTACTTAGGCTGTATGAAGGGTGGATATTAATGACAAATGATGATTTGGTGGTATAGATGCCTGCCCAGTAGGAGCAGGATTCAGCTTGTTCTACATAAGTTAGTAATCATCTAATATATAGTAAGGGCCTTGTCTCACTGTGGGTTTGAGCTAGATTTCATTTGATGACTTACAGGTCTACTTTGGTGTTTCTGCTATCTAGTATTCTTCCTCTTAAAATGTTCAAAACTTACCGATGGAGAAGCTTTTGGGTTGTGGTGGTGGGTTTTGGGTTTTTTTCTGGGGTTGATTTCTGTGCCGTCCTGCCCTGGTGGCTCCTGGTAAGCAGGAGGCTTTTGTGTGAGGTAACTTTTGAAATGCTTTTCAGGCTTTTATGTATACTTACAGTAATGTGCACTAAAAGTGTCAACATAAAATGTTACTAAAAGTTTGCTCATTTAGTTTGCTCAACATCTCTTCGTAATTGTATTGTACCATATGTCTAACTTATGGAACAGCATCTTTAAAGGGGTCTTAAGGGCCTCACATTTACAGGTTACATGAGTTTAGCGCTGTGAATGTCTTAGCATTTCTTAATCAGCTTTCTTGGTAATGACTACCGGCTGCAGAATTACAAATGTTTATTGGTGAAGAAAATGTTAAAGAACTGTCAAACCCGGTTACTTAACATCTTGTTATGATTTTAACTTTTCTTCGTCGAGTTCTATTAATCATTAGCATCTCTCTCTGTGTTTTGTGGTGCTAAAGTCCTTGTATATGCTGTTGTGAATAAATAAAACGTAGAAAAATATTCCATATCCCCATAATGTTGCTCTTCTCCCACTAGGCGCTTGGTAAAGTGAAGCAGTTCCTGAATTGTGCTATAAATAGTGCTATACTTCTCAGAAGGCATGGGAGTAGAATTTTATACTTATGACTAATTAATGCAATTGAGAGTGATCGTGTACAAGGAGACGTCTTTCACAGCTCATCTGTTTTTATGCTAAAATAAGTGAAAATAACTGTCCTTTTTTTCTGTGAAACGTTGGCTGCTTTGGTTTTTCGTATGTAATTATTGTGAGAATTATGTGGACAGCCTTACGTGTGGTGCTTTGCCGTTCAAAAAAAATAGTAGATAACAATTCTGGTTGTCAGCTGTAAATCAATTTGTACATTGGACTTGATTCCCTGTTGTGTCCGCTATGAACTTAAATGCAGTATAGAAAACAAGTTGATAGCATCCCATTCATGTCTTAGGGTTAGAGCCATGTAATCTCTTACTCCATTGTAGGATTTGAAGTAATAATGCAGTCTTTCACTCATTCCCTTGTGCCAGCACCAGTGTAGCTGTTTTCTGTTTCTTGCATGAGGTTGGGAAGCACCTTAAATCGTGCCATGAAAGCTCCCAAGTGTAAGCTTCATTCCTGGCAACTGTCTTAGTTGCATTAATACCCACTTATGTTGTTTAGCAGAGGCAAGAAGACTTTAAAAAAATAAGCAAATAAACAGAACAAATTCTAAGTGAGAGCTTGTCTACCATAATCACAATTAAGCCATTTTCTGATCTTAAAAAAAAATGGTTTTTTTTTGTGACTTGTGCTTTTTCTCTGCAAATCTTCAGTGTGAAATGGGAAGAGGAAGGAAAGCTCTAATTTCTGCTCATGATGATTTATCTGTCAATAACGGCTAGGTCTTTAGTGGGTGTGCATAAGCGTAGCTACTTGATATACTGATGAGCTGTGCTGATTTACGACGAGTCCTGTCATTGCATGCCTAGAGGGGAAAAGTGTAAGTATCCATTTTGTAGGAGAATAATAGAATGCTTCATTTACTTAATAACATGCTTTTGATGGACAGGTATATTAATGTAATACCTCACATGTAAAGATTGTTGGCAGCTTATTTTGTCATTCGTTAGATCAGATTGTGTCTTCTGATTTAAAGATGATTTGTGTACTGCATTGGAAATATAAGAGTGCAAAAAAAGGCCAATGTTAACTAAGTTGCATGTCTGCCTTTGTGATTAACAGTGTGATCTCGTTAACCAAATAAACAAAAGAACAAGGTGTTATTTTTAACATCAGGCTGGAAAAGAAGAATGGAAAAGGTTGACAATGCCATATGCTATCTCACTTGCACAAAAAACCCCACCCTTATCTGTATAGAAAATGGAAATCTTTCTGGAGTAAAATAGTCTCTCAGACCTCACGTGGTAAAAATGAAGAAAACCAGAGAATAATTTTGAAGGTTTCATAATTCTTTTTGTTTTCTGAGACTTTTTTTGGTTTATGGTAGCTAAAGTACACAATAGCAGCTATAAGAGTGCAATCACAAAATGAACCAGAATGACAGATGGCCTTAAGGGAGGATTTGAAAAAATTGTACTTGAATGCTAGAGAAAATTTCTCTTCTATTCACAAGGTCATCTGTTGGAGGTGATTATAACTGTCCTTTTCACTGCACTTGCTGTGAATTCTATAATATTTTTGTCACCCAGGGGAATCAGGAATGCATTAAAACACATCTAAGATTTAGCGAAACATAGGTAGTAAATGACTTTGAGTGGTTTCTAGGCGCTAGTGTCAGCTTAAAGGGATGTTTCAGTTGTGCTAAAAAAAAGATTTTACCAAATCAGAATGTTAGCTTTGACAGAGGAGTTACCAAAAAGCTAAATATGGTATGAGATTTGTTTTTGTGAAAAGAAATCAGACACTACTCTTATTGCAAACTCTCTTGGTGATGAGATATTAGAATTATATATTTATATCCACCCAGACCAGCGGGAAATAAACAAGGATGAAAGAAAGAACACTTGTGCTCTTTTGTATCTGTCACTTTCCATGGTCATCCAAAGGAGGCTCACCCTGCTCAGACTGTAGTATTGTCTTAAGGAGTTTGGTAGACTAAATTTCATAGTCAAAAAAAAATAAATAAATTGATATATATTTTTCTCTTGGGGCAAAGACAGTCACAGCACTGAAAGCAGAGTACAGTTTTATAATTTATTAGACAGGGCATTTTTTGTATATATACAGAATATACTGTAATGAGTACCTAGAGAGATATAAAGCTAACTTTGTAAGGAGAGATATGCAACATGGTGTCACCGGGGTTTAAAACAGTACATTACCCTTTAAGCTTTAGAAGATGGAGTTCCAAATGATCATCTTGAGAAGCCTCTAGAGTCTACTTAACACAAGCTTTTTATTCATTCTTTAAAAAGTGTGGCTGAACATACCATGCTATTCAGGCCATTCTTTTAAAACACTGTAAAAATAATGGTAAACTCCATTTAAACCATTGCGGAGACCTCTCTTCTTCAACAGGAATGAAAATTCATCAGTTCTAAGCTTTTTGTGTGCGGTTCCACAAGGATTTAATAATTTTCTGCAGATGACTTCTGGAAGTTAAAGTGAAAAGTTGTTTATCTCTCTGGTTTCAGGATACTTAGATTCGAATAACTTTAATGCACCCTTTTATGTAGTAGGTAACTTTTATTAAAAAAAAATAAATAAGTGTCATTGTTATTTTGAAGATTTTTGGAAGAGCTCATTTTCATTTCAAGTAGGACCAGAAAGAACTCATGATTTATTGAGCCTCCTGTATAAGGCAATTCATTATACATAGGTGCTTCTTTTTAAAAAAAAAAAAAAAAAAAAAAAAAAAAAAAAAGACTTTTATAACATTTCTGGGAGTATGGCTGGGTTTTGAATCTGCTCAGATAAAAATCCGGAAGAGTACCTCCAGTTTAGCAAGGCAGGTCTACTGATTTGAAGCATCTTCGGTTTCACTTCTGTGACCAAATTAACACTCAGTTAATTTCAATTTAAAGTTCTTTTGAAGATCTTGAAGAGGAAAAGCCTAAAGATTCAAACTTGTCTTATTTCAAGACAGAAATAATTTATTAGTCAGAAATCAGGTTAAATTCCCAATCAAAGCCAAGGAAGTGCATTTGTGATTTCTTTTTGAAGTTGTTTGAAACTTTCAGAATTAACTTCAGTATCACTGTGGTTTTTTTTCTCCTCGTGTGAACATCTTTTAAAAAAAAAAACGACGAAAGAGAAATGATGTTAAGATACAAAGATGTGTTACCGTAGGCAGGGTTCAGATCACTGTTTACTAGAACCGTTATTTGTAGCCAGGGAAGTTGTTTGTGTTACTCATGTCATGAGTGTGTAAACGTCTGTTGTTTCTGTACTATCAAGTAGTCCTTATCAGCATAAGTAGGAACGGATTTGAAGATCATAGCAGTTGGTTCTGATGATCTAGTATTGGCTCTATGCAATTTCATGGGGTTTTACTCTTAAATGTAGTCCTCTGGATTGAATCCTCACTAGGAGTTGAAGCACACAGGGTGTGTTCCTCAAATACGTGTTTTGGTTCAGTTTGATGAGAAAGGAGCTGAGTTCTTTCACTCAGAGACCATCATCGGGTATGAACCAACAGTTCATAGGGAAGTTTACATTTTGAGACCCTATCTGAACTAAAATGTCTATATGGATGCAGCGCTGGAGTGGTTCAGGTTTTGGTGACTTGTTTTGCAGGACTAAGCTAACTGGCTTGCA
Source organism: Larus michahellis (assembly GCF_964199755.1). Taxonomy (NCBI): domain Eukaryota; kingdom Metazoa; phylum Chordata; class Aves; order Charadriiformes; family Laridae; genus Larus; species Larus michahellis. The sequence goes on along the minus strand of NC_133900.1, from coordinate 36,333,819 downwards.
TGTGATTTTACATTTGGAAGTGTGACCTAGTGTATGTCATGGAATAAAGTGGAAGTGGACTTCTCCTCACTCTTGACCATGTTTCTTGTCAAACGATTAAAACATGATATTTTCCCCCTCATCTTGGAGCTATGAATAGAGTATATTTAAGGGCCACTGAGATGAGCAGCTGTATAGTGTCATATGTGGTTGTATTTCCACTTTAAGGTAATTTGAAATGGATTGTTTGCACAGCTTTAATATGTGATGTGTGACTTAGTAAGCACTAAAAATGTTATTTCTTTGATATTTAAAGAAAGCACCATGAAATGGTCTGTTAGTATTTTGAAGTCTCGTTCTTTCTTGGAGAAGGGCCTGAAATATTCATTTGAATTCCACGTTTCACTGCTTTTCAGTGACTGCAAATCACTAGAAAGATGCACAGGTTGCAAGTGGAAAAATAATTATTCCCCCCCTTAGAGTCCCTAATCAGTTTATAAAAATCCTGCTAGTGCCCTTATTGTAGCATTTATGCCATTGTGATCTCATCAGTGTAGATCTAAATAGAGAATGGGATCTTGAATGCAGGGTGATAGCATAAAATTTTGTTGTTAATGAATGAGCTATCACAGAATTCATTTAATTCCCTCTGATTATCTCTGAATGATTCATCATATTAAAAACCTCTGCAGTTCTAAAATTTCAAGCAAGCAGATAGCAGTTGCTTCTAGAAGTTGATGACAAAATTTCTGTTACGTTTGATTAGGTCAGATTTGTCCGATGTGATTACGGATACAAAGAAAACAAATTGGCTGTGGAAGAGGTTTATGCTGCTATTTTGTGATGATTACTGGGCTTTACTCCCATTTAAACTCCATTTCCTGCAGATAGCTCTGTCTTCTATCTCAGTGAATGTTTCCCATTGTACATTTCCTCTAAATATATTGATTAACTAGATCTTTTGTATCTTTATTCTGTTTACATCTCTCAAAAGTTCAAAGCCAAAATCTGATTTCTGTATTTATACTGAGTGATGTTTACTTCCCAGATTGATACTATGTGTTAGAATGCGGTGCTATCCAGAATAAATTTGGGAATCTGTGTGTTCAAATTATAAGCAATAATAATGAAAGCAAAACAAAGCCTTCAACAGCTGAACATTGATTAGTTCTGATAGGGGATACTTAAAAATGAGACGTCCAAGTGTAAATGTCTGTCTTCAATCTTTAAGTCACAAAGCGAGCAATCTCTTTAAGATAAAGCACAACAATTTTACTGAATTCATTGAGCCTCTCACAGGCATTATATTTAGTAGAAGTTAGGGGAAATTAGGCACCTGGCAGTTAGGTTTATTCCACGTGGGTAACTTGGACTGAATCTCTAGGCACTTAGAGTTTTGTTGAAAGTCTGGCTCTTACTGAATTATTCACAGCTGTGGAATGGGAGGTCACACTCTAGAAGGGTTATGCTAAATCCTTCACCACTTTCTTATACATTAGAAACCTTCAATTATGAACAAAGTGAAATCAGTTCTTTCTTAGTAATAAAGAGGACAACTGTGTCCTAAATGCTGTTCATATCACCTGTAAGACCTACATATTCTTTTACCTGTAGTCTTTATTGATAATTAGAGGAAGACTACGTTTTGGGAAGTGCTTCAAAATACAGTCATTTTCATTTCTCACGTGCATTAAAAACACCAGCATAGTTCTGATGTTCTTGTTTTTGAAGTGCCATTGTGAGAATTTATATTAGTCTTTATAAAATTCAACAAAATAGTTAACATCTTCAAAAATGTCCTTTTAAAAGATCTTTCACATTCCCAAGATTTTGCAGATGATGTTGCCAGAACACCTGCGTAGTTGTGGGTTATTTCTTCTTATAAGAGGTTGAGGGAAACTGAAAGTTTTCTCTTTGTTCCCCATGTGTTGTGTGCTGTTTACTCAATGATATGTTTTGTCAATATAAGCAAGTCTTTAGTTCACTTGTTTTGAGACTGGCTCCTTTGAAAAATATTTAAGTTATGCAAGGTTGACTATGCTGAAAATAGAGTACCTTGAAAGAGTTGCGGATTTCCCAGCTTTGCTCTTACTTATGGGAATAGTTGTTAATACAAGTTGCCTCTGCAACTGAATCACTGAAAAGGCAAAAAAGGTATTGCTTCTCTCACAAGGAAGGAATGAGAAATCCTACTGAATTGTAGCGCTAAGAGTGGAGAAGTAGCTGAAGAGTATCGTTCTGTGGTGGGATTCACTGAACTCTGGTGAGAGTGACAGAATCTTAAGTGAATTCCAGATTGTTGTAGGATTAATTTTTTTTATGCTGTCCAGGATTATTAATTGTCTGTTTGTTCTCAGGCTGTAAGTATGATTATAGAGGCATTATCACCATATAGTGCTTTTCTCAGTCCTGTTCTTTGAAGCTATTATTTCGAATAGTCCTTTGCTGAAACAACTAGAATGCAGTCGTAAATGGACTCTGTATTTTTTTTATTGTAAGGTTGAAAAAGATATCTGTGTAACACGTAGTACCTGACACTAAGTGCTATCAGAAGCAGGAAATCTGTGATTTTTTCAATTGTGATTAAATGGTGAACTGTTAATGACAATTGATATTAAATATGTTTAGTGAGTTAGTGGGATAGAACGTTCTCTTCCATTAAGTGAGATTTCCCATTAAGCCACCAGTTACAAAACAGAGCCGACTATCCTCACTGTTCCAATGTTTAATCTAATGTGTAAACCTTCACTTTGAGGTTACAAATATATTTCTTTTTCTTTAGTAGAGTGGGAAGCAACATTTTTGAAAGCTTTGAATGGACTGTTTCATTATGAGTGAAAATTACCAGGATGTACCCATATCTGGAGAGGTACTGGAGATGTGTTTTGACCAAACTCCATAAGTTGAAGGGCCACTATTATGGAGTTAAGGAATAGCGAGAGCATTAGAGTATAACCTTTGTCTTCATACGTTGTGCAGATCCACTCATCTATTTCAGTCGATTTAAGTCCAAATCGGTGTACCCTTAAACCCTTTGAGATGTGTTTTGCAATACAGAGGCTATTGCTGCTTCAAAACTTTGATGTGCTCCTGCAGCTTCTTTTCTACAAAATCATTAAACTTAATGCTGTATAATACAAATCGTAGTTTGGATCCATTTACTGCTGTTCAAAAGCTCTTATGCCAGCAGACCTTGCTCTTTGAGCAAGCGGTGTTCGTAGCAGAGTTTATTTGTTGCAGCGTGAGTGCGCAGAACTCTCTGAAGAGTAGGTCTGAAAGAAGGAGCTGCTGAACACAGCTGGCTTCCACCTACAGCAGCAAACTAATACGTGATATAAAACCAACCGCTGTTCCTTTGTATTCCATGTACACATAAGCTGCACAGGTGCAGGTTCTGTCAGCAGGGGCTTGCGTGCTCCTCTCACGATGGTATGAGCTGTACGACTGTTAAGCACCTGGACTAAGCAGTTGGCTTTTCTATCAGTGTAAATGGAGTCGTTACAAGGGCCACGGTACGCAATATGCAGGTTTGTCGGCTTCAGTAAGGAGTTGCTTTCCTAAGCAACACACTGCGTACGTGTGGAACAGCTTAGTCGGTTGCTGCTGAACAGCTGCTGAATTTTTAACCTTGAAGGTCTTGTATTGCTTCTGATGTTCCAATTTAATGAGTTTTCAAACGGGTTTTCAGAGGGAGCTGGTAACTAACGTAACAAGCAAAGGAAGTAGAATGATTTAAATTTTTTTCTGTTTGCCCAATAATGTTTCTGGTTTTCTGTGCATTAAGAGAAATTCCCTTATTACAAGAAATGTGTCTAAATATAGCACAGAATACAGGTTGTTTATAGGGTTTAAATGCTTTCAGTGGCCATTTTCTGTTAGCTCAAAGAGGAAGAGCATTTTGTAGCACTGAAAAAAAAAGATACATTTTTTAATGTACACTTTTTATGGTAAAGTAACTTAACGATTAAGACCTTTTAGTATACTCTACACAAAGAATTAGTATGGAAATTGCCTATGCATGACAACTAATGTAGTTCATTGATAAACGTTAGCGTAGAGTCCCATAAGGGAGAGAATACATTGGAACTCAAGATACAGTTGATCTATACTGGAAATCAGGATCTCATTCTGGACCGTGGTTTGTAGAGATGTATGTAATTCTTGGTTTTCCTTTTTTTATTTTCCTTGTTTCAGCTGTTGTGAAACAACTCCTGAAATGAAAATGCATGTTTTGAAGCCGTAAATTTTCTCATTTACTGAACAATAGAAATAACTTTTTAATTAAAACAAAAATAACAAAACATCGAAACTATTCAAATAGTTTTTTCAGAAATGATTACGATTTACAGTGGTTCTACAAACATCTGATCTGGCTTTTTTCCAGTTTATCCAAAGAAAACTTTATTATTATCTATTTGTGTTACTTTAAAAGGGATGATCTAAGAGTAGACGCTAGCTGTGTTAGATAGAGTGCAGATGTGCAGCGATTAACAGCCTCTGTTCTGAGGAGCTGAAACATCAGAACTTAAATTGTTTTTGTCAAGATGTGCTGTATCTCCTTCAATTACCGTATTAAAGGCTTATCTGATTATGTAAGTTTAATCAATTACCAAATAGCATCATTAGTGGACAGGTAAGTGTGATCAAACTGATTTTGCTAGGGAGGTATTCGAACATCTCCTTATTGTTTTATGAGGATAACAAAGTTACTGCCATGTGGGGAAGGATAGTTTACGAGATTATGAATGAGAGGGGCAATATATTTTGCCACTGAGGGATGAGTACAGCAACAGAAGGAAGTTATCTGATGTGTATGTTTCTGGGTACTTAAATTTCTTACATCTCCATGACTCTCATACCTTTTAATGGTCTAAAGGGAGATAACATTTTGATGTCCAAGGTCACATTATCCACATGGAGCAAGCAAAATAGTTTGCTTTGTAACATATAAAAATGAACATTTTGCTGTTCTAGCTTGTTTTTCTTCCAAAGTGGAAGTACCTGCTTCCAAACATACCTTAATTATAGAATGAAAGTAAGACTTCATTTTCATATTACAGGCTACATATGAAATACTATCTTCAAGATGAATAACCTAACACTAACCCCTTTAAACACTGACATCTGTAAAATGACTATTTTAGCTGTATTAAAACAAAATGATGCATTTCATATTCTCATTTAATGACTTCAGTGATCCTCCTTTATCTTTATTAAAAAGTGACAGAAGTTATTTGGTTTAGTTTTCAAAAAGCATTAGTGGTGGTGTCAGTATGTTAAAGTTGCCTCCAACCTCTAAGACACTGACAGAGTCCATTGTATTCAAAAACTCTTCTTTATAATAAACCAGAGGTTAACCTAAAAGTGAAACTAAGGAAGGTTATGATCAGTTCCATACCATCCTCTGGGTCGTTTCCTGCTGCAGCAAAGCACTTGAGCATTATGTGTGATTTAAGTAATTTGAATTATGCATGACATTAAAGTTAGGCATGTGTTTAAGTGCTTGGCCAGAAGTTAGGCTTTAATTTTCCTGAAATTTCATTGTGAGCTACATTGCATACTCCTTTCTAATGCTTGCAGCTTTCTCCATAAGGTCATAAAAATATAAGGATATAAGAACCATCACTTATTTCTGAAAATATGAGAACCATCATCAGGTGGTACAACCAAAATGTCCATCTCCAATAGTGGTCAGTAGCAGATGCCTTGGGAAAGGCAATAAGAAAGGGCAAATAGTACATTACAGCTTTTCCTAGCATAACTTTGCATTTTACTGTAATTTGCTGGTTTTGAGCATGCTGAGTTGAAGTTTTATCTTTGTGTTTTGTAAACACTGATGGATTTTTTTTTTTTTCTGTCTCCAAATCTGCCAAATAAATTTTTCAATCAATCTACGCTTTCTATATCCCCAATATGCTCTATCCACGAGTGGCATTGTTTAGCAAAGTGTGTGTATAGAAATTCTCTGCTTTACATTCCACTTCTGACCTGAGCATTCCTCCCAATTCTTGAATGGTATGAAACACCTGTTTTGGGTTTGTGTGGCAATGCTTTGTTAGCAGGGGGGCCTACAGGAGTGGCTTCTGTGCGAAGCTGCTAGTAGCTTCCCCATGTCCAATAGAGCCAATGCCAGCCAGCTCCCAGACGGACCTGCTGCTGGTCAAGGCCTAGCCCATCAGCAATGGTGCTAGCATCTCTGTGAGAACAGGTTTAAGAAGGGGGAAAAACTGTGGCATAATGGTAGCCGGTAAAGGGGGGTGAGAATATGTGAGAGAGAACTCTGCAGACACCAAGGTCAGGGTGGATGAGGTGCTCCAGGTGCTGGAGCAGAGATTCCCCTGCAGCCTGTGGTGAAGACCATGGTGAGGCAGACTCTCTTCCTTCAGCCCATGGAGGGTAATGGTGGAGCAGATATCCACCTGCAGCCCGTGGGGGACCCCATGCAGGTGCAGGTGGATACGCCCAAAAGAGGCTGTGACCCCATGGGAAGCCCACACTGGAGCAAGCTCCTGGCAGGACCTGTGGACCCACGGAGAGAGAAGCCCACGCTGGAGAAGGTTTGCTGGCAGGACTAGTGACCTTGGGGGGGACCCACGCTGGAGCAGTCTGTTCCTGAAGGACTGCACCTTGTGGAAGGGGCCCACACTAGAGCGGTTCGTGGAGGACTGTCTCCCATGGGCAGGACCCCATGCTGGAACAAAGGAGGAGAGTGAGGAAGAAGGAGAGGCAGACAACTGACTACAACCCCGTTCCCTGTCAACCTGTGCTGCTCGGGGGGAGGAGGTAGGGAATTTGGGAGCAAAGTCAAGCCCGGGAAGAAGGTGGGAAGAAGGTGTTTTAAGATTTGGTTTTATTTCTCGTTACCCTACTCTGATTGGATTGGCAATAAATTAAACTAATTTCCCCAAGTTGAGTCTGATTTGCCCGTGATGGTAATTGGTGAATGATCTCTCCCTGTCCTTATCTCAGCCCGTGAGCTTTTTGCTATATTTTCTCTCCCCTGTCCAGCTCAGTGATAGAGCAGCTTTGGTGGGCACCTGGTGTCCAGCCAAGGCGAACCCACCAGGACACCACAACGTGGAAGAATAATATCCTAATCCTTTCAAAGGTATGCGTGGTATCTGTAGGTGTCACACTTCTGTCAGTTGTTTTTACTGAATCTGACTGCAGAATCTGCCTCTGGGAAGGATGTTTTTGTTCATTTTCCTTCTTCATTTCCAATTTAACGGCTAGTGGCTGAACGGTGTCGATTCAACAAAAATAAATAGTGAGTTTTCTCTCACATCAAAGAGCTGATCCAGCTCATCATGTGGTCATATAACTGCTAGATGGGATGCGAGAGATGCATCGGAAACGAACAGCTGGATGGTGGGGGTTTGAGGGAGCAGAGTAAGAATAGTTAAGGATGCCTGTTTACCCTCTGGATACTCAAGAAATTGTCGCTTTGTTTAGGTCACCTTTCAAGGTCTCCAGTACTGTCTCTGGTGAACGTATAATTTATTTTTTTTTTCTAGTCTTCAGATTTGTTCCAGATATATTCTTGAGAAGTGTTTGGAGGTTGTTTCCACATTCTCTCAATTTCGTGTGTGCATAGGCATCTGGACATTTTCCATTGCAGGCATTATCTGAATCGATGTGATGTGTGGTTTTCTGGCTTCAGATTGCCTGCTTGCGGAGTACAATTTCATAGCCGGTTTTTGTTGTACTCCATTCCATTTCTGTCCGGGCTTCTGCTGTCTTCCAGTCTGTAGAGGGCAAGGTCACCGGGTACTGAGATATATCCTTCCTGGTCAGTGGTTTAGTTCAACACACTGATCTTGATAGGAGCCCAAATAGACAAAAACAAAGCTGAGCTCTGTCTACCAAAATAATTTACAAAAAACCCACCAACATCCCTGTGGTAATTTCAGTGTTTATTTTTGCCTAACAAAAAAAAAGTTATACTGACCGAAGAGAACGTATTTCTATATCTCGAGTGTAATAGAATTAAAAATGAACAAAACGCATTTACTAAAATATTGCTGAGGTATTAATATTTTATGAGCTGTATAAAAAAAATTTATTAGTTCCTTCCTTTTTGATCCTTCTATCTAATATACTGTTAACCTAGATGTGGATATTTATTTATTTACATACATATGCAAATGTTTTCAATATTACTTTACATTCCTACCCAAATTCCGTCAATATTCAGCATGACTAATTTGTGTCACTTTCCATTTCCTTGCTTCCATTAATGTGAAATTAAGAAATTAACACTGACTCCACGGGTAATGATATGTACTAACATGTCTCATAAGTATTCATATGTTCTCCTGATAAATTTTTAACCTTCCTTCAGATCTGTAGATGAGAATAAAATATGCACATCAGTATTAGCAATTCACTGTGATATGTCTCTTATAGGCTGATTAGGCTGTGCATTTAAATTAGGCTTGGAAATGTCCATTACACTTTGGAATAGCAAAGTGTGTAAAATCACTGCTGCTCGTATGGGGGTTTGTGACTTCATTTACCCTCTTCCCCAGAAGCTTGCTGCAGGTCGTCCTGGGCAGTCCCTAGCAGAGCAGGGCGCTGGTTCCTGCTCCTTTCCAGAGCTCTCTAGCTGTCCTTGAACTCTAGAAAGAGCAAGTGTGACAGGCTGGCTTGTAGGGGGTACTAAAGCCTTCAAATCCTTTGAAGAATAGGTGATTTCTGTGTCAGGCCATGTCTATGTTTGGCAAGCCACTTCTGCAGTGGCTTGCAATGAATGACTTGATATCCAGAAGGGCTTTTCAGGCATGCAGATTAAACTTACCATGAAGACAAAGCTTTTCTTCAAAAACCATATTCCATACAAGGCAGACAGTAGCCTTACTTGTAATTAAAAGGTAATTTATTAATCTTTTGAAGAGAAATAGAAGCCCAATGCCAAGCAAAGCTTCCATTTTGAAAGGGAGAAAGTGCAATATTTCCATTATTTTGTGGGACTTTTTACTGACTGTACAAACTGCGTAAGTACTTTGGCACTTGGTAGTGTTCTGAAACTTTAGGATAAAAGGGGATTTTCCTGACAGGATACAATTCTACAGCTGTAAATCCATGTCTGTGCCTGTTTAAAAAGCCTGTTGTCCAGTTTTACATGCAAGTTATCAGGAATTACTAGTTTCTTGTTATTTTCTGGGAAAAATTAAATATGTAGAATGTAAGATTTTGTTGAACAGAGTACTAGTGTGTTTTAGAAGGAAATTGTATGGATTATAAGTCATTTCAGTCCTGATTGTAGTATGGCGTAGTCCATGGTGAGAAAATGAAATAGTTTTCATACGGGTTCACCCTAAAATCTTAGGCTATGTAATTCTTGGTATTACCAGCATTTATATTTTCATGGACCATCCCGGTTGTTTCATGTAAAGCAGATATATTCTGATTAGTGGAAAAATATAAGCATTACTACCCTCTTTCCCCTGCTGCCTTCCCTCCAAAAAGGGCTCAAATCTTAGTTGTTGATATTCAATAGTTATCCTTACAGAAGGATTTTTTTTTTTCCTAATTGGTTTATCAAAAATGAAAACTATTAAGGAAGTTATACACATATCTTTAGTAAAAATGAACTTCAAAGTAAGTCTTAATTTATAAAAACCATTGTCCTTCTAGAACCTAAAAGAGAAATAGAAGGGGTAAAACACTGAATTTATGTATCAGAGAATAGCGTGTAGGAAACCTGTAGTCAGCAAAGCTGCTATAGAGCAGAATACAGAACATTACTATTCTTTGATAGGTAATACTTTAGTAAAATATTATAGTAAAAGTTGCAGGAGATTAACTTTTTCCAGAAAACTTTCTTGTGTGTTATTTTCTGTTCCACAACACAAAGTAGAAAATAAATTAATACACTACTTCTGCAGATATATCAAGATCCTTGAAGGCATATTTCTTCCATAGTGTTGTCCAGTCTTTCACACGTACATCTATCAGTGTTGGCAGGTTCTCAGTTGCTTCTGGCAGAAAATGCCATTTTGCACACTATAATGTTGCTGCAAAATGCAAATTGAAGTGATACTCCACCAAGTCCACCATTTATAAGCAACACTTTGAAGTTACATGCTGCATGTATAATTTTTGGTACACAAAAGTGAGATACTTCTTCAAAAACTTTATCCCTGCAAGTTTTACCAATTTTGGCCATCAGTGTAAGTTAGGAAAAGATAAAGTCAACCCTAAGATGAAATTCAAGTGGGATTCTGGCATATGTTCATTGTAAAAAAACATGCTTTATTACTTTGCTAACCTGGAATAATAAAGAAGTTATATTTGTAGGAACTCAATTGGATTGATCGAAAAAAAGAGCAAACATCTGAGCAGTTACACTGATGGATGGGAAGCCACTAAAATACACTTTCTAGCTGTAGTGACGGTAGTTAAGCTCTATGTGCTACAGTCTTACACATCTGAAGTCTCAGTATGGAATAAAATGAATTGTTTTATCAGCACGCAGGTAACTATACTTAATTTTACTCTTTTTTAAAAAATATTTTTATTCTAGTATCTTTGGGAGAAAATAATTGAAAAATTTTGGAAGCAACAGCAGTCTCAAATCGCTCGTGGTTATCTATGAACAAGGCTCTGGTTGAATTTTAAAGATGCCAGTGTCTCCAGGAGGCCTCTGATACAGCAGATTCTTAGGGAAAGAAATAGGCATTGTTCTTTCAGTACTTTTTGCTGGAATTTACACGGCCACTAAGGAAAGTGCTACTGAGGTTGAAATACTCTTCATTAACTGTTAAAAGCAAAACAAAATCACTCACGATTAACATTTACTAGGTATTTGTCAAGCATAACAAATTGCATTTTAAAACAAAAAACTTCAATTCGTTTTGGTTTTTTTTTAACCTTGAAGACTGTAAATTATGGATTAGTTTTCTGGGTTTTTTGTTTATTTGTTGGGTTTTTTTGCAATTCTTGATGTAGTGTATTCTTGTAACAGAATTGAAAGCCTACTTTTACAGGCACTTGATCTAATTCACTGTTGCCGAGTAACATAAAATTCTGACTTCAGTATTTGGCAGGCAAACAAAGGAGGAACTGACTGTCAAGTATTTTGTGTTTAAGTATAATTATTGTGGATCTTTATTTTGCAGTCTGTTGGGTTGTTTTTGTTCCTCTCTAGGTTGTAACTAGTGTCTGCTTGAATGAAAGACTGTAATCAGTTGAAAATGTTGTACATATTAGAGCTATGCCTTCCAACATCTTGTATCCACAAAGTACTTTGCTTTTTCACAGTTTCTAGTTCTCACTGTGAAATTACTGTGCTTGTTTGAAACTGTACAGATGGCATATGGTTCGCATAAACTTTTATATAAGTGTTTTAATGATTGTCACTTCATAATTGTGTTAATAAAGATCAAGCCAAGTATTCAGCACCAGGTTTTCACTTTAAAAATCCTGTAAGCAGTTGTTTAGAACATTATAAACCATCTTAGGCTGAAGCTGGCTTTGTTCATTTTGAATTTTGGTGGTTTTTCTCCTGAGTCTGAAGGAAAGATTTTGAAATATTGTTGTGGAAAACAGACGTTTATGCTGTACCAGGTAATCTCCAGTTTTCAAATGTTAATACTTTTCTGATTCCAGAGTGGGATCAAACAGTATGTAGTTGAAAGCAGCAGATTCTGTGCCTTGCTTTCATTCTTCACTAGATCTTAGTAGTTTTTATCACCAGGATATTGTAATCAGCTTTCAAGCAGCATGGCTTTCTCAATTGCATGACCCTTTGATGAAATTGCCAACTGCAATCATGCAAGATTGAAATATGGCAGGGAAGCAGGGTGGTGATTAGAATGAATTTAGAGAAATAAAAATGAGAATCTGTTTTATTAACATGTATTTAAAATTTCTGGGATTTTTCTGGAAGTTAAATGTGGAAAGTTTCTCATTGATCTTGCAGTTATAAGAAAAATAAATATTTTTCCTTCTCTTCTTAGTTGAAGCAATTTCTCAGTTTCCACTGGCTGCACTAACTCAAATGAAATGAATCTACAAAATGCTTAATTTAGTAAAATTAAATTTCCTGTGGCTGCCTGCCTTCATATAGGTCCCGTGCTAGGAAAGAAATAACTAGAGGCTCCGGTGCACCCCTGTGGTGGAGCTATGTCTGTCGCAGACCATCCTGATACTGGAATCTCTTTGCCCATGACACAGCTTGTTACCAGAAGGCTGCAGTAAGCACGAAGATCTCTCTCATTTTGTTGATGTTATCTGTGTGTTTTGGCTTTTGCAGAAGATTGCTAAAGTCAGTTGTAACTAAGAAAATATGCCTTATGTATCCTTTGTTTATAAACCACCACATCTATAGCTTACATCTTTTAAAAGAGCAGCAGACCATTGATGAACAAAGTAGGGAGCTAGTTACTGTGCACGATGTTTTTGCCGTGTATAGATACTCTAGCTGACTTTGTTCCTTTCTAGATGGGTAACCTGAAGTTTCAACTTCTATTACATTAGTTTTCACACTTTTTGCATCTGATATATAGCCATACCTTAGTTTTTCTCTCCTTTATTAATCTCTCAAGACATTACAAAAGGTATTTTTCCTTAATCATTCATAAAGTGTCACTTCCTTCCCCTGTTACACATTGCTGTTGTCAAGAACAAGACAATGTTTTAACCACTGTTGGAGGGCATTTTCTTTCAAGAATGCTTCATAGCTAGAAAATGCCTGGGGAGAGGGGCTGTTGGTTTTGTTCCAATTATTCAATTCTATGTGCCATATCTGTTTAGACAAAATATCTGCTAAAAATGGTGCATTATGACAAAATAGTTAATGACTTCTCCTAATTCTCGCTTTCTCACAAATGGAGAAACTCCATTACACATAATGAAGGATAAAATATAGGAGTAATCTAACAACACATTAGACTGAAAGGCTTCAAATCTATGTGTGCAGCAAAGGCCAGAACCGATTGCTCGTTTATTCTCTATAATACACAGGTTTGACTGAATGCCTGCGCTCTTTACAGACCCAAAGCTTAAATGACAATGTGCTCTGAGTAAAATGGGGGGAAGATTGTAACCATTTTGTAACTGCATTTACTTTAGAAACATGAAATATCAGTTATTCCCTAAGGTATTGTGTAGTTGTAGATCATAAACTTTTAGCTTAAATTAAACATCACAGCTGGTTGCCTTAATTTGATGCATTATAGCGCAAATGTTTCAACAGCTTGACTAAAATGAACCATACTGCAAATTCAAAAGAAGAGCGGAGGTCAATGCACATGGTGCCTAGTGATTTGCAAATTTCCTTTATTTGGAGATATTAAATGTATTCTGTGGAATTTAGCTTAGAGGAATGGAATTTGACAGGGTAGAACAGATTAGCAAAGGATGTTCAATTTCGCTTAAAAATAATATGGTATAATAAGGAAGTCCTAAATAGTATAGCTGTCTCAAATTTTCAGAAGGGAATTAAAACCAGAGTATCTTCTGGATAGCCAAATCTGGATTCTTTCATACATGTTTATATAGAAATATGTATTTCATATAATCCATAATACTAATTTCTAATTAGTTTTTTCCCATTCAACTTTATTGCTTTTTAAGAACATAGTCAGTATGGCTGCTATCTCATACACTTTTAGGGGGTTTCTTAGTTGAACAGGAGAAATCTAAGCATGTAGAGATACCTAATCTATTGCGGTGTTTCTAGTTGACCGAGAAAATGCGTCAGCCTCTATTCCAAAAGGCCAGGAATGCAAAGCAGCTGCCATTGCTCCCTATCTACTGAACGTGAGTCCAGTGTTAAGAATTCATATCTATGTAATAGATTGAATTGAGCTACCACACAGAAAACTAAGGTAGTCTGGGCACGCTCCTAAATACAGTATACTTAATACTGAGTACTGGAATTCTCTGTTAGACCTTCTTTTTAATATACACCCAAAATCCATATAGCTGGTAATTTATCTGTCACCGTACTCGGTGTACGTGCCTCTATACGAAGTTGAAAAACACAATCCAGCAGTTTTCACTCACCTAAGCAGTCGGTAATTCCAACTTGTATGTGCTTTAGGAGGTTGATCTGGTTCATACCAAAGATAATGACGTGTCCTTTGAGGAGGAAGCCCTATGGAGCCTTTGGAGTGAAGAAATACTGGCAGAAATCTGTTGGTTCAGTTTGCTTGTCCGTATTGTTTTTTGACTGGCTACTACCTTGCTTGTCTGAGACAGAAACTAGGGCTTGTGCTAGTGTTTTTTTCTTATAAGAAATGTATTCTTACACATGTATATGAATTCAGATTTTTTTGAAAATTCAGTTAAGTTACTCTATGTTCTTCCTTCACCAAACATCAAGGTTTTAATCATGCCTTTCTTAACATGTGGTCTTCTGATCTAAATTGTCAGTGTTCTTGCAGGACCCGCATTGATCTATGGGAAATATCCCAGTTCATACAGCAACACTGTATTACACAGCAAAGTCCATACAAGGACTGGTGCTGATAGGTTTTCTGCAGTTAGCAGCTAGCATTCTTGGTAGAATACCTTTATGTATTCAGTTAATAAGCAATGATTGTGTCCCCTTCGTTATGATCTTCCATGGATCCTTGAATTTCCAGATACTTATTTTAATATTTTTTTAAGCTTTTTTCCTGTAACTTTAAAACAACTTTTTTTTTTCCTTTGCTACTTCTGTACTTTATTTCTGCTTGCCCATTTCTTTGCTCTTGCAGAACCAAGTATGGGGTTTTTCTTCCCCAGATGTGTCATCTTATATGGAACTTAAGAAAACATTAAAATCATGTGATTAGATGATTAATGCTGTGTAATAATGCATAGCAGAAATAGTTATTGAGAGACTAAATCCCTCTGACTGTAAAGTAAAGCCTCCCTTTCTTAAATTGCAAGTGCTTGCAAGTTTGTCCTTCCACTTTAATACTGATTTTGTATTAGGAATATGGTCCTTAAATAACTTTGTCACATGTGTGAAATTGAGTATAGTTTTTTTCCTGTATTACACCTGAAACTTTGGTGATGATGTAGTGATTTTGGTTGATAATGTTTGGATTCACACTGTGGTCCCCAAGATCAAAAGTGTTGTAAATTCAGTATTTATAATGTTATCAACCTTAATTGGCTTCAACCTGTGTAAATTCAAGACTTTTTGCCATAACATGAATTAATGACCTAAGGCAATGCTACATTAAAACATTTTCATTCTGTTTCTTTCCACGATTTTAATCATAGAGAATTTAACTGAAAGTTACTGCGTTAATAAGAAATAAAAGGTAAAATCATTGACTTAAGTAATTATTTGATTGACTTAACTCTAAAAGAGAAGTTACATACCTGTAATAATATCTGCTAAATATTTACATAAATAAAAACAAACAAAATGTTGTGTTCACTGGAATTACTTTTTTTTACAAAGCACCTGTTTTCTAATCTCCAGGATATGGTTTTCATAGTATTTTTAAAAAATATCATTTCCTGCAACTTAATTTCTTGTATTCATGTTTATTTTTTAAATGCCTCTACTTCTGGGCTAATGCTTCAGGTTTTCATTTAATTTGGTTTTACTTGACAAGTTGACAGAAGCAGTTGTTGCTCATTGGCTTTTGAAAACTTAATTCAGTTGGTGACAGTGTGTTGTGCTGTGAATATGTAAATTTTATTTTCCTCTGATGCTATAGAAAGTAAAGTACTTAACTCCCCTTTGTCCTTTCTTTTGGTTTAAGGGCATGAATTTATCATACAGCCAAGTTTTGGAAATTAAGTGGGGGTTTTGCCTTTTTTTTTTTTTTCTCTCTTTAAAGTTAGACTTTTGTATCCTTACCTTGAAAATTGCATAAGTCTTCAAATAACATTGGTATTCGGGAGTCTCACAGAAATTAATACGAATCACTGGGTGCTTCCAGCATTTGAAATATGGGTTGTTTGTGGGCTTAATAACTTAATCCAGAGCTGCATTCTATTAAAAAAAAAACAAACAAACAAAACAAAAAAAACCCCGCCAAACAAATAATAAAAAACTCCAAAAAACCCTGTACAAGTATGTCATCTGTTAAATAAAGTGCTTTAGAAGTCCTGGTGCAGGCATGGATGCTTTGGAAAAATAGTGCTAGACAACCTAATCAAGAAGAATAGTTCAGTTGACAATAATTAATAAGAAATTAATTTTAATTCTTTAATAACTTGTCTCTGAGGCTGAGCATCAGAATTTTCTGTGCTGATCATAGGGAAATGTGGTTAAGAACAGTCTTTTTTCAGTAATAGGGTAAGGTGTTCACCAAAAATTTGTTTTTCTGTAAGAGATCAACACTAACATTATGCAGTCTGTGCACTACAAGCAAGTCCATCAACCAGATACATGAATTTCAATTTGATATAATCACTATATGATGAAGAGAGCCATGTTCAAGAAGCTCTGTCCCAAAGAGATATGTAAAAGTTGTTTCTAAAAGAAATATCAGAAAGCAAGGATATCCTATTGTCACTTAGTTCTGCCACATGTTTTTAATAAGCCAGCTATTACTGACAAGTGAAAAATTCAAATCTGCTCTTTTTATGGCATAGAATTAAGGACAAGTACCTAAATCATAATATTGTTTATATGATTAAATTATGGAAATATAATTACAAAACCTTGAAGGAAAATGAAGGCTGCAAAATAAATCACTCCCAGGGGAAGTACCAAAGTGAAGATTGCCTTCGTTTCTGCTTGTGTTCCTGCTGGCAGTGATAAAATTTTGTTACATGAGCCGTCTTCCTGCCTCCCCCCTCCCCGCCCCAGCCCCTGAAAGAGGGAGAAGTTAATCTTCTGATGGGCGTTTATTGCTTTTAATGTAGCCGTTGTTTGTTATGCAGTTCAGATTTTGTTTCCTCTCTTCAGCTAAACACAAAATTTATTTCCTTGTGAGCTAAATCCTTGAAATAGCATGTCTAAGCCTTGGGAATTTCCACCTTCCTGTCGGAAGTCGCGGCTTCCTTCCTTCTTCCTTCCTTCCGGAAGGACGGAAGCCTTAGAAATCAATCAAAAAGTTGTATTTTACACAGGTTAATTTTTTCTAACACTTTTTAAAGTGTTTTTTCTAGTACTTTTTAAAAAAATTTCCAAGTCAAAATATCTGATGAGAAAAACACTGAGAAAGTTGAACTTCAGCAAAGCTATTGCTGCAGGAAGACTGCCCCTTTTGAGACATAGCAAAGGTTGCCTAGAATTTTGTGAGTTTGTTACTATTAAGGAACAAATAAGAGGGAAATACGGTGTTGCTCAATTAAAAAAAAACCAAACCAAAACAAAAAACCCCCAAATTTAGATTTGGATTTAGAAGACAGTAATCTCTGTAATACTAAAAATTCTACAAAACAAATCTTTTGACAACTTACTGGAATATAAATGAACTTTTTTTTAAATTTATTTTTATTGCATGTTTTCTTTGGAACCTGATTCACTGGGAATTTCATGTGAACAAATGTCTGATGGTACTTGGTTTTCCACAGGTGCCAAAGGATTTTAAGGAACACGTTCCTACTACCACACCAATCAGTAGATTTCACAGTAGATTACAAGATCTAGACAATTAATTTTGTGACATCTTGAATTGCATAAATAATAATATTTGTTTAAGCATGCAGAAGATGCAAATATTTTTCTCCAGACTTTCCACAAATGTTTTTAATTTGATGTTGCAGTGAAGTATTCTGTCATTTGTGCTTGTGACGCAAACATGGTGTTGTGCTCGTGGTTCACATTTGCAAAAGAAGTCTGAAGTGTATACATGATTTTGAAGCTTCCTTTTTGGACAGGGAATGAAGTGATCAGCTGGGGATGCTAACCTGGTAGATTGTAATGACACAGTACACTTGGGGAAATCAGAATTATTGTTCTTTGCAGAGTCGCATCCTGATACTACCACTCCGTAACTGTAGGGAACAGAAATTCAGAGATGGATAAAGAAACCATCTGTGTAAAGCAGTCAGTCGAAACACAAGAGCAGACATAACAGAGGGGAGTATATGAACTACGTGACCTGTACTGCAAGGCAATTTGGTAAGAATCATTGGTATAGAACATTGAATTTCTGGTGACTACCTTTTCGAACTGCAAAATGAATGAAAATATAAGAGGAAAGGGTGCGTGAAGGAAGTACGGTACAGCACAAGTCCCTTTCTCCCTTTGACCTTGGATCTCTCATTATGTCCAATTTAAAGATTTCCCCAGAAAGGTAGCATCAAAGCCAAGGCGATTTGGAGCACTTTTTTTTTTTTTTTTTTTTTCCTGAGAATGTATTACTAAAAATATGTCTTAAATTAAATTTAAAATCTTTGGGCTTTTCCTAGAGTGCAAAAGAGATATTTACACTCAATCAGGTATAACTTAAGTAGTGGAGACTGTTGTTAATACTGATGGTGCGTTCATAAGAGATTCTTCAACATTTCTTTGGGCCACTGCAACTAAATCTTCTGGAATTCTGACTTCTGCCAATAAAGGCACAGTGCAGCAATACACTTTTGTCCTGCTTGGAGACTCAAAATTTCATTCTGCTTGTCCAGGGCACTTCAGCTGCCGAGTGCACCTCCTGCTAGCTCACAGTAACTGAGTAATTAGTGACAACAAATCTTGCATCATGTGAGAAGGTTGCACAACTGTTGAAAGCTAAGGTTATCTTGCAATACATGTGCTACTGGATTGTCTAATGGTGTCTTTGCAGCTAAAAGTGATTTGGACTGAAACTTCAGGAGTGTTTTTCTCTTTAAATTAGATTATACCAAGAACAGGAAGGAATAATGGTGCATGGCTTCCATCAACGGAAGGCAACTCCTGTCACCGCCCATCAGAGGGCCGCTCTTTTTCACTTATGTAAATGTGCGCATATATATATATTTATATATGTGCATGTGTGTATTTAGCAAAAGTTTATAACAAATTTAGTCTTTTTCTGTCCTGTGTACTCTGCACCATGCAGGGTCAGCATGCAGCCTAGAGCTGTATTTTTTTTTTCTTGCCATGATAAGCTAAGTTTCTAGGAATCAATATCAGTTGTCTCCTAGGACATGACCCATAGAGGACTCCATTTCACAAAAAGTGTTCTTACCTGTCTCTGATGACAGCCTACTATGTTAAGTGTGCCAGTTGTGGGGACAGCAAGTTAGTGAAAAGAGTCGTCTTATTTTCTCTTGCAAGAACTTGTGAATGCAGGAGTATGTATTGACAAGTGGCGTTAACTATGTCCTCCACGTTTACCTATCTAACGTCCCAGTCTGCTCAGCTTTCCTAGAAAGTCTGAGCTGTGCGGGCTGCTTTTCTGAATGCAGAGGAGTTCTGGAGGCGGGGAAGGTGTAAGAAAGTAGGGTGAAGACCCGTGCGTGTGCTCTGCTGTTAATGTGACTGGGGAGTCCTGTATTCTATATGATTTTGTGGAGTCCCAGCTACACAAACAGATACAGCTGGATTGGGCTTTCCAGGCTGGATGAGGCTTTGGGCAGCCTAGTCTAGTGGGAGGTGTCTCTGCCCATGGCAGTGGGGTTGGAAGTAGATGGTCTTTAAAAGTCCCTTCCAACCCAAACCGTTCTATGATAGCTGCAGCTTGACTGTTGGTTAAAGTGTAGCTGCCTGGAATTTGGCCAGACAGAAACAGAAGTGTCCTACATAAGGCAGTGGTTGGAAGATGAGGCAGAAAGTGAGGAGCATCAACCCTGCCCTCCGGAGGGAGGGTTGCTGACCTTGACTTAACAGTCTAGATGCACATTTAGGATACAATATAAAGCAAATATGCACACAGTCTGTAAGTCATTCTGTGATGGACAAAATGGGTGCTCCCTTTGCTGTGGAAAAAGCCGATGGTAAATAACAAAGTTGCTATGTGTTTGTATTTTCATGTGTCAGGATGATCTAAGGCCATAAAAGTATCCATTCAAAGCTAATGTTTGCAGTGACCTGAGTTCCATTTCTGTCCTCCCTGTGATAGCGTTGCTTCTTCAGTAAGAACTCTGAAGAGGGCGACAGCCCTGGCACTTTAGCAGCCAATTGTTGTGACCGCCCCTGAAGCTGAAGTTGTTGTAATGAGGAGAGACCTTGGATTTAAGGGTCACACGTATCTGAAACTGAAGTCTGAAGGGAAGAGCAAAATCTCTCACTGGCAGAGAAAGAACAAAGGTTCTTAGTTATTCTGTAGCAGGGAACAAAAGGACCAGAAAAAGGTACAAGTAAGGAAGGAATAGGTCTACTAAGAGTGGAAAGAAAGGAATGCATGAGATGGTTGTCTCAAACTTAGAGACAAAAGAGATGAACTCAGCTGAATAGAACTGAGAATTTTGTGTCGGAAGTTTAGCTTTTTAGCATTTACTTAACTATCTTAACTATTTTGATTGTAAAGAAGTTGTATGGGCAATTTTGTTTGGACTTTTTGTGGTTTTGTTTTTTTTTTCTTTTCCCTATGAAAGTCCCTGTTTCTTATCAGTAGTGGAATAGACTGCGCTATTGGGTCGCTATCCATAACCAGGTAAAGACTACACGTATTACACCAGCCGAAGCAAGCAAAGCTTCAGTGGTACCACCTGAGCCTCTTGGAGACCAGCTGTTGGGCTAAAGGTGGTCTTGTGGACATAGTCCTCTTATAACCCCAGTTTTTATATCCACTGACTAACTAACGATCTCTTCATGGTGCCTGTTTCCTTTGCTGTGTGTAAGTACTTTGACGAGGTCTCTGCGTCGTACGGTTTCCTTCTAGGTAAGAGACTATGTAGCGACCACCGTCAGCAGTGGTAAATACATAAAACAGACACCTAATGGAACATTGTAGTCTGAGCAGCAGGTAAAACCTTGCAGATGAATGGAGCTGAGCTGATTATATAGGATCAGATGCCGTGGAAGATCTCTGTAGTGTCTTAGGAGAACAAGCTAAGACTAGGATAGAAATTAAATGCACTCAGAAGAACACAAATGAGGATAGTCCCTGTGGTAGAATTGGAGAGTTAGGCTGCCAAAAACAAATAAATCTTTTACAGGTTAGGTGCAGTTTTGGCACTTCAAATATCAGTCACTGTCTTTCCTCACTTTCATTTGTGTACAAATTCTAAAAGGAAAACAAACGCTGTCTCTAAGTGATGCTAGAAAAGTCAGTGTATACAGAATAAACTGAGCATCTCTTCCTAAAAACGTTGAACGCTGCATCACTTTTCAAGAAGTCTGCCATTCTTTTGACATAGAGCAGTGCTTGTGAATTACAAGTCAGTTTTGACTCCAGTATTTCTTGAACGTACAGCTAGGATAACCTGAAAGTTTAAGATGACCTACTTGAGAAATTCTGTGGAACTCATGAAAAACTCGGCTAACTTTCCATGAAAGACAGGATGCATCTACCATTTCTGATAATATCTATACTTTGAAATTTTATTTGTCCAAGTGATTCTGTAATTTGTTCAGGTATTTTCTGCTTTTGTATTTCATGTTTTGTGCAATTTGGAAATAGACATGTGATGGCATTCTGTAGATGCATCATTGAATTCAGAGGAATGAGGCTTTTTGTTACCATGAATGGAATAACATGCCATAGATGCTCAAGACATGAAAACTGGCAAACCTTCCGTGATCATCAAATAGACAACAGCGTGAAACAGTTTGTCCATGTACATCTGACTGAGAGTTCAGTGACGTTCCAAGTTCTTGGTCTGTTGGGTCAGGTTGAGTTTCAAGAAAATGTATGGGAAACTGGGAAACAAATGGTTTCATGTCCTGATAGAAGAAAAAACCAAACAAACAAAAAAAACAAACCACAACAAACTTTAGTCAGATTTAAGTTCTGCAAAAGCCATTTAATGAACTGAGCAAAGTCAGATTTTTACTGTATTGGATTTTGTTAAATCAGCAATAAAGAAAAACATGGACTGAGCTTTTTGCACAGCTTACACTTAATGAGTGTAGGTGTTATTTGTGTTACTGTGATTCCTAAATCCACAAATATCTTGTTACGGTGGACACTGCGGGAAGTTTCTGCAGAAAACAGAAATCTGAGTCAAGTAGCAGCAGTATGGTGTAGAGGCACAGGTTGTTACCCTACCCCAAGGTCTCACAAGTAAATTCTAAATTCCTTTTGCCACTAGCTTTTGGATGCACTTCAGAGGCTCTTGTAGACTTTCTTCTTACTTCCGAGTTAATAAAATGCCTGTTTCTTTAGCATGTTTTATAACTTTGTTTCGCTTCAGTTTGAAATTTTGAAAATTGATTGAGAGCTGCCATACGGCTCTCAATTGAGTGCAGAGAGTTGTAGGTTAAAATAAGTTGTTTGGAATTTTTTTAGGTTAAACAGCTATTTGTTGTATTCTAAAAATGCTAAGCAATACTTAGTCTATGGATAATGTGTGGTTGCTAAATATTTATAACTCAAGATCAAATGACCCAGTGACGTATTTGATGATAGTTTTGGCAGAGACTTTTTTTTTTTTAGCATGACATGATTTTGCATTGGTAAAATCACACATGGATTGTAACATTGACTTAGTACCTTTCACTGTACTGTTTTCTGTAATGTTTGAGAATACATATTGTTGTTAGATCAAGTGGCAAACATTACTGAAATGTAATCACAGAGACTACTATTTTCTTTAAGCTTCTATTAGTTGGCTAGAAAGTTCTCCCCAGGATGTGGCATTTAGTAGCTTTTGATCATTGTTATTTTTTTCTTAGCTCCTAATACTAAAAGCTTAACTGAAGGAAGAGGAAAATTCTACACAAATTATCTTTTCTTTATTAAGAAACAAGGAATAATTGGATGAAAAGTAGAGGCAACCACTTTTCTTGTCTGTTGAAAAAGCATGAGCTGGGTGCTTGGGAGGCTGATATTGCAGTATTTCAAAACAGAGTGGATTTGGTTTAGGCTTTAGAATATGAAATAAGAAAAAAACGTCAGTACAAGGGTTTATCCAGCCCTTCAGCTGTCTGTCTCCAGTGGTGGCCACAAGCAGGTGCTTACAGAAAAGTTGGTATGTGAAAGCATGTGATATTTTCCTCAGTGCTTTCCCAGTCCATCACTTTGCAGCTCAAGGGAACGCCTGAACTGCTTGTTACCTGTTTATTTATTAAGCCACAAAGAATCTCTGCTGCTCACTTGTCCAGTGCAATTTTACAGTGTTTGTAGTTTTATATATCTCCATCTTCTACTTCAGCTATTAATTGAATCTTTTTAGCATGTCTAGTTTTTGTTTCAAAGCTGTCTTTATTGGTTTACATTTACAGATCAGAGGGAGTCCCTGGTCTTCGACCAACAGGCAGGATTCAGCTCTCTTCCATTGCATCTTTACAAGACACTATAGCGTGTAGCATGTGTTGAGAAATGAGGCATCTTCCATGGCAATGCTGGCTTATCTAAAAGCACTGTTTAAAAAAAAAAAAAAAATCCTTTTTTGATAGTAGGCACACATTTTGAGCTGAGGCATCACTGAGGCAGCATCAAAGAACACTTGTAAAAATTTTAGCAAAACAATTTTATCAACATTAGTGTACCAACAGGCTGATTATGAGCCAATAAAGAGGGTTTATTTGGTACATTGAATTTACATTATGGTATAAACTGACTATTAATATGTCTCAAGTGCAATAGGTTCACCTTCATCTCTTTTTCACTTCTTGTTTTCTGAGGCAAAATTAGAATTTATTCCTCTTTTGTCTGAAGAACTCTGTAAGATAGTAGCAGGGTGTCTCTTTAGACGTGTATAACGTAACTGTTATGCTTTTATGAATATATCATAGTCTGGGTTGTTATTTCCCCTCTTCAAACAGTTTTATATGACAGCTGCTTATGGTCATGATTATAAGTAATCTTTTTGGTTCCTTTATAGCAGTAATATGGGGATCATAGCAACGTGGTTTGCTTATAATACATGCCAGTGGGAAATAGAGGTCTAGTCACCATTTCCTTAAAAGGTGAGAAATGGTATTTTTAAAAGGGAGAAAAAAGGAGAGATCTTTTTTCAGTACTCTTTCCCAAAGATCCTGTAATGCTTCTAAAAATAGTAAGAAAAAACTTACTTCAGATGCTTTGTGCTACAGCTTCTTTGTGCATATGCGTCATACCGAAAACCAGAATGTAATGGTTACTTTCCTTGTACAGTATAAGAATTGTGAGTATCTTTTGCAAGTGCTTGGAAAAGGACAGCTTTTATACGGTGATGAAAATATTTTGCTACGCACTTCATTATTTTCATCAACTGTAAATGCTCGACTAAGTTCCAGCATCCCAATGATTTGCTGTAGAATTCATAACAGTCACACAGCTTTTGTGAAGTCAAGCTCCCATCACTGGGAAATTTTCAGAATCAATTAAAGAAATGTTTGAAAGAAGAGGAGATTGATATCTTCTGTCCCATCTTGTGCTGGAGTGTTACTGTGTCATAGCCTGGCAAGTATTACTGAAAATACAAAGGCTGGGTTGGATTGCTTTGGTATTGTAAAAGTGAAATCAAATTTTGTCATCTGATCAAAACTATTCTGCTTTGGCAAAGCAATACAAAGCTGCTGAACATTTCTCATGAGCCTTAGTTAGATCCTAGAATCATAAAATACCAGGTTGGAAGGGACCTCAAGGATCATCTGGTCCAACCTTTCTTGGCAAAAGCACAGTCTAGACAAGATGGCCCAGCACCCTGTCCAGCTGATTCTTAAAAGTGGCCCGTGTTGGGGAATCCACCGCTTCCCTGGGGAGATTATTCCAATGGCTGATTGTTCTCATCGTGAAAAATTTTCCTCTTGTGTCCACCCTGAATCTCCCCAGGAGTAACTTGTACCCATTACCTCTCGTCTTTTCCATGTGACTCCTTGTAAAAAGGGAATCTCCATCTTCTTTGTAGCCACCCTTGAAATCCTGGAACATGGTGATAAGGTCTTCCCTAAGCCTTCTTTTCTCAAGGCTGAAGAAACCCAGTCTCTCAGCCTTTCCTCGTACGGCAAGCTTCCCAGTCCATTGATCATCTTGGTGGCCCTTTTCTGGACCCTCTCCAGCCTGTCCACATCTTTTTTGCATAGTGGGGACCAAAACTGAACACAGTATTTGTGGTGTGGCCTGACAGGTGCTGAGTAGAGTGGGATAATGACTTCCCTGTCTCAGGTTTTTCAAGCCTTTTTTGGTTTTGAGCAGACTCGGTAATTTGCAGTTAAGTCAAGGGGGTCTCTTGCTCCATCTACCTCCCTTACCTTTAAAGGGGATGAACTGTTTTTGTGCTTCCAGGAGGGCATTCTTGAAAAACTCCCAGCACTTGCTAGCTCCTTTAATCCTCCTTGGAAGTTTCCCATGGAATTTCTCCTTACTGAGGGACGTGCAAAAGTATTTGGAATATCATGATAATGCATATTAAAGCGTGTTAGTTTTGTCTTATTGAATTAAATATGATGTGCTTTGCATTTAATTTTCAGTATCTCAATTGAGGGGAGTGGGTAAGAGTGGAGAGCATGAGTGATGAACTGAAATTCACAGTAAAAAGGTGTCTAATTTAATAACTTTCCAGTGTCAATTACTGGCAAAACCCATGCTGTGGCTCCTGTTGAGAGCAGGTTCACAAAGGGTAAAAGTGCCTTTTGGTCCTTGCTTAAGCAAATAATTGCCTAGGAAAAAGTCTTTGTAGTGCATCTGAGAGCCTGGTGTAGGGACCGAAGCTTTTTCACGAGCAATATCCTGAAGTCCTGTTCTGTGTATGGCTCTTCTGTTTCCCTGTAATTCTTCATGGCCTGCTTTCCCATATCTTCCCTATGCATCCTTCTGCGTTCCTGTTAACCTGGGTCGAGGGTGCTGCACAGTGTAGCTGGCTCACAGCTGTCTGCCAGCTGCCCATCTGGTTGACTTTGAGCTTGAAGCTCATGATGAAGCCCCTTGCCAGTTTAGGCGCTTCCCATCTGTCCAGACTTCCATGAATTTTACAGAAACTTTAATTTTCTAACTGTGTTGTTTGGACTAGTTAGTATTGACCATTGTAATAAAAAAATATTATTGAGGAATAGACGGACAGGTAGTGTGACCGCTTCCAGTGTGTGCATATGAATCTGCACACGTAATGGGCTGCATATGAGTACAGGACAAAAGCACGTCACACAGCTGTCCCCTTCTGGCAGTGCTAAACCCACGGTGATGCTTCTATCCAAAAAACTTGCCAAAACATACAAATAATTTATTGAATAATTGGCATAATGTCACAGAGGGAACAACTCAAAGAATGGTAGCTGTGGCTTGTCTTCAGTATTGCTGGGTATATTCACAGTGATGCAGGGATCGTACATTTTTGATATCAGCCAATAAAACTGCAGCCCTATTTGTCACCAAGATTGTTACATGTTTTTGTTGATTTCCATGGTATAGCAATTATTTGATTTATAGGATTTATTTTTCTATTCATTTGACCAACAAATGATCAAAAAGTGCCCCATGCAGTTGTTGCTGTGACGACTTGAAAATGACCCTTTGGTTGTGTTCGTGGTATACGCTTCTAAATGCCACAAATGTGAATCTCATTCCTCAGGACAGCAATCTGTAAAATTATTGTAAACGCTTAGCCGTGTGAGGTTTAATTAATGCCAGAAGCCTTCAATAAACATCAGTTGCAATTTGAAGTGTGCTGAGTTAATGATTCCTGCACTCTGACTACTGCACGTGCCATTAAATCCATGCAAAGTGGCTGGCACTGACGTTAATCACATCCCACCAATGTCCCTGCGTGCACAGAGGGAAAGGAAACGGGAAACCAACAGAAACATTTGACAGCAATGCACTTAAACATCTCCACTTAGAGGCCTAAAGGACAAAGCGCGTAACAGTATCATTTCATGTGGTAGGCAAGAAAAACATAATAAAAAATTAATGAGTGCCTTTGATACCTTTGCAAGTTAATAAAATAACTTCCCTAAGTAAAACTTTATATTAAATGTGTTGCAGAATCATCTGTTAGTTATTGCAACGGGATTTTTTGTAATGCTGTTTGACCAGAGAGTTTTTCCTTCAGTGAATACTGATAGTCACCAAAAAAACGTGGAAGAAGTTTTGGAAAGGGAAAAAAAAATAATCTTCCAAAACAGATTTTTTGGAACAGACTGTGAAATTCTGTTCTTGTACCCATGCAGAACCTGGCAGCATTTCAAATCATGTGCGCCATGAATGTGGTTGCTCTAAAAAGGGATAAAGGAAGAAAAAAAACCACAAGGTTATAAACTCTGTGCTTTCTTTGTTTACCGATGTTGATGGTTTTGCATTTATTTTCATGTTAGTTTTGCGTCGTGTGTCAGCACAACTCTGCCAGCTGAATCGTGAGCATACCAACTAGAGGTGATGTTGTGGCAGTATATGTTAATGAAAGTAGAAGTGCAGGAATAATCTATCTAATCCACTTTGTCCTGATCTAGGTTCTTGGAAGAGTTAATTCTCACTATCCTATGAGAAAGGTAGTATGCTACTCCCAAGAGACAAATACTTGAAATAAATGTGTTTATATCCTTGTTTAAGGTTTAGTATAGTAATTTTCTAACATGCAGTTGTTCCTAAAAAACTGAAGTAAATTTGAGTGAGGTAAAACCTTGTTCCTCTTGATGATCAAGTATTTTACAGCTGGTGGGTTAACAATTGCTGTGTAAAAGAACATTTAATACTGTACAGTTAAGTAAATGAGAGCTGTAATTGAAGAGAATTTCACTGCCATATCTGTGATGTCCATTTAGGAAAAAAAAAAATGCTGAAATACCATGAATTGAAGGTGTGCAAGTTGGATCTTTGAATCTGGAAGTGTAGTCCTGCTTTGCAGCAATCTTGCATGTAATTGTACTGATACTGTTCACTGTTGTGGATTCTGAGAAGGTAACTAAGCCCAGAAATTCATATCTAAAGCATACAGGTTGAAGCTTAACAGTGTGAGGAAGATGGCTTTTGTGCATAGCACATAAGACTTGGACTGTGGATCTATGCAGCACTCCATAGCTCTGCAGCTGGCTTCGTGTATCACCTTAAAAAATAAATCACCTATTAACTATTTTGTTTTCCAAATCTCTGTAGGAAGATCAAGTCAATAGCATGAACGGCTTGTGTTTTGCTGCTGTAAGGCTTAGCGTCCCTGTATCACAATTTCTGAATTATCAAACCGGAACAATATTGTCTCCTAGGCTTGTCTGTTGAGTGTCTTGTATTTTGGGAGAGGATTGTATTTGTCTAGGTGGTCCTAGCAGTGGTGTAGCAGTCATAATCTAAGGACGTATGGGCCGAGAGAGAGCTAATTCTTTATTAGGCGAGCTAGTATAAGTCTTAGGGTATCTTCTTGGGCATCTGGATGCAAACATAACACAAATTAAGACTAACAACAATGCTTATTCAGAACTGTACTTGTAGAGATAATTTTTGCAGGGAAGACTATGCTTGATGTGTCAGCCTTATGAAGGTTTTTATGACTGCACTACTGCTTGTTTTTTCTTCCCTTTCAATAACTTTCCCAGTTTGCGGGAGGGGTTGTTGTTGGGGGATGTTAAGATTGACTTCACTTGTTATGGCCGTATTATTCATGGTTAGTGGGACCATATAAATTTTTTACTATTTTGCATTATTCAAAGCATGCATGGCCACGTCTGGGCCATATATGAATGTGTGATTTGTAATTTTTGTATTTTAGAGATGTGATAACTAGAAAAAGTTTCTCTGTACTTTCTTTCAGTGATGTGTGTACATAAACTTATGTCTTAAGTAGTACTGATCTATTTTGGAAACATAATCAGTAAGGAAATGCTATACAGCTTAACTGAATGAATGAATGATAGTAATAAACAATAACAGGTATTGCTTTAAAATATAAATTATAAATTGTAATACTACCTGGAAATGGAGTCTTTTACTATCTGTTGATGCGACTGATAATACAGGAAATTATTAATGAAGGTACATTTGTTTTTAAAAATTCCACGAAATACAATGTTTTTTTTTAACATAGCATAAACAGTATCTGCCTCTGTTTAATGCTGTATCTTAAAGTATCTTCCAAAGATGCTTTTAAAAAATAAATTTAAAAGCTCAGGTGTTTTTGCAGAATCTTTATCCTGGAATTCTGTGATGGTCTCATGTCCCTGTAAACATTTAGTTTTAATTTTGCAATACATACACAAGTAGTAATGGTAATGTTTAGGTTACAGCATGGTCCAGTCAAATAAAATGGGAGTCAGAAGATACAATTTTTAAGGCTCTCTTGCTATCTCTGGTATTCATCAACTCAGTGGACTAGGAGATTCACTTCTTTGTGTATTTTCTGTTTCTGGTTAGATAGCCTGTGTTGTTAAAGCTTGGAGTCTTGTTTTTATTGGTAAGTTCATACAGCACTCAGCAAAACTGAGAGTTTTTCTCTTGTAGAGCTTGGGGATGGACACTTTAATAAAACACTTGGGATTATAAGGATTTCAAAACTTAAAAAAAATAATTGTAATAACCCTCTCTGGCTAGGATCTAGTAAACCTTTGTATTACTGTAAGGCTAGCAGGCATGACTATAGTGGGGCTTGTCATTCTATTGAGAT
This sequence comes from Larus michahellis, assembly GCF_964199755.1. NCBI lineage: Eukaryota > Metazoa > Chordata > Aves > Charadriiformes > Laridae > Larus > Larus michahellis. The sequence goes on along the minus strand of NC_133900.1, from coordinate 36,304,344 downwards.
TTGAAATCTTCCTAAATATTGGTTCATCTTCAAAGAGCTATTATGAAGTGATTACACTTTCAGAAGTTGGGTTTTTTTTCATTAAATGTATTGCGACTTGGCAATAACTAATTATTAAAAGTATTGCAAACTGCTTGGAGACAGGCTTGTCTTAGCCTTTCTTGATTCCCACCTGGACGTCGTCTTCCATTCCAGATACCATACTTAGCATATGGATAGCCTTTGTGTTTTGCAAAAGAATTATAATGTAATAACTGAAAAACTCTTTTGGTTTGCATAAGAGTCCTATGTGAAAGCTATGAAACATTCACTGAAATTCCATGTTGTTTTGATTTTTGTTGTTTACAGTGATTTGACAGAACTATAACCCTAATGAAACCACTTTTTTCTGCATACTTGGGTGCATTCCCACCAAGTTCTCCCTTGCTTTTCTCCTGAACAATGGGTTATTCCCCTTGGGGATGGTCACACACATTTGCCACTGTGACTCCAGAGTAATGCCTCTAAATTTGTTGTGGCTTTTTAGCACCTTAGTTCTTAGTACTTTCTCTGTTGAGTGTTGGACCACACTGTAGCCACTTTCTTAGCCTGTGCTCCAGAGACAGCTGGGCTTTTTGCTGGGCTTCACAAAGCATTTTCAAGTGTGATGTGATTCAGCTGTACCACAGCTGATCACTAAAGCTATGCTGTATATGTTACATTTTCTTCCCAAATGGAGACTCAAACCAATAGGGACTCAATTTCTATGGAAACAGCTGTCATATAGTCAATTCTGTGGCTTATTGTAGCCTGCAAATTAGATAGAATAGATGTTGGAGAGCAGCTTTTTGTGCTCCTTGTTATCCCTTTGCTCTCACTGCCTAACTGCTGCTGTTGATTAAGTTTAATCCCAAAGCACATCAGAATTAAAAGACTTTGCATTTTTATAAGTCTTCTGAAAAAAAGCTTTTTTCCACCAGTTCTATGGCAAACATAAGTTGTTATTCACAGTGCGGTAAATGCCTGAAGCAAGGGAAACAATCGCATGTAAGTTGCAAATCTGACTGCAGCGCTGATGCTCACAATTGTCGGCTGTTTTGGAAGTATGCCAAGAGAAAACCCAAATAAAACAGATTCATCTTCATAAAGTCCTGAAGTAATTTGTGCAGCCTATAGGAGAGACAGGTTGAATAGTTGGAGTATGAAGAGATTTGAATGCAAGAAGTTAAGATGTGAGGCTCTTTTTAATCTAACTAAGAATAAAGGTGGAACAGATGTTAGGAAAAAAAAAATCTTTAATTTAATTTGTTATCAACTAGATAAAATAGATTCTTTAGTGATGAAAGCCACAGCTGTACTGGCTAAGAGACTTCTGATTTCTCCAAAACAGCTGGAATGGTAAGTTTTGCCGTTTGATTTAGTATGACCATTCAAGGTAATTTTCAAGCATTTTCTTTTTGGCATTTGCAATTAAACAAGGCACCACAAGTGGTCACCGTGCTGTCACTGATAGGGAATTGGGTAAGAGAACTGTCACAAAAAATAACTTTGACCTCTTCACAGTCAAAGCTATGGAAATTGGTTTAAGGCTTTTGTGTTCAGAGAAGGAACACTGTAAAAAGCCAGTCGTATGTTTCAAGATGTATTAACCTAAACCACTCCCAAAACATAAGTAACCTGGTAGTAACTGACTCCACTTTTTGTCTAGTAGCTGTCTTTCAGTTGTGAAGACAAAGCACATTTTTTACTTACTATTTTATCTTATATTTCGCTTACCTATTTTACCTGTGATGTTTTTACACACATGTGATCAGATGAAGCCTGTTATCTTCCTATTTCAGCACCTCTCAGTGAGTTATTACCAACATAGGAATAAAATAATAAGTATATAAATAATGACACTTTTGTACTGGAAGTAGTTTGAGATATAAACTACACGTGAACTTACTCCCATGTGAAAGAATAGCTTTATTGATCACAGTCTAATGTTTTTCACTAGGGCTGTTGAAACACTTCCGTTAGTAATCTCAGTAATTTAAGCAACAGCAAACGATGGAGAAAATGTCTTTCCACATAGGTTCTATCTCTCTCTCCCCAACACACGTGCTCTCACACACACGCACATATGTGAGAGAAAGGGGTTGTGATAAAAGTTACTGGCAATGTTGCTATGAGCAATCTGACTTAAAAATTGCCAACAGCTCTTCTTGCCTTTTTGCTAATTAGAATGAACCCAGGGAATGAGAATTTTTCATGCTTTTGTCCCTGTCACCTTGCAAGTGTGCTCTTCATGCTGTTTATTTTAATAAGAGGGAATAACAACACACAGAAGAGTAAGAAAAGATATTCATTTATGCTTTCTTTTTAAGAAGTCACCCAGAAGTACTCTGTCTGATCCTAAAAATATCTCAAAAATAAATGATTCAGTCCCTTCTTGATCTTTACAGACATTCCTTTCATTGACCACTAAGATGCTTAGGGGGACAGAGCCTCTGATATTACAGAGAGAGGCAAAAGCACCTGTTTATTCTGATAAGAAGGATAAGGAAGGATCTATTTGCAGTCTTTTTGCTACCTAATATTTTATAGGGAAGGTGGAGCCTACTCCTCTCAGATACACGCAATGAAAAGCAGGACAATGGGACTACTTAACATTCTGTGATTCTATGAAATATCCCAAAAGAAAAATGGGGGCATTAAAGAAACACCTTATACTGTATTTTGACTTTCTCAAAATCCTTATATTTCAACATAGACTTCTGAAAAAGCTTTTGGAAGCTTTTGGGTAGTTGGGGAGAAGGTAGTAGGGTGCGGCATATGCATTTAATGGTATGAAGACTGGGTCACAGATGGAAAAAGTTACTAATTATTCAATTTCACTAGGAAGCCTCTGAAAGAAAATAACTCATGTTTTTAAATGGCAGAAAGGTCTCAAGGAAGTTTCAGAACTTGAAAAATTGCTTTAAAATGTTACTTTATAACACTAAATGTGTCTAGGAGTAATGATGCGATGGCAATTGAAGGCTGCTATAGGAAAATAACGTTCAGGTAACTTATTTCTTTGTTATGAATTAATGGTAAAGTATGATACTTGGTTTGTAAAGATCTTTATTTGGCTGATTAGCTATAATTGAGAAAAAGGGACAGTTTTTTAGTTCCAAAAGTCCTTTTCCAGTACCTGGGCACCTGGACGTTTGTTAGTCTTTCTCATTTGTATTAACTTATTAAAAAATAAATAAAGACTGCCTCTCACTTAGTGCCACAGGCCGTTGCATTCGTGGCAGCGCCACTGGGTTGTTGTCTATTCTAATGCCAAAGACCCAAAAAATTGTGCAGACTCAGGCATACCAAACAGCATACTAGGTAACACATTTACAAAACCAAAATTAATCGATACCTGGACATCAGTTCTTTTAAAGGGGCTATTCTTAGTGATATTTTTGAAAAGGAAGTATTTGGGCAAATGTGCAAATCTCCTGCCAGCAGTCATTGTTCATTGGAGAGCATGACCTCCCTGCTGTGCTGTACACGGATAGGAGCAGTAAATCTATGGCCAAAAGCAGACAGTGTTGTAAACATCTAGCAAATGTTGCCAGATATTTACAATAGCTTATTACCTAGTAAAAACGAGTGTCAGTTTATACTTTTCCTTTTTTTTTTTGGTGTAAAGTAGGTTTAATATGTATTTTTCGTGTGAAGATCTGCTACGCTTTTACAGAAATAGTTACACTGAAGTTTTGCGTTTAGTTTGCTTTGCGTAGTATGCTATATTTATAGATCTAAAATTCACATTACAGTGTAACAATATTCTTTCCAGCATTTTGTTACATTAGTTCATTATAAAGTCCGCAACACAAAATTATATTTGAAGTATCAACTTATCATTTTAAGAACTGTTTTTATATTGGAAGGAATATTTTATAGTGGGTTTTGTTATTGAATACCTTTAATATTACTAAAATTATTTCATAAACAAAGGTATGTCTTTTGGAACAGCTACTTTACTCTGGGAAGAAGAATTCTAGAAATAAAGTAGTGCAAAGTAAAGATGAGGTTGAATGACTATTAAGTGTAAGTAGCCTTTTCCAGTAGGATGCTGGTTTGTAACAAACCAGAAGTTGTCTACATTACTGCATGGAAAACATTTATCAACATGATTTGAAACTTTTTGCAGACTATTGCTGCATCACTGGAAATAGGACAAAATACACTGTATTCTTATTATATTTAATAATTTTGAAAAGAATTAATTCGTATTACAAAGGTTGTTTCACATCAACACAATTAAGAGTACTCTTTTGTAGAGTAGAGTGAAGGTACTACTTGTCAGCGTGGACATCTATAACTTCTGGTTCTGGTAAAGATAACAATGTGGAGTCAGAACTTGGATGTGTTGAAAATGGATCTCACTGCATATATGCAGTTAAATGAGCAGCTCACAGAAAGAAATGAATTTGACTATTTCAGCCTCTGTAGCTTTCCCAGGTAATTGGTTGCCTTAATGAAGGTTTTGATTTCTTCAGTTTTGTTTCGTGTGTTTTTTCCCCAATTACTTCAAAATATGTACTTGTGAATCCACAGAGAAAGTATGCATTTGTTAAATTTGATTGGATACACAGTTTAATACTGGTTTTTGTCCAACCGTAATGTTACTTGAACATTCAGTCTCTGTGAATGTTGGGTTTGTAACTAGAAAATTCATGGAGCTTCTGAGCAGTAAAATACTATTGTCTAAATAAGAAAGTAAGATCTATAACAATGTCTACTTTCTAAACACACAAAAATGCTGTGGGCAGTGGGCTAGTAAATTAAAACCTTGAGATGAAGCTTTTCTGTCAGAAATGAGGTTACCTTTCTATGAATTCAGTTTTAACCCCGTTGTTACATCAGCAAGTTTGGGTGCAAGTTGTCTCACACCAGTGAAGTGATTGGTCTGAATTCCTGAATCCTCCCCCTCCCCCTTATTTGAAGAATTTAAATACCGGAGATAGGCTCGTTTAGGTGTTGTCTTCTTCCTCCTGTTTACATGCTTTTGGCCAAAATTCATTTAATGTAGTGATGTGTATCTTGGCTTGAAGTGAATAACAGTTGATTTTTAAAGTATGTAGAAGAGATACTTATAAAGGAAAACGCAGCTCAGACACTAGCTGAAAATAATAACCTTTCTATGTCTTTATTTTAGTGAAAACTGAGATACATTTAACTTGAGATTCAATTAACCCAAAATTCAATTTACACAAATTCTGTTTTATGGTAATACATACCTGTCGGTAAGAATAAAACATAATTTTGTAGGTCTTGAGGAATTTGAGTCAAAGATAAGTATTTTGTATGGATATAGCTGAAAATTAAAACCAAATAAGTAGATAGGAAAAAATAAATCAGTGCAGTAAAGGACTTTGTGTTCTCTATTCATGGAGCCTTCCCCTTCCTGCCTTATCCCATGTATTTACAGTTGTTTCATCGTATGCTTTCTCCTGGACAAAAAAATATAGTATATATAAGGGCTTGATGAGGATCAACATTTCCAATCAGTAATGAGTTTCAAATGAAGTATCAAAATGCTTTTTTAATGAAGCATAATTGTGTTAAAGCAACCAAATTTCTCTGCTCGAGCCTGTCCCAGAGATTCCACGCCACGCTTCCAAAAATGTTTGAGGTGCAGAGGGACAAGAACGGGAAAAGCAGAAATCAGTAAAATAACCAAGAAATGTTTAGGCTTTGCACGGGGCAAGGGGGAAGCCATCTCAGCGCTGTGATCTGAGGTGGAGTTTGCATGTTCCTTAATGTTTCTTAAAAAAAAATAAATAGTTTCTTTGCTGTTGGAACGGTGCTGGTTTTTGCAAGAGTCGCTACTGCTGCCCGGTGCTTTGTACCTCTATCTGCTCTGGAAGAAGGTTGCTTTGCATCATGCTTCAGTGACATCCTTCTTGTGGGCCCAACTTTATGCGTAGACGTCCTGAGTCCGCTGTCCGTTTAAGAAAAATATAAGTTGATAAAAGGAAAATAGCCATAAGGAAATCAACCTCCCAGTGAGAACAGTGCCATAATAAATCCACTTCTGAACAGCTGTCCATGCATGAGTTTTGAACTTATCTGGATATTTGCAGCTGCAAAACCCAGTGAGGAAAAACATGACTTACCCGTGGTATGTTATTTTGTTTTACAGGAAAAGGCTCAATGCTTTCAGAAGGCTCTTGTTTCCCAAGCGGATAAATCCACGCAGACAGAACTCGTAGGCCACGATGTAAGTAGCTGTATCGAACAGTATTTTTTTTTTATCATCTTTGTGGGTGTTCAGACTTCTGTCAGCCTGTTTGCCTGTGCTGCTGTTGTGTCCATGCATTGATTTAGGGGGATTTACTGGAACACCATTCATCCTTTGCTCTTAAATGATTTTCAAATATCTTCTGAAACATGAGAAGATAATTACAACTACCTGCCAGCATGCCAATGCCCTATTAATTTTATGCTTTACAAAGAGCTGTGAATTAGCATAAGTGAATGTGGAGGGTATGTATTTAGTGGATTCTAATTTTTTTTCAGTATTCATTTACACACTTATTGACAATTTAATGAGGTTGTTATGTGTATAATCACCATACGCTGTCCCAACAATATTTGAATTTTGGAAGATAATGGAATAAATACAATTTTGCCTAGTGATGTTTCCTAAAGAGCATCTCTCAGAATTTCTGGTAGAAAGTGAATGCGTTCTCATTCAAGAACATAGTCAGGGAAGACTCCTTAACTGTAGAAATACATATACTTTTTTCCATTTTTTTAAATGAAAGTATTCTGTCTCTGGGACGTTGGTTGAGTATGTATAAGAGATTCACTTGTTCATATGAGCCTTCTTGAATAATCTTTGATTAAGAATGCCACAATGTGGAATATTTAGCACAGTTCTATTCAGTGATTTGAGCAAATACTCCTTACCAAAGACTGTTCTGCAAAATAAGGCTGTGGGTCTGCATTGGTGCGTTTCAATACGCTGCTTCAAATTTATAGAAAGAACACTGTAATTAAAGCAGGTTTTGAAACCTTCCTCTGGGTTGGCTTTGTATCAGTGAAGCATTAAAGTTTTGTCTTCGGAGTCTTTGGATGGTCTTCTGAAGATAGAAACATAAAAATTTCATGTTTTAATCTGAAAAGTTCTTGACACAAACTACCTTTTGGTGTTTTTTCAGACTGACTTTTAAGATGATTCCAGCCAGGAGTACTAACATTTTTTATTTTTTTTTAAAGTAAAATACTTCGCACAAAAGTGTAGTTATTATTTTTATATGTATTACTCAACACTTGTGGATTGTTTTGTTTTGTTTTGTTTTCTTCAGCATACCTATCTGCACTAATTTCTTGTTCGTGGGTTGCCAAATATGAGTCCTTATGTTCTACTGTGTCTGTGAAATAATGTCTGTTGGAATTTACTGAAATTGTGAGATGCGTATATTAATGGTGAAAATCCCATAATATTCAAAAATACTTGAAAACATTTTTGTATGTTGAAATGCTATATCCCTTTCTTCTGGGACTAATTATCTTTAGCAGCTACTTTATTACATCTTTGATGTTAAATAAGTCTTCCACTAAAAATGAGAATAAGAAATTTATAGGGTTGGTTTGTAGCTTTTTTTGTTGTTATTGGGTTTGGTTGGGTTTTTTGCCTTTTTTTTTTTTTTTAGAGATGTCACTTATGATGCATTTGGTTGTTCTTTACCAAATCAAATATGTGGTGTGTCATGCTGCATGGATTTTTTTGTTTATTTTTTCCAGTCTGTGTTCTCTTGGAGTCTGTGGGGGGAAGAAGGTCTTCTGTCAGTAAAGTAGATGATTGCTAATTCTGAAACGAAATTAGAACCCCCTTCCCCAAACAGAAACAGTTTTCTGGCTGAGATCTGAGTATTAAACATAATAATAACAACAAAAATTTGTAAAAAATAACCCTTTTCTTTAGCAGCATTCCCTTCAACGTTAGTGGAACACGTTTTTCAACCTTCCCTGGTAAAATGCCTCTACCATTTCATGGTTGCAATCATGTGTTTTCTTATATAGGGTGGTGCAATGCAAGTACAAAAGGAAATGTGGAATGTTTTTTTATAGAACAGCACATCCACTCGTATTTCTCTTGTACAGAGAACTTGTGAAAATTGCATTACAAGGAGTTGATTACGGAGAAAGTTGAACTAATCTGCAGGAATGAGACATGCTTACTCTGCACACCATGAGGGGAATTCAGTGAAGAAAAATGTGCAAATAAATAGTATTAGCAGTTTTCGTAATATTGTCAAAAACTTTTGGTCACTTATTTATTAGATTGTGCAGCTTTTCTTCAAAGGATAGCTGTTACAGGTAATGATAGGTTCAGCTGTGTTTCTGTTGAAACCAAGTGGCAATTACATTTGTATTCTTGGCTTTTGTATGAGATCTCAAAGAGCAAGCTGTAACCATGGCAAGTAGTATCTGTACGTCATTTCATTCAGGCTGTGCATAAGTGTGTATAACTACAAGAATATGGTGACAATGTGAAATTAGACTAAAGAGAAAAACACAAAACAGATCAGAGAATGCAAGATATAATTTTCACCCCATTAGTCGCACATTCTGAGAATAGTACGCATTGAATACCTAAGATATCTGGTTTAACAGGAAAGCAGAAAATTTTTCATTCCATCATCCATACAGATTTGCAGTTGTTATTCCATTAAAAAAAAAAAGTCACCTGTTTTATTTCTCCTTAATGCAACTTCAGAAGCTAACGGTAATTGGATAAAAGCGTTATCAGAAATTTGCGTAGCATTATTTCATCAATGTTGTACAAATATTGATATAGACTTCAGAATGTAGTGTTTCAGAAATCCTTAAGTTCTTCTGTGAATAGTTTTTTTTTATATTCTTTCATATTCTTTTGTTTCACTGTATAAAGTTAGTAGTTGCCTATTTTGCAGTGCAAAAAAACCCTGAGACAGTTTAGCCCCCAAAAGAAAGCAATTCTCTGTTTTGTTTGACTTCTGGACAATGCCTCTAGTAGTTGAGAGACTATTCTTTAGCCTTGGAGTTCATTTAGATACATCGTTAGAAGTAAGTGGAAGTTCTGACTTTGACTTAGACAAGGAATATGAATCCTTTCATCCATAGGGTGTACAGTAATGAAAAAAGGCTAGAGGCTAGTTTATATTTAGGAAGGAATGGGTGAAGAAGGAAGAAATGTAGTGTTTCAAAGGGAAGAAATGTTCTTGTCTCTGTGGAGCTGCTCTGAAAAAGTTTAAACAGTGTTGACTGAGTGTTTTGGGTAAGTATTTGAGAGGTTATGAGAATGGAAGTTAATATAGTGTATTTCATGTTAGTGGATATGAATACAGACAGATTCTGGCTATCAAGATGATTAGCAAAGTTTGGATCATGCTATCTCCTGCAATACCTGTAAACTGTTGGGTAATACTTCTGATAGATTTCTCTGTTTTATTACATGCAGCACACTGAGATTTTTCAACTGAAATTACTTTAGAGTACTGTATTAGTAAGCAAGTGAAAGCTAAAGTCTGTAGCAGTAAAGATAGTGTTTCTCATTAAGAACTGTTTGAACTGGAAAGGACACTGCTTAATCTCTTTTCTGTATTAAAACAATCTAATACAAAACTTAATTATGGAATTAAAACATAAAGTTTAAAATAAGTTTTGATAAGGAGGAAAAAGGTCTTCCGTGATGAGGAACACTAGTTTCCTTAAGTGATTAACGTGACCACCTTGCTACTTGACTAAATTGAAAGTAAAATATCAAGCCAACTACTGTCTGTATTCAAGGGAAGACATTAGAAAGTAATCCAGGTTTCTTAGAAGGCTAATTGCTTTCTACTGCAGAATGTCAAGGGATCTCCACCTTATGATAGCCCTAAATTTATTCTGTTTTCCAATATATGCACTGGGACTCATTTAAAACATGTTGGGAGTCTTTCAGAAAGAGCCATGTGTGTGACATATTGATGTGGGATACTACTAAATGATAAATTATTAATGTGCTTAAATAATTCATGCCAATTTAACTTCCTTCACCTTCCTTTATTTGCAAAGCCTTTATTTTATTGAGAGATGAAGGAATAACTTCTTGCATGTTGATCGGGTTTTGAAAACGGACTGGAAGATAGATACAGTCAACTAGCATTGCAACTGATTACAAGGTCATGTTAAGCGATTCAACCCTAGTAATGGCCAGTCCAAAGTATCATGCAGGCATCACAGAAACACTCTGCAGCATGTGCCACTGCTAATGAGTTTTCACTAAAACGTGTCTTGAAAGCAGAATTCAATGATGACAGTAGAATTCTCTGTTATCACCAAAAGAAGTCCAGCTCAGCACTGCTGTGTCAATCTTTATCAGTCTTTGGATGAAAACAATTTGTACTTAATTTTATTCTACACAGAGTAGAAATTCCTAATAGCTGACATGATTTCTACAGTGTCTTCTCTGTGTTTGCCTTGTGCCAATATTACAGGTTTCACATCTCAGAACTGCTATTCTGTTTTTTTCTTTTGTACTGAGAGTGAAGTTGATGTAAACAGGTTTTGGACTGGTCCTTAACTCCTTCCCCATTTAATGGGAATCCTTTCCAGTTTAGTGGTCCTTACGTTTTATATTATGCTTCTACAGTTTCAGACAAAAAACTTGTGTGGTCTTGCTCCCTATCTGCTTACTGTTTGATTTGCGTAGCTACAAACAAAAATTACCTTTCCTTGGTAATCACCAGCATTGTGTTTACAACAGTGCTGGGTGATAAACAAGCAGGCTAAACACCTGTACTACCATGCATTATTAAAATTATTAGATATCCATGGTAATACATTTTCATGGTATTTGTTTTGTAGCTTACTGTACATTACCTTGGGTAGCATGCCTCTGTTTCCCTCTCAAAGCCTGGGCGCTGCTTTCTGCAGAGCAGCTGGGTTTCATTAGGAAGGGGAAGATGTGGAGCTGGATGCTCTAACTGTTCCCCTCCACCTCCCTTCTAGGCTCCTCATTCTCCCTGGCAGCCAGCCAGCATGCTTCATGGATGCCGTGAGGGACCTGTTGCGTTGTGTCCTCTACCCTAGGAAGGCGGGGGGACAGAATACTAAAGTACTTGAACTTCTTGAACTTTCCATTTTAATCTAAATATATTCCTTCCCACAGTATTGCATAGTTTGTTATAGTGTGAAATGAGTTGCATTTTGCCATCTAAAATATGAAACATATCCTGCTTCTGCCCACCCACCTTGGAGACTGATGTCCACCTGCTATTGTATGTTACTACTAGATTATCTTTCTCCATTTATTTCTTATTCTCTCTCTGAGTTTGTTTTCTAACATATACAGTGAAATAATGCAAACTTGTGCATAATATACCTTTCTCGAGTGCATTTTTTTTTTTTTAAAGTACCTTTAGAAATCAAACCAACCATTAACTGTTTCAGTCCTTGCTTTGCTTGTACTTCTGTGTACCTATTCATATCTAGATATCCAAGTTGTTCTGGTCATGCTAATTCCTTTCCCACAACTTCCTCTAGCAATCATCTTCTCTTCTTCTCATGGCCATTTTTGGGTTTTTTAGTATCCAGTTTCAAAATACCATTTCAAAATCTACATATGTTTTAGGATGTCCTACTTGTGCAAATTGTGCCAAACTTTTCATCCACTAATAGTGAAATATTATGCTGAAACTTTTTTGGTTTTAATGATTGCATTCCACCAAGCCTTACCAAACATATTGCCTCACCATCAAACCACTAGGTACTTGCTGTTTTAATTCCATTTAGCCACGAAGTCAGGAAGACGAAGGATTTGTTCCACCTAGTACTGCTCACTACAAGGATAAACAGTTCAAGTTAGCAGTGCTGAACTTGCCAGAGGATGCTTGCTTGTGCTGAGGGTTTGGTGTCTATGGTGCTCTATAAAAAATGATACAGGTTCTCACATAAACAAACTTCAAAAGTAACTGGGTTCTGGGAGAGAAACTGAGACTTGTCGTATGGAAAAGGCAGGCTTCCACTAATCACTTCAACCCTATGGCTGATTATCAGCAGGTATTATACATTTAATTTTGCCATCTCTAGGAATCTGGAACAGTAAAATTTACATTCTGTAGTGGTGCTCAATTAGTATGAATGATCTTCAGTTTTGATTTGTGGATTGAAAGTTGGCTTCTGGCTGCTTGTATAAATAAACTGTGTGATGTTTAAATATTTGTAGTAATATGTGGCTTGATGATATAATAGCTGAGTTTTCTCATAGACTAGAACTTAATGTAACACTGTAGTCTCTGTATCTTTAAAAATACTGTTTTCCTGTAATATACTCTGCAATTACAGTGCAGTGTTTTCCTTGCCTGTTTTCCATCTTTCTACTTATTCTGCATTTCTGTATCATAAAAGTCTTCAGTCTTGCCTTCTGTCTTTGTATCTGCAGTTATGCTGTTGCTATCTTGCTTTTAAAGTGTCATAAAGTATGAGGTACTTAGAAATATTGACCAGACTTACCATCACTAATTTTTGCTAAGATGTCTTGGCGTGGGGGAGAGAAGAAGGAGAGGAGGAGTGTGTTTAGTTATTACTACTTGTTCATCCTAGAAATTCTGTTTTGGGAGAAAATGCTTTTCCCACTTGTTCTGCTTTAGCTCCACCACTGTCTTCTCTTAAGAGTTCTCCAGGAGTTTACTTTTTCACTTAAGCATACCCATCTAGATATTTTGTCTCGTTTCTTATTTTTACTTTAATTTCTGTGTAGTACTTCTAAGTGAGTATGACTTAACAAAATGTTATAGCAGTAGTATATTTTCAGCGTGTTATACTTACATGGTTTCTATCATAAAGATGCTAGGGGGCAGTTCATAACATCTATAAGTATTAATTAAACGCGCAGTTATCCCTAGAATTAATAACATGTTTTTACTACATCCACTCTGACCTGTTACGCTAAGGACAGAAAGAAGTAGGACACTGACGAACAAGCCCTTTCAATAGCTTTTATTTGGTTGACATTAAAAAAGCCATCCTTTTCCCACTGGATTATACCTTGCTGACTCGGTTCATGCATTATGCTGAATACTAGCAGTGTCAGAGTAAGGCCAGAGAATGGTTTGGGAATATATAAGCAGCACTGAAATCTTTTGAATTTTGTTCAAAAGAATGAAATGTGAATTCAGTAAGGTGCATTCAGTGGCAATCAGAAACTCTCTAACGTAGCAACGTTTTGCGTTTGAGTATATTTTCTTAAAAATTATAAAAACTCGGATTCACCTTGAAGAAGAGATCAACAAGCAAAATACATAAATGCGGCACGGATAACCACTGTATTGTAAAGCAATATGTATGGTTTCTGTCATATTAGTATGTTTAGAATGAATGTTTTTTTAATGCAGAATGATCTACTTACACAGTTTTATCATAATGTGGAAATGTTTTCATTTTATGTGCATGCTGCATGTAGATTCCTTCTATTAGCATAAACTATCTCAGTCTGGTGACCTTTTTCCCATACAAACATGGCATCTGTTGTACATAACTGTTTTCTAACTAGAACTGTGTCATGCACAAGCTGACAAGTTATATTTCTGTTTTTGTATGCGTAGTTGCTTAATTCCTTGTTAGGTTGATCATTGGTGTGCAAGAAGCTTTATTATTACATGCTGCCTGTGTGACTGCATACAGTATAAATGATCATTTTTCATTTAACTTTGTGTTGCCATCAAACCATGCATCTTTAAGATTTCATTTCATTTCATTTCTTTTTTCTTTTCTTTTTTTTTCTTTTTTTTTTTAAAGGCCCTGTGGAATTCTTCATGTTCTGAAGGCTTAGTTTACAAACCTATCAGCATCTCATTGGTTCCATCATTATTAAATTAAAAAAAAAAAACCAACATCTGGACACTCTGCACTTACGGATTTAATTAAACACTGCTGTATATGAAATGAGCTACAAGTTACCATTGCTGGCAAAATTCTACTACTTAAAGTTATATTTGTATTATCAAACAACACTTTTTTGGCAGTAATAACTTCATTATTAAATATATCCATGAATAAATTATTAGTAAGCTATCACAGAGTTATCTGAAATAAAACTCAATTATTCTTACCATTTTGTGCACTTAATCATCCATTGGTGATTCACAAGTAACAAAATCCTTCAGTGATGCTTGTTTCTGAGATTGAAAAAATACGTCTTCAAGATCTGGAAACCTAAGGATACTATTACTTTTAAAACCTGTATTTTCTGTCTTACAGTAATAATACTTTTGCACCAATTGTGAATACAGGTTCAGCACCTTTCAATATGTGATCTATTTGATGAATGTTCATAATGATGTATGTAATTCTTATATGTGGTTCGAGAGACCTTTCTGCAGGGGATTTGGTAAGCTTTTACAAGGTCAGAATTTACCCAGCTTTATCCCAGGAAGTAGGAGAGCTGATCCTAAAAATGTACACTTTAGTTTTTTTAATCCATTAGAACCATAGCTTTACTCTTCCTTTTTATTTTATTTTCTGAGTACTTCAGCTCCTAAGAGACATTGCTAAGACAGCACCAATGTGAGCAAAGTAAATATTGTGTTTGCTGGATGTGACTGTGGTACTTGAGTGGATAGCTGTTGTTGTCTAAAGCAGGGGGGGCGGGGAGGGGGCAAGGTAATTCCTGGTTTATGGCTTCATTAAACAAGACATCAGAAGCAAACTGGAGAGTTCACCGAAAATCCTGACACCACTCTTAGTTGCTTCAGTGTTCCCTTACCCAGGATTGACTTCATTCACCCGAGGATGTATTCTACACTCACCCTCACCAGGTAAGATAAGAAGGTGCTTGTGCCAGCAGTATTCTTGAACCTTTACTGCTAATATCTTTTCTTACCAAGAGGAGACAATACATGAATCTTGTTACTAAGCCATTTAAATTAGGCCTCATAGTATATAATAAGAACAGTATCCAACTGGAGCAACTGTTTAGCACCTGTGGCTTTAACTTCAAACAGAGGACGTACTACTCTCATTTAAAAATAACATTTCACCAGTTATTCTTAAATGGATCTGAAATGAAAATAAAGGCAATCAACTAAATATTCACGCAAGTGTTTAAAGTGAACGAACCTTCTTCATGGGTGATGTTGCATTATGTCGGCTGATTCTGTACCACCTAACATGGAGTTATTGTTTATCAATCTCATATCCACTTTTCTTTTTTTGTTTGTAACAGCCATCTTCAGCATCCCTTTTTCACCCTTTCGGTCAGGCTTCCTGAAACTTCTTTCCATATATAATTGCACAGCTTTTACTGTATTGTTGGAAGTATCTTGAAAAAAACAATTAAGTAGCAGATACATAATTTGAAGAAATGATGGAAATGAGCATGTGCTTTTTATCCTTTTGAACTTCATCTTCCTTGTTGAACTTTATCTGTTGCCTTTCTTCCTTCTTTTGTAATCACTGATGAACATAGAAACGTCTACCTCTTACTGTCTGTCATGCTTTTCTTTTTTTCATCACCATCTTTATTATGGTAATATTTTCAGTCCTTGTAGGATACTGTTGTCTAGAACAGGATAGAGAGAACATTTTTTCATTGTGATGCTTTGCCACAGAGATCTGCATTTTGCTTAAAGAAATTCATATTGGGAATGGAGATGGCTGTGAAAAACGAGCGTTAAGTCAGTGAAAGAAGAAGAATGGAAGAAAAAAAAATGTTTTCAGGATTCTGATGAGAAGAAAACTAGTTTCACTTCCTAGATGAAAAAGCTTTTTTACCTGTTCCTCCTAAGTCTGTGAAAGAATACTTAAAATACTCAAACAGCTAGTGCATTTCTAAACCTGTCACTTGATAGAGGTGTTGCTAGCAGCTGTCATTTCAGTGCAAAACTGAACATGGCTCTTTGGGGGTAAAGAGCCTAAGAGCTGGGATTTTAACTTTCCCAGGAAATTTCCCACCATTTCCAATACCTTTTTTGCAATTTCTTTGTTTTACTTTCTTTTTTCTCTAACTTTAAAAAGCATTATATACCAATAATAAATTACTCAGGTTTGGATTTTGCTCACATAACATTTGAATGGTCTGGAAAAAAATCATGATTGACAATCACTATTCAGAGGTCAAGGAGGCACGATCAGCGTGGGTAAAACCCACACTTTATATGCATAGACAAGAATTTAGTGTTAGTCTAATTAAAGTCTTAACAGTCTGATCAAAGATTTTATTTTTTTTTTTATTATTCCAGTTACAGGGATACTAGCACATCTAGTTCAAACAGTCAAAAGTTAAACGTACATAAAGTCCCTTAGTACCTAGCCCTTTCTTTGATGTATCGCTCACTCTTGCTCAGCCTCTCTTGATCTGAAGGTCAAAGGCTTCAGGTCAGTTGTGGAATTGGTAGCACTAAAGTAAATCTTTTATCACAGTTCCTTGGCAGGAGCCTGATGTTAACGTTGATGATTTCTTTCTCCTCCTTCTGGAATCCAGTTGGTATCTCTCTGATATGTTTGTTAACATGTTGTACGCCTTGCTCTTTATCGTTGATGTCAAGTTCACATGACACCTCTGTTACCTGTACAACTGGTTTTACCACGCTCCAAAGGTTTCTTTCCTTTCATGGTGAGTAACTGGCCGTTGCTGAGTTTCATAGTCCTGGGGTCTCTGGTGTCATACAGTGCCTGTAATTATTTGTATTGTTCGTTATTGGAAGGTCAGTCTTCACAGAGTAAGTGCTTGTTACTGATATCTGTAAGATACAAACCTGTAGCTGACAAAGCCACCCCTGTACCCTCCCTGCTACCAAAACCTTGCCGTGTAAGGCTAATACGAGGTGTTACACCACACAACTGTGAAAAGCTGAACAACAGCTAATGCAAAAAAGGTAATAGTAACCTGGTCATTAGATAGCTGCTCTTTAAGAGCTAAAGCAAATATCCAGGCAGGCCAGACAAATCTTGATGCCAATGTTGTTAGCTTGATTTGAAGCCTGTGTCTTGTTACAAGCAATGGCAACAACCATATTAACTGGGATAGAATGGTAAAACAGTATTGGCAAAATACTTTGCTCTCATTGTGAGCATTGACATTTAACAAGTGCAGAGGTTTCTTATTTTAACTAGCATGCATTGTTCTTTCTCCATTTGATTCTTTGCAAGTGGTACCAGATAACCTGAGTTTGCTTTCTGCACTTTCCTCTGGGGACTTCCGAATATGCGAGTGTAATGCTGTTTGATACAACATAAGAGGGGACAAAGTAGAAATTGAGTCACTGGATTTAAAATTAACACAGGTGGAAAAATGTTACAGATAGAGCAAATACTCTGTGGTAAGCGTTGAGAGGTTAAGAAGGAACAAGTGTGATTAGAGTTGTAAGCAGTCAGAGGCACAGACAACTCTCAAAAAGCCTGGGGCGGGATAGAGGCAGAAAGGTTACATCCTGCTTGAATTGAAGGGAGGTTTTTTCATTTGTCAGTGTTTGTGGGTTTTTTAGCCTTAATCTTCTGATGCAATTTCAATATGGAAACATGCAGAACGGTGTGAATACTGGCATTATAAATTGTTCTATTCTTCCACATTTGGAGCCAATAAAGAATTCCTGTAGCTTTTCAATATTTACAACTGGTCTGTAAAATAATTTGAAACGTAACATTGAGGCTGTTTCTGGGTATAGATACTGTGTGCATGGTGAAAGGGTTGGAAGTTTCCTTGTTCATAAATAGTTAGGAGATCAGTGGCTTATCTTCTGGAGCTGAATTTACCCAGTGTTAACCAGTATATTTTAGGTATATGTGCGCTTTGTGGTCATTTAGATTGTATTTTAAACTGTTCAGTATGCTTTAGACATTTATAGAAGTGTTAAAACTGAAAGAACTGAGGAGGAAAAAGTTAGCATATATGACCTATGTTATACCAATAATAGAGCCAGAAAATGCCATTTCTATCCCTGACCTATTACTAGTACTTTCTCAATCGAAAGTACAGTGAGAACTATATCCAGGCTGTGTACTCTGCATTCATTTCAATACAGTGCTTTTTTAGTATTCATTTATTCATTTTTAGTAATGGAAGTTTCTACTTCTTAAGAGTCAACAGAATATTAACATTAATGATAAAACAGCAAGAAGGCGCATGAAGAGAAAGGATTATAAATGAGACTTGGAGAATAGTAATACATTTCTTTTGTAGTGTACAAAAAGGCATGAAATTGAAAACAGAATCTACTGGATACCAGCAATAAAAGGAAAAAATGTTCTGTTTGTTACTAGGAAATGCACTGCAAGAAAAACTTGCAAAGATATATTTTTGTCTGTGCGTGTATTAAATCATGCTGAAGTTGAAAGCACATGAATTAGATACCATATTACAACTTTATATTCAGTACCAGCTTCATTACTTTCAGGGAGATTTTTATTCATCTGAAAACTGGGTGGTGTTGTTAATGTTAACTATCATGATGAAATTAGGTAATAGCTTTGTATTTGATACTAAAACAGGGGAGCTTGATCTATATTGTGTAATGGTGCATACATACTATCAAATATTTGGACAGAAATGCCAACACCTTCACTGACATAATATTATGTTGTAAGTGAAGAATGAGGAAAGCACAACTGTGTGAGAGGAATAGATGATAGAAGCAGTAGGATCTTCATACGTTAAATATATGAAACAATTTTAAGTGCACACGCCAGAGACCTGAGCTTCCCAATGTGCAAGTATTAAAAAGTGTCCACGTGAATATATATTTGTGCATATGTGTACATCCATATTTTATCTTCCAGTCTGTTAAATGATTGAGGAGAAAAGATTAATGGAGGAATTACTACAGGAATCCTGTCAGGTTATGAATAAATTCTTCAAGAGAACACCTAAGAAATTGCCAAATTTCACATATTACAGAAACAAAGACAACATGAAGAATGGCAAGTTTTGCTAGTTAGAATGGAAGTTTGCTAAAGGACCAGATCAGCGTTCCTATCTGGCTCCAGTGTAGTCATCTTTTAAGATGGTTTATGTTTTGCGATCATCCAGGTACCCTGAAGAAACTCAAGTAATGGCAGAACATGAATAGAAATCCTGAGACTAACGATGAACAGTTGGCTCTTCAGACGTTGTCACGCTACTCATACTCCCAGTGTTGCAAGTTTTTTTGAAGGCTTGTGGAACTGTTCCCTGATGCTACAAGAAGATTCTTACTAGAGAAACAGTAGCTAACAAGCTAGTTGCCTACCAAAGACCATTTCATATATGTGTATAGCAAAATAAATCCAGGAATGTTTAATCATTCTGGTAACTGGACAGAAGCACATTATTTCTATATGAGAAGCGCTCTGAATTGCAAAAGTAAATATAAGATGAGCTGAAGCCACAGATAATGTTATTCATGGGACTCTGGACATGAGAGCATCCCAGTGAACTCAAGGTAGGGCTATGAGGTTAAGTGTCATTTGTTCTTTCCTGGTTTTTAATTGGATTCTGGAACTGAGAGGCTGACTGTGCCCCAGGAGGTGCTCCAGTGTAGGCTCTCCATGGGCTGCAGTTCCTTCAGGTCATATCCACCTGCTACGGCGCAATGCTCTCCACAGGCTGTAGTGTGGATATCTGCTCAGATGCCTGGAGCACCTCCTGTCTCCTCTTCTTCACTGACCTTGGTGGTTTGCAGGGCTTTTTCTCGCTCTTTTTTCCTTCACTCCTCTGCTTTCTGGTGTTTTGCCTGTTCTTAAACACATTTTCACAGAGGTTCCACCAGCTTTACTGATGGCTGTGTCATTGTGTGGACATTGCAGAGTTGCGCAGAAGCATCCGTGTCTGGCACGGGGCAGCCCTGATCTCTTGTCACAGAAGCCACCCTGCAGCCCTCCTGCTGCCAACACCTTGCCATGTAAACCTGTTGCAAAAGCAAAGCATAACCCCACAGTTGAGCTGAATGGGATGAATGTTAATAATCTTGTAATTGTTTTTCGTGTTAGGAAAATGCTTCCCTGGACTTACAGATCTATTAATATGTGAGGGATGAGTATTGTAAAATGGTTGATTAGATGTGTTAATTTAGGTATTGAGCAAATTCAGAAACTAATGAAACTTGGCATAACTTCTGTTCCAAAATGCTTGGATATACTGAGACTGGTGGTGTTGGTGATGACTACTGTGAATTCATCCTTGGAGTGAGAGAGACAATGTTGGCAGAGCTTCCATTGGTGCCTCAGGCCAAGAGACCTTCTTTTGAATCATAGAATCTTCGTGGTTGGGAGGGGCCTTTAAGATCATCAAGTCCAACCATACACACACAAAAAAAACTCTCTACAATCTCTGCCACTAGAGCATGCCCTGAAGTGCCACATCTAGATGTTTCTTAAACACCTCTAGGGATGGTGACTCCACCACCTCCCTGGGCAGGCTGTTCCAGTGCCTGACCACTCTTTCAGTAAAGTAATTCTTCCTAATATCTAACCTAAACCTCCCCTGCCGCAGCTCCAGACCATTTCCTCTGGTCCTGTCGTTATTCACCTGGGAGAAGAGGCCAACACCCACCTCTCTCCAGCCTCCTTTCAGGTAGTTGTAGAGGGCAATGAGGTGTCCCCTCAGCCTCCTCTTCTCCAAGCTAAACGTGCCCAGCTCCCTCAGCCTCTCCTCATATGACCTGGTCTCCAGACCCCTCACCAGCCTGGTAGCTCTTCTCTGGACCCGCTCCAGCACTTCAATGTCCCTCTTGTACAGCGGGGCCCAGAACTGAGCACAGTACTCGAGGTGAGGCCTCACCAGTGCTGAGTACAGAGGCACGATCACTTCCGTGCTCCTGCTGGCCACGCTATTCCTGATACAAGCCAGAATGCTGTTGGCCTTCTTGGCCACCTGGGCACGCTGCTGGCTCATGTTAAGCTGGCCGTTCACCAGCACCCCCAGGTCCTTTTCTGTTGGGCAGCTTTCCAGCCACTCTTCCCCAAGCCTGTAGTGTTGCTTGGGGTTGTTGTGACCAAAATGCAGGGCATGGCACTTGGCCTTATTAAACCTCCTACAGTTGGCCTTGGCCCATCGATCCAGCCTGTCCAGGTCCCTCTGTAGAGCCTTCCTACCCTCAAGGAGATCAATACTCCCACCTAGTTTGGTGTTGCCTGCAAACTTACTGAGGGTGCACTCAATCCCCTCATCCAGATCATCGATAAAGATATTAAACAAAACCGGCCCCAAAACTGAGCCCTGAGGGACACCACTGGTGACCAGCCACCAAGAAGATTTCACCCCATTAATTACAGGAGCTGGGCATTGCACTGAGTATGTCAGATAGATGGTCCAAGTCTCAGAAAGAAAAGTTTTACAAATGACGTTACTACTATTTAATTATGTTCTCAGAACAATTAGCCTTCATGAATTACACAAATATTGGAGTTTTGCTTGCAAGCTGGCCGAAAAATCAATAAATCCATTTGGATACTGTGTTAAATTGCATTAATACTGGAATTCTGTTTTGGTAGTATGGAGTTAAGACAAATGTTTGGATTAAAGGTCATTTGGGTGTAGCTGGGACTGCGCTCAATATATTTGGGAGAAGATGATCTTTGATGTCAGTAAAAAGGCCTAATTTTTAAAAATATGGAAGCCAGTATTTATTCCGTGTTCTGTTGGGATACAGTCTTCCACACTTCTCATTCAAAATAATCTAGCAATCAAATTTTGTATAAATAAGGCCAAAGTAACGATAGCATATTTTTAAGAAGGCAATTCTGTCCTTGGACTGGCAGTGAATTAGTGTTGCCTTTAGTATTACTATTCTGAAAAATCTTTGACCAAGTGGTGTGCCACATCATTATTAACATGATTCTTGATCACATTTTCTGTTAAATCTGTACAACACTTGACAGTGTTCAAGTTTGGATGTCAACCAAATAGTTGACCAGTAAGTAGAGTTTGCCTTTCATATGTGGGCTGCAAATTCTGTGGTAGCTGTTTCACAAGCATCATCTCTCAAACACTGGCAATTTAATCTGTCGGAATAAACTACTTGGTAAAATAATAATAATTCTCTTACAGAAATTTGAATAAAATCTGTGTACATACATTGCTTATACCTTCTCTTGTATTGCTAGAGAAGTAAATTTTCAAATCTTTTTAACAGTACAGGTGTAAACTCAACAGTAACTTAAATAGCAAAACTTTAAAAAATTTCCTTGTTATGGATCTTCTAGTTGTGATTTGAGTGACTGATAAAATAACATGGGCAAGTAGTGTAAAAGACAGAACAAGAGCAAAACTAGCGAGAACAAGGAGGAAAACAAAACCTTCATGAACCCTCAGAGTACACCAACATCCGTCCAGTGTTTTCTTTACTTTTTAATATTTCCCTTTGCAACAAATATCCACCGAGAACAATAGATGGGTCTTCTGAAGGTCTTCATATCTCAATGCTTTTTCCTGATATTGACCTGTAGTAGAGAAAAAGTAAAATTAAAAACAAGTGGGGAGTGATGTTACTGGTAAAGTGCCCAGTTTACCAAAGGAGGTAAGGGATTTTCTTAACCTGAAGACTGATAATTGTTGACAGACCTATTTTTTATGAGTTTATTTCCTTTGTGATTCACTATCCTGACAACATCCTTAAAGAAATATGTTCTATTATGGTTTTAGTTTGGTTACTTTTCTTTATGATACTAGTTTAAATAATGTATTTCTCATTATCTACAGTGGTGATAAAACTAGTATCCAATATTCATTATTTTTTTTGGTCTTTTTTTGGTAGTTCACTGTCATTATAGTTCTTTGTTGGACACGTTTATGCTGAGAAGCAGATTAGATGGATATTACATATATGGGACGTATAGTGACAAAAGAGGGTGCCGAATGCTTGAACCGAAGAGCTTTTTATACTATTTTAAGGAGGAAGGGAAGAAATTAGTTGGCTGACTCCTTTCCTAAGCCCCAGGTTTTCCTGTCTTCCTTTCTCAAATCTCTTGTTGCCATGTCTGCAAATTTCTTTTGCTGTTGGGAACATTTGCAAACTCTGTTAGCGGTGGGGCTTTTGTTCTGGCTCATTATTTTCCCCTGCTGTTGCTCCTTCGCTCATTTCCTTTTATCTTGCTGTATTGTTTTTATTTTCTCTCCACATTACAGTCCCATTTGGCTCATCCTCTCCTTTCTTTCTTTTCTATAAAACATCGTTTTTATCACCCATAAAGCATGCTTCTAAAAATTCAACAATAACAGAAACCAGAAAGCCACAGTTTTTAACTTCTTTTTTTCCTCAGTCTTTCCCTTATTTTTAGGCAGAAGGGAAGAGAAAAAGTACATCTAAGGCAAACTACCCATATAAATAATTTTCAGGGACTAGGAAGTGATATTTTTCCTATAGTTCAGAATGCCAGCTGCTATGATCAAAATCTATGAAAAGAAAATAATGCCACTTTCAATTCTATGGATATTAATGTAAATTCATATATCTTTTTAAATTTCTAGAAAATTATATTGGTTTATTCCATCTTGTATTAAATAATAAATTCCTGTAAAACTTGTTTACCCACCCTTTTGTTTTCTTGAACTATTTGTAACAGATTCTGGTTGGCAAGTATTAAGACAGCTTTACTGTATGCTGTCAACTTGGACTGTATAGAGAACAGATATTTTCAGCTGACCATGCAGGTGTACAATTTAATTAAAATGCTTTTAAATTCTTTTGGGTATCTACAGAAATCTCTTTAAACTGCCAGAAGGCTTTGCAGTACCTTATATTTCATAATGTAATGAATTTTCAATAGGTCATGCCACTCTTCTGGCTAAACCCAATGGCTGTTGTATGTTTATCATGTCACACATTGGTGGAAGATCCTAGCACAGTAAATCAAAGGATGCGGAGGAGCACTGACATGATACATTCCTCTCTCATACTGCTGGTCTGTACACTTCAATAGAGATCTCATAGTTCTTGTAGCACACAAATACACATAAAATTCTTAAAGCTGACTTTTTAAAACTCTAAGTTATAGTAAAGATAGGAGAATTTAGTGTTTTGACAATATTGGGCAGCTTTCCTTTGGCTGAAGACACTCATTTCAGCTTGGTTTCTATCCTGCATTGTTCCAGATGTTGCTTCTCCTTGCCCTTTGCTTATAAGTAATGAATGTAATGTGCTGCTTTACTTCTGATAAATTTAATCTATGATTAGTACAGTATTTCTGCATAAGCATAAAAAACATGTTCAAAGACTTGAGGCCGTGTGTTCATGAAATACTCAGCTTGTTCTAGAATTAATTTGAGTATACTGTTGCAGGACTAAAAAAAAAATCTTATTAAGTACACTTGGGAAAGGATACCCGTTGGAGATTTTGCATGGCAAGATTTCACCTTCTTTTCAAGGGACGCTTTTTAAAGGCCAGGCTAAAGAAATCACTGAGCTATCCTGTTGTCTAGAGAATTCTTGCCCAGGGGAATCATGCTGCTGCTTTAGATTTTCTTAGCCATCAGACTAAGAGAAAACTTCTACAGAAGTATTTACAGTGTGCAGCTCATTATATATAGCCAGGGGAAGCTCTGTTTTCATTCAAGAACAAGGAAGTGTGGACACCCTGGTTCAACTTCCATGTCCAATTTGGGTTGCCAAAACATTGTATTGAACTACCCTGAGG
Organism: Larus michahellis; assembly: GCF_964199755.1. Taxonomy (NCBI): domain Eukaryota; kingdom Metazoa; phylum Chordata; class Aves; order Charadriiformes; family Laridae; genus Larus; species Larus michahellis. The sequence goes on along the minus strand of NC_133900.1, from coordinate 36,279,762 downwards.
CATTCGGGTGAGTCACTCAAAATCTCTTCTGCACATTTTCTTGGTAGTTGGGGTTTTCTTTTGCACGTAGTAAATTTTAAGTGTTTTCCTTTTACTAAACACATTGCCAAAACTCATTAAATACAATAACAGTAATGTGACATGTTATTTTGCAACCAATAGTTGCATAAATTTGCTCCACTGTATGTTTGTGTGTAAGAGATGATGTTTCAAATAACTAGTGGAGAAATCTCTTACAGTACATGACAATTATTCACTCTTACACTTCTCCCAAGACTGAAGTCTAGGTCAGTTCCCACAGGTTAACAAATCTATTATTTTTGAAAAAGGTCTGCTGCCTACAGAAAACTTTATTTTATTTTAGAAGGGGCAAGGATGGAGCTGTTGGGGAGGGGAACAGGGTTGAAGACTGTACAATGTATTTAAAGAAAGGTTCATTTTTTCATATTTTTATTCTGTCCTTTCGTGAAATGTTCTCTGAAAATTTTCTGTGCTTTCATTTCCTATTCTTGTAAACTTGCCTCAATGGCTAATTTCAATTCTCTAATTCTCTAGTCTCTGTTCCTTATATATATTTTTTTTCTTTTTCTTTAGTTCCCAGACTTTTTCTTTGTCAGCACTTTGATTTCCATGCTACTTCTATGTTCATTTGTGAACAGTAATCTTCCCCATCTGCAGTTTTCATTCTTGCTTAAAATCTTTCCTTGGAAGATGTCTTTTTGGTTTTCTTTGTAGTCACATTGATAGTGCAGAACAAATAACTTGGAGTGCAAGTTTATATGGAGTGAAGTAGTGAAGTCAAGAGTGAAAATTTGTAAGGATCAAATAGAATTTCCAATTGTAAAAGAGTCATTGCTTAATTTTTACTAACATATTTTAGCTTGTCACCGCATGATAGGTTGTATGCCCATGTTAAGAAAATAAGTTAAGGCAAGGATTTTCACAAAATCCTTAGAGATTTTATCTTTTTTTGTTGTTTTGAAAGTGTATTCTCCAGGCTGTTGTTATTGTTGAGTTACTGCCTCAGCTTCAGATTTCCCGAATGCATATTGAATTAGCACTTGAGTGTTACTGATGCAAGTAAGCTTTGGCTTGTGCATAGGTACTTCAGAAATAGTAATGATGCTAGTTAAATACCTTGACACTTCCTCCTGCTATTTGCTATCGCTTTGCATTTACTTCATCTCTAGAAGACAACATCTGACTTACATAGTCAATATCTGTGGCAACAGTTTTGGCTATATTTGGCAACTGGAGGATCCACATGACAGACTCTGGACTTAAATTATAACCTTTACAATAGAGGTTTCTGGAGGCAATTTTTAAAATCAGTATTGCATTTGTTCTCACGCTACAGGGAAAGGCTCTGCCAGTTAGCCCAGTTTTTGATAATTGTGTAGCTGTCATAGAATTGCAGTAACCCTAGAAGTTGCAGCAATTCTTTACTGAAATGATTTTCTATTATTCTGCCTAACTTTAGTGCCAATTAAAATAAACAAGAAAACTCACATATAAAGTTCCTTTTTAAAGGGTCCTTTGAAATTACTCTACAGAGCTCTCTAGGGATGTGACAAGTTTGGGGTGAGAAGGTATTTTATCCACAAGGTAGTTAAGCTTCTCATCCCTAGGTGCAAACTATTCCCTGGATTGGTTAGAAAAAAAACACAAGGGAGACAGAATCTGTCTCAAGTGTACTATGTTTAATCACCAATTAGTTAATTGTTATTTTTCCATGTAAAAAGTGCTACACAGGCACTGTAAATATCATAATATACAAAAGCTACCTACTGCTTTAAATTCAATGCAGGCTCTCCAAAGTAATTAATCGAATGATACGTGATTGTAAGAAGCAATGCGCTGATGCTGGGTAGCTATGCCGACACCCTCTTAATTTCAAAGGAAGCTAAACTTGCTGAGGGCAGGAGTTGGCCAGTAGCAACTCTAGCTTTTGCAGGTTGACCAGTAGCCTTTTATTTTTGTAGTCTAAATTACTTATGATGTTTTTAGTTAGGCAAAGTTGGCAAACCAATTTATGATTGCTCCTGATTATACTACCTACACAAGAATTTAAATTTCATCGCTAGACATAACTGGAGACAAAATCCAAATCACAGCATGCAATGTCAGAGGACCTCTAAGGCTAATATAATACTGATGCAAAATATCCAAAGTGCTTTTTCCATATGTTTTAATAACATTATCTTTTCAAAAGGGTTCAGTTACTTGCTGCAACAAACATTAACTTCAGTGTCTCAACATCTTACTGTATTTTTTTCTTGTTTCAGGGAAACAGTTTAAGCAGTGTACTACACTTCCACCAGTGGGCTCTAAGGTTGTGCTAAATGACTGTTTAAGGTCCAGAACCTTCTTTTAACAAAAAACATAAGCCACCATCTTTAACAGTATCTTCAAAAATAATTAAACTGTCATCTAAAACCAATCAGCCGTGACATGTGTTGGTGAATAGCGTCAGGTCAGTACACAGATCCTTATCTTCACTGAAGATTTTGCAGACACGTGAAACTTATTAGGAGATACCTAATATGCTAAATCTTGTAGCGTTGGTCCAAATACAGAGAAGTATTTAAGTACCAGCAACAATCAACATCCTCCAAAACCTAGTTTGTGGATTTGGATTGAGGTAACTGTTGGAATTTTATGTATCTCTGTAATGTAAATGACCCAGGCATAACTTATGCACATATTAGGAGCTGGTAGGTTTTATAGAAGAAATAATAATTATGTTAAAGTTTTACGGAGGTTTTTTTGTTTGTTTGTTGTTTTGCTTTGGGTTTTTTTTGTCGTTTTGTTTTTTGTTTTTGTTTTTTTTTAATAGAGCTCTTTTTCATATCCACCATTGTATTCTAAATTAGCATACTGAAGGTTTTCCAGTGTGAATCTTTTGCATGTGAAATGTGCCAAAAACTTTATCTTATACCAATGAGTATTAATTGCTGTGTCACTTTGTATGAATGCATGAAATTGTTACGTCCTAAAATTAAGGACTTTCCACTGTATCTGCCTGGAGGAGGTTTCCCCATTACTAGAATAGAAATCTGCTTTGCCTTTAAAAAGTGCAGATAGGCTGCTGTGAAGGGATGTCAGGGATGGGGTCTATCCATTTATTTTTTTTATAATGGGATCTGAAATTGAATATGTTGTTCATTTATTTGTGTGGCATAAATGGAATAGTATGACATTTTTGTACATTCGTATGAACACATATATCAAGATTGAAGTAGAAGCTATTTACAAGTTGTGAAAACTAGGGGGACAGCAATTGCTTGTTGTTTCCCTGGTTTAGCTCTCCAAATTCAAAAATTATTTAAAAGTTATGCCTTGCTCCTCTTCCATGGCATTTAAAGGCTGCTTCTCTATCAGTCTTTATCCAAAAAAATTGGGATGAGGTAGACAGATAGCATTTATTTTTATTATTGCTATTATTCCTTGCACTGTGACTGAAGAGAGCAGGGGACTGCTCATTCAGAATTTAGAAAGTCTTTTTATCTTTGCAAAATGCATCTGAATTTTTCTGCCTGCAAAGTGCTTGATGAAAACATTAGAATTTTAAGTATAATACAGTATACATATGCAAAGTACAATGAGATGCTGTTTTATCAGAAAGCAGTTTTCTGCCACTGATTGGCTTTGTATGACCTTTGTAGTACGTTAAATTAGGTTCTGATCACATCCAATTTTGTAACTGTGCATTACATAGAAGGCCACAGTGTGGGTATTCAGGTATTTATCACTTCTGAGGCAGAGAAACGTAAATATTGTGTCACCTTTTCTCAGGTGTCTCCTGTTTTTGCACGCATAACTCTGGGATCGCGCTCTGTGCAAATCAGTCCCACTCCACCAGGGTTCTGGTCCGTCATAAGCACATGCATTGCAGTGTCTTTTGCGTGGGCATGATCTGTGCTTTTGTATATTTTCTTTTACTATGAAAGTTTCTGAAATGACACCGAGGTATGTAGTTCCCTTTGTTTGTTTGTTTTTTAAAAAAAAGAAAAGATGCTGACTTCATTTAGTCTATTACTTGAGCAAGTGTGATTCACCGTTAATCTCCACTTGCATATGCTATTACAAACACTAATTAATCCTATTTGCAAAGACAAATTATGATTAATGCATATCTTTAAAATTTACACCTAATTACACAGAATATAATCTCTAAATTTGTATAAATAGAAGTTATAATTTTGAACATTGTAGATAATAAGCAATTTTCCAAATTTACATTTGCATGTGCTAATTAAGGGTTGCTTCATTGTGTTTATATTCGCAAACAAGTTTTGTTCTCATTACTCAACTTAGTGCTCTGTGAACAGAAGAAAATAACATGCTATTTTTGGCACAGGTTCAAAATATACATCTTAAACCTGATTTTGAATCTAGATTCATCTTCTGATGAATTAAACGAGCTAATGTCATCTATTTAATATTCGCCATTAATTTAATTAAATTTTACCTGTACATAGAAGGGAGGAAAATTCTGGATTTTTTTTTCCCGTTTTACTGTTTTGATGAATACCTCCTTTTTATTCTTAGGAAGTTGAGTTCTTTCAGTAATAAACTTGATCATGGTGTGGTGTACAAATAATGCATGGGCCAGTATGCAATATAAGAAATTTCGTGTGCTAACATCATTAGTAAATACTTCAAGATTTGTATTGAATTATTTTTTTTGTCTGTTCTTATCTACAAGCAGAATTTGAAATCTGGGTAACCTGAAATTCTGAAACAGAAGAAAATTTCTTGGAGGATTTAATTTTGGTTCTGTTTTCAGAGGCAGATTAAAAACTACATGTGCGTATTGTGATGAAATATGTAATTTGTATAATGTGTCAGTTTAAGCAAATTATTACTTTTCAACCATGATAAGGTAAAAATAAATCTTGGCAGATCTTATTTTTTATAGCTGGTATATTAGAAACTACCTCTTTCTAAATTAAAGTAAAACCCAGAGCTGAAACCCAATTATTATCTTGTATTTAAATCCATTCACTGTTTTCAAATAATTTTAACTTTTTTTGCTTTCCTACCACGAGTCCAAAATGTTATTTATAAACATTTACTAACAATAGTTATAAAATACATACGTTTCAATGATCTTATACAATGATAGCCACTTAACAGTAATTGGTGATTATATGCTGCTTAGTGAAATATTTGTTGTTTTGCTTATTGGATATACCTGCTATTATTAAAAACAAATCCCTGAATATGGTTGTGGATGACTTGCAAATACATTTGATCTCAGGCATTTAAAAAACTATTATAGTTATTATATTTTCTACAATACTAGTGTCAGTTTTTAATTTAAATAAATGGAGGGTTCCAGAGCCCACAAGATCTTGACATTGTTGCCAGTGTTAACATTAGGCTTCATAGTGGGATGTAACGCAGGTCAGGGATGTAACCTGCTTCTTTTCTGCAGTCACATCATTCTGTGATGTGTTGATGGGTAAATTGTTGGTATTGAATACATGGAAAGCTGCAGCACAGACTAATGAAGAGTTAAATTTATAAAAACTTACAGAAATAGCTTCGGAAGCCTAATTTAGAGGTTATTCAAGCGAGCAAGTGATAACCTTAGTTGTAGAGATGTAATGACTATCCAATGTTAGTTTTCCTTGGGCCATTTTCCTGTCTGTCACTTGGTCTATGAAGTTCAAGGGCTTGTAGTTATACTTGGTAATATTTTTAAAATTGCTAATTTTATTATCATTTTTCAGGTTATAATGTGTTTTACACATTCTCCTGAATCAAAAAAATGAACATAAGCTTTAACAAACAGATTTGATTCTGTAGGTTTTTCGTGACTATGGTAAGTATCTACACGTATGTGATTTTGATTTGAGAATTGATTGTGCTTGTGTCCTCCTGCTGCCCCTTTCAGTGATGCTGAACTGCTCACTTGTATTATGGACCTACATCTTAACTCTGCAAAAAGTAGACAATTTTCTGCTGGCTGTCTTAGTTCAAGAGCTGTTTGATGCCAGGGCTGGCAGTTTAAGGGGCAATGTCATGAAACTGGGAACAGTAGGTGATTACAGGGAAGCCTGACTCCTCCCTGAAGATGTGATTCACTCCCCCTAAGCCTGTCAGTGGCAGTTTGCTGCAGAATTTGCACCAGCTCTCACCAGACAGCCTGGTGAGCCAGTTCAGGAAGGTGTTCACTTCTCCGTTGGGTGTGCTGGCGGAGCTCCTGACCTGGCTCCCTGGGGTGTCAGGGATGTGCCAGTGCCAGTAAGAAGGAGCAGCAGGAGGCCCAACAAGACCATTGCTGTAGGCTGCGGCTGGCTAGTGTATCACTTCAGGTCTCCATGAAAGCAGAGGGCTCAGGGACAACATAGTCCTTGCTGTGTGGCTTTTATATTTTTCCTACAGTGGACAGTTATTTTCAGGTGTCTGTGTAGTCTGGAGAGCTCACCATGCCAGTAACCTGTGATGCAATCGCCACAGCTTGTGTAAGAGTGGGTACGGCTGCAGGACAGGACAAGACTGTGGAGCCCAAACTTTGACCCACTTCATGTGCTGTGGAGAAGTAAGATCTTGCCAGTGTAAAGAAGCGAACTCAAGCTTAACCTGATACTCTGTTGATACAGCAGGTTTTTAAATGTGCGGTCAGAAGAGTCATGAGCTCTGCTTGAGAATTCACACTGATAAGTGGAATCCAGTTTAAATTTTAAATGTGGTGCAAATAGCCTGAGTTCAGGCCATGGCAAGAGTATGTGCATGGGTGGGTATATATTCTTGCTAGCCTGTGTAATATTTTAAATCCTTGAATAATCAATCTCAAAGTTCCACATAGTATAGTTAGTTGATAGACTTGCTTTTTTAAATAAATGAAAGTGAAAGTACTAATTTTGTAAACTGTGTTTTCAACTGGGTCATTAAAAATAGTTCAGTTACCATATGTACCATAGTGCCGAAACCCTAAAGATATTGAAAAGGAAGCCTTAAAGATGTAGTTTTATGTTTGCTAGGAAAACTCAATACTATTAATGTAAGGCTGGCAAGAGATAAATGTCTATTCATCAATATGATAGGACAAGAGGTAACGGTTTTAAACTGAAAGAGGGGAGATTTCAACTAGATATTAGGAAGAAATTCTTTACTGTGAGGGTGGTGAGGCACTGGAACAGGTTGCCCAGAGAAGTTGTGGCTGCCCCATCCCTGGAAGTGTTCAAGGCCAGGCTGGATGGGGCTTTGAGCAGCCTGGTCTAGTGAGAGGTGTCCCTGCCCGTGGCAGGGGGGTTGGAACTGGGTGATCTTTAAGGTCCCTTCTAACCTGAACCATTCTAGGATTCTATGATCTTAATGTTTTCAGAAGCACCTATCCTAAAATATATTCCCCAAACTCAACTAAAATGTCTTTTGTGCTCTATCCTTAATCTAGCATCCTGCAAACCCCTGAGTATAGGAGTAAGAAGATGTTTACATAGTATATTAGCTCCAAATGTCAATTTCTTTCTTGTCTTGACAGCTATTCAGTCAACTGGTACTAGATCTTATGAGATGAATTGAATATCTTTCTTTGTTTAGGGTAGATAAAGGAAAGGAAGAGAAGCAGTAACTAATAACGGGGTAATGGCACTACGCTTATGGCAATCCAATGGCAAGATGCTACTGAAATGTTTTCTGCTTTCCATGTAGCATTGAATGTAGTGATCATGGAGCCACAGTGTGAGATAGTTGACATGGTGAGGGGAGGTCACCTCTAACAACCTGTCCTGCAACATGCTGATCACTAGAGCTGGCATAAAGGGATGGAGGGGTAGGGATGCAGGAACCCACTGGCTTCTCTTTCAGTGCAGTTTGCACCTGCAGCAGATTAGTTGTGGCAAAAGAAAAAAGCTGTACCTTGCGTTGTGAGAGGGAAAACAAGGCCCAAGCAAGCTGACAAACAGCTTCCCAGCACAGTTTGTGGTGTGTGACTGCCAGTGGTAACATAAACAGGTGCTCCATGGGCAGGGTCAAGAGCCAGTGTTGCCAAGTGGTACGATGGGAAAGAAATTTTTCACTGGAGTCAGAAGATTTTTCTGCTGGATGGTCATAGGCTGAATACTCTCATGTGTTGCAAGTCTTGGAGAAATACACTGGTATACCCAGAGTGCCCGGAGAATGTGTCTCATGCTAGTACAGACCTCCCTTGAGAGGGAATGCTGCAAGCATGGCCCTGGAGAGCCATGCTGCAAATGTTGAGTGCCACTGAGGGATGCAACTAGTGATACACCAGCAGTTGACAGCCCACATTCTTGATGGTGTAATCAATGATGTAAAAGCCTTAAGAATGACTCCCTTTCTCATATGGGCATTTAAAGTTCTTCTCTGAAAAGCATGCTGCTTAAAAAAACAATCCTTACACACCACCAGGCAAAAAAAAAAGAGCAGGCACAGTATAGTTTGTGGTAGTTTATGGTAAGGAAGAATAAATAAAGAAGATAAAGTATCAGAAGGAGGAAAAACCTTCATAGGGATACGGCAATTGAAGTTCAGCCTTATCAAGAGCATTTCTCTTCGTCTCAAAATGATACAGCAGTCTAAGTTAGTATATACAAACAGAAATAGTCCATGCCTGGGTTGTAGGTGCTATTACCAAAGCATGATGTGTATGAAAATTTTCATTTTACCATTTGCGTAGAATTACCACTCAAATCAATTGACAGCTTTTGGTAAAATGCAGCAGTAGTTCTACATGTTAGTTAGGTACTTGTTGAAGATAAAATGCTGTAATATATTTTACAACCCTGAAGGTAACAATGAATTGATGATATCTGAATATTGGTATTTTTGCTTTTTCAGTGTCATTGCCATCTTATGCTGTATATGTAGCTGTAATGTCACTCAGTGTTTTGAGGAATGTTCTGAATTTTCTGCTTTACCTTTCTGTACCCTCTTTTTTTTTTTTCACCACAGCATGATTTAGCAGTGAGGCTTCTGAATTCATTATCAGAAAACCTCTTCTGTGACCTCATGCTTCTACTGATGTTCTGTATGATCTCACCTAGGTCATTTTTCCTTTCCATACCTTGGTTTCCTTACTTGCCATTTATTGAAGTGCTTTGAATTCTCTGAATGTCAAAAATTATTCTTTATTAGGAAACTGAAGCAGCTTTTTTTGTTAATATTTTCATAAAATATATAAATTTGTGATGCTGCATTATCGATTTATACCAGTTTAGTAGAGGTAACAAGTGTGATGGCTTTGTGCCAACATTTCAAAGTAAAAACATGTGTTCATAATACAAAGGCTATTAGCTAATCAGATTAGTATTAACAGTTTAAATAGGTAATTTTAAAACCCTTATCTGTCTTTACCTAGCTTGAAAAGTAATACAGTGAGATTCTTAGTGGATCATAAATTGGCATAGTTTAAATGCCATTGCTCTTAATTTTATATACTGCTACTATTAAACCATGAAACGTATGTGCTCAGGAATTGGTCTGCTGTTTAGTGTATGGCACTGGACTGTACCTGACACAACCACCATTGTCTGTAGCATGCCTGTATTGTGAGAAGAGAGAATTATTGAATTTTGTAAGTAATGTATTATAAAAATGAAACAATATAGCTGTTCCTGTGCCTGGGTTGTTTGAACAAAATGGAACTTTTTTCAAAACAAAACCAAGAAAACCCTCAATTCTGAAAAGGAAAATATTTTCAACAATCCCTGCACGGAAGGATCAAGATTATTCTTTTTGTTCTTTCTGTTTGAACTGGCATGTTTATCAGAGATTCACATGCTATAACCTAAGCAGTTTTTTGGGGGTGGGATTTTGGTTGTTGTTGCGTTTTTGGTTTGGGTTTTTTTTTGGGGGGGTGGGGAGCGGTGGTAACGGTCCTACATTTTGAATACTTTGCAATATGGTTTGGTGTTTTCTGCCTCATAGATAAAATATTTATTTTCTAATAAAACTGGAGGATTTTCATCCAAAAGTTCATTCTGTGGTGTTGAGATCAAATCAGATTTCTGAGGCAGATTTCTGAGACAGAATTAATCTATTAATACAGAAAAATGAGAGTAGGTGTCTAAAGATGGACCTTATTCTAAGATTACTGTCTATGTGGTTTTGGATGCTTAATTTTGAAAACTTTTCATTAATGAATAAGCTGGTTTTGTAGAAAAACAGAAAAAAAAAACCCACAGCTTTTTCTTCTCCAGTAAGAGCAGTGCACGTGCAGAAATTTTGCATTATTTCCCCAGAAGTGCCATTGACATCTGAGACACCCGTCCCTTGATTTAGCATGAATCACAGTTACAAGCATGTGTGGAGAATTATATAATGCTGTTTAGAAGAGTTGCGTTTGTGTGTGGTGTTATTTTACTGAAGGTTTATGGGACCACGGCATGGAATCGTAATGCAGCTTGTTCTGCTTTAGCGTGTTGTGACAGGACTAACTTCTACTGTAGTCAATCCTATTTTGATTAATGCATCACAAAAGATGGGCCAGCTGGACAGCAACCTACCCCACGAGCCTTATGATGTTTCCAAATTCATCATTCTTGGTATGTAACTTATCTCATTTTCCCTGTGGGCTGCCATAACCTACTATTCCATAGCAAGGTTGAGCTTCTAAAATATCAGACTTTAATGAAAAAGTGAAATATAACTCAAAAAGACAGAATCTTCTTGTAGCCAGTGAGTCCTACTGTCTTTTGTTGTGGGTGATCGGTCAATTGGCTTGCACTTTTGCATTCTGCTCTTCTGTTGGATTTGATTTAAGGGTTTGCCATTTTCTTTCTGTAACATAACGGCAAAATAACCTGGCATGTTAATTAAGTACTTTCTGATTGCGGATAGATGTGTTTCTGGGTTACTTTTTAAAGACTTCAGGACACTGAAGTTTAATTTTGCAAGCCGTTTTGGTGGTGATATTTTGGGTTTCTTTTTCCTCTCCAGGGGCCCAACTCAGATTGCACATTCCTTGACTAGTTCACGCTACTATTACTCCGGTAAAATGCAAGCACTGTAAAACTAAAAGTCTGCACTTACATCATATTGCCTGTTTCCTTTCAAGAAGACATTATATAGAGAGCAGTTGAGGATTTGGTCCCAAGGAAAATACGGTTTATTATGAGAAAAAAGAAAATTATATCTGTGTATTTCAGAAATATTTTTTGTAACAGCCAGTTTAGTGAGGATTCTACCATTTTCTTGAAATACTATCCCCAAAAAAGTGTATCATTAGAACAAGTGTTGACTCCAAAATTGACCTCTGCAACAGCATTGCTGGGGATAAAGAAAATGCAGAGTGCTGTGGAAGGCAGCAACCTCCTATTTCTCTTTCTTAGCTTGCCTTCCTAGTTTGCTGTTGCCTTTGCAAGGACCTCTACCTTTTCAGATCCCATGGTGGAGAACATGAGTTACAGTGTGAAAGCGAGCTTGCAAGCTGCAAGCAAACCATTTTGCTGGGGCAGCAGATTGTTTAAATTGTGAGAAATGTGCTGAATGATAGATAACAGGAATTCTTTTACTAAGTGTCCCCTATTAACAGTGCTAGAAATGGTGATACCCAAAACCAGCTTGGGCTGTTTTACATGTCTTGCGTCTCTCCTGCTGTACCTCAGCAGTGGAAGATTGGTAAGTGCCGTACTGGTTAGTCCTTTGGGTGTCTGATCAAGTCTGGGGTTTCAATTTTAACTTAATTGCTAAAATTGTCTTTTCTTATGCAAAAAATGGAGGGTTTTTTGAAAAAGCATTGCCATCTTATGTCAGCGTCTATCAGAAGTCTAATTCTGTTATTAAAGAATATGAGAAAACTAATGAGCCGACATGAGTGCAAGCTTCAACAATAAGTGGTACATAACTCATTTCTGTATTATCTCTGCAGAAGTATTAATTCCTGTAGAGTTTTGGGTTATTTTCTCTGTTGATTTTCAGTGTTACCAGGAGTGGCTGAAAATACAGACAGAAATGTGTTTTTGTGGTTAATTATTTGTAAGAGACGAGGTAAAATAGTAGCAGTTGACTGTATATTGACAGTATAAAATTTGTAGAAAAATGGATATATTTCATGGCTATCTTCAAGTTTGTACATCTAAAAACGCACTCTAAATTTATGCCAGGATACTGCATCATTAACGTTTAATAGAGAAATAAATCTAGGTATCATCAGCATAACAATGCTATAATCTTTGGATCTGAGTAATGTGTCTCATGTGGGTGGGCATGAATGGCAAGTAAGATGGGATAAAATATGCAGCTTTATGTAAGGCACTGTGGGGGATTGGTGAAGATCTGGATGCTATTCCTGAAGCACAGGATAGTAATGGCCTATAAAATCAAAGTTACACTATAAAAGAGACAGTAATATTAACATAAAATAAAAGTAAAGCAATTTTTACTTTTGGTTTAAAAAAAAAAAGCTTCAGTGGAACCCCACTGTAAACAGACAACAACTTAGAATTATTTTCGATGTTGCAGTGACTTGTTTACTTAGATCCAGTAACTCGTATTCTGTAAAAAACAAACCCAAACATTTAACTGATTGACTATATGAAAAGACAGCAATTTTGATTCATGTTTGTTGGTATTTGGCCTGTAGGTTGTATGGCAATATATAGACAGCCTGTCTGTGTCAGAATAGTTCAGTTTGTTCACAGAAAGAAATACCACTGGAATCCTACTCAAGAGGGCAGCAGCAGCAGGGTTTTTATTGAAGCTTCATTAGTTGATGATACCAGTGCAAATTTCTGGTAGTGGTGGGAATTTGAGGGCTAAACTACTGGTCTATGCTGGCTCTTTTTTGTTTGACAATACCCTGTGAGTCTTGAGATAGCCCAGAGACTGATATCCACAAGACAATGATGAGTCGGTTAGAGGTGAACTAGAGCAGCCAATGTTTTTCTAAACTTCTTCCTTGAGGCAGCTTGTGAAATACTACCGAATTTTGTAGGGACACTTTTCAATATATTCTATGCTATAAAACAAGGAGCAATCTCTGATATAGAGAATCACCTTACTTTTCAGTTTTTGGGATTGCATTTTCGGATTTTGCAGGTTTTAATATTTAGGAGATGGGGTGGTTAGCTATCGGTTCCATTTTCAGTCTTAGATCTTTTAGTGCGTTGTTAATGCTACTTTGCATTTATATAGAAACATAACTCTAATGCCTTTTATACATGTAAAGTTTAGCTTATCTCCCTTAGAGGTACTAAGTAGCATTTTTTTCATTCTCATTTTGGAAATTCTTATCAACGTAGGCCTACCTTTTCTTCTCTTCTGTCTAGCGCTTAACTGTCTTCCCACGTATTGCATCATTTGCAGATTTAATTAATGGCTTCTTCATTTTATGACTACTTGTAGAAGTCTGATGAAATTTTAACACTCATCCAGCCGCTACTGGAGTAGGCTTTTCACCTACACTAGATGGAATTCTGTTACGATCAATTTTACTTATGGTTTGTTACTGGTCGTGATTCATCTAGTGATACTTTCAAGCCAAGTTAGTTTAATTTTGTTGTTAAACTTCCTGACATGATTTACCAGTGACATTGTATTGCTTATTAAATGTAATAAAATGTCTCAGATCAAGAACACGCGTAGTTCCCAGAGATTTTTACATCTTTTTAAGTGACTTGTGAAAATGAAACATTTTACAAGCATCCAGTCAGGCAGAAAGCAATTAGGAAAATCTGGTTTTGAAGACAGAAGTCTTCAAACAAAGTCTAAGATCCAGTGACCCTGAACACTTACTTATGAGTATTCAAAGTATGTATCCCAATTTATCCCTTTTAAATGTACCATGATTAAAAGCAGAGTTGTCTTCTGTAATAAATGGCAAAAGTAGTGCTGGAGAAAGAAGAGCATATGTTTCTTGACTGTGTCTATGAAGGTTTTATATATTTATAAATTATATTTACATTTATGTACTTTTTAAGCTTTTTGTGGTTGTCATGAACTCGAAAGTTTGAAATGATGAGAAGACTTAACGGCTTAAATTGGTTTTATTTTCATTTGATGCATAAAGAGATTAAATTCAATTAATTAATCTAATAGACAAGTGGACTTTTGTTTGGCCATCTGTAAAATTTTCCAGTCTCTTTTTGCTGTCTTAAAACTAATAACCCAAGTGTTTAACTAAGAAAACACAGGAGGATGAAAAACCTCACTCAAATGCTCATTTTCTCTGTAAGTGTTGTGCCTTGATGCAGCCTAATCAATAAAATACACAGAATCTGGGGGGCTTTTTTTTCTCCTCTGAATAAAATAAATCTGAGCGATTAAAACAAATAGGGTCCCGTTGATACTGCATCTAGGTATAGATCCTCTATTTAGCTGTTGTTAAAATATTTTCTCTCCCCTGCTTTTCTTAACAGCTGCCGCTTTCTAAATTTGAAACAGTTAGCAGTATTTCTCCATCTTGTAGGTAAATGTTTGTCTTTCTCCAAGATGTTTGATTATTCAGTTATGTATGTAAGAAAACTTACATGAGTTGAGGGTTACCATCTTCGTTCATTATGGTAAGCTCTTAAGAAGCCCAGAGAGGTAGGAGAGGTCTCTGAAAAACAGAGCCTGTAATTCAATAACATATTTAATATATTTGTAAGCTGTGTTCGTTTGATAGAAACATAAGCTAGACAGAAGTGCACACACTCTTTGGAATATTGTTGAGTTGGATTGTAGACACTAAACCGCCCATCCTAAGGCGAGAAGAGAAATTTATAGCGGAGCTAGAAATGTAGCCAAAATACTTTAAAATGTTTTCCTGGCTCTTAGGAGATAAGCAACTTCCATCCCATTTACTTTATTTGACAATTGACCAAGATGCACTATCCAAAGAAGAGAAAAGATCTATTTTTTAATTTTCTTTCAGGCACTACATCTTTTTACTTTCCAATTTCATACTGTGAACTTCTGTCCCCAAACGAAGTTGGAGGTGAAATATGTAGCTTTCACCATATTGTGCTTATAGATGTGCAGCAATGCTAGATTATTTGGGATTTACTAGTGAAGAAATTTCATGAATTACACAAACTTTTCTTAATGCACTTATTCTCTTCAATATATTGAGGCGGTAATAGCTATTTAAACACTCACTGTAGAACCACTGTGCCCTCCTGGACTTACAGTCCATAAGCATAAAGCATTGCTAGTATGATACCCTGAGATTACAGTGCTGCAAATATTGTATATGACTTTTAAAAAAACCTTAAAAAAACACTAAAAAACCCACACACACACAACCAGCAACAAATATAGCGACTGGTCAAAATTCTTAATTTTGCACCTGACTTTTTAAGAATTTGAAACTTTGCAAGTACTTTCTGAGTTAATACCTATCATAAAGTTTTAAAGGCTATTAAACAGATTTAGACTCTCCTATTTGAAGTGAGAAGCCATGTTTTTGCACACCATTAGCTGGAAGGTATGTGCAATAAAAAATATGGTTTATTGCGCAATAATAATAAAAGTAGAAGATATTTATCTTAGTTTCCTGGAAAAAGTGTTCATGCTTGTGTTCGGCTTGTAGCCGGAGCTCAGCTCGTATGAACTCGTCTCTGATCAGGGTCCCTTCCCAGTGCTGTTGATGTTCCTGGGATTTCCTTGTCGTGTCTTTTCCTCGGGGAGGGGTGACCTAGGTTTTGTTATCACAGTGTGTCCACAAAAGCCCACGTCATGAAGGGCCTGTTGCAATTCTTCACATCACCTTCTAGTGGACTAGCAAGCATCCTATGATACGGAGCTACAGAGCAGTCTTTTGGTATGGTGCATTTTGCATCCAAACAGCATTCTCTCTAATAATAAAAAGGTATAATTGTATGTCCGCATGTGTCCTTTTAAAGTACTGTGAAATATGCTGGCAGTGGTGTGTCAAGCATAAGAACTCATGAAAATGGCATTCCTTCAGCATGTTTTTGGAAAGGGGTCTTTATTTCATTCTGGTTTGTCCCATTTTGTGAATAGATTTCAAAGGAAAAAAGCAGAATAAAATGCAAAGTAACCACTGGAGAATGGTTTGAAATTAACTGAAAGGTTTTTTGTTTTGTTGGGGGAAAGAGTCGTTCTACTTTAATATTTGCATTTGAGCTACAAATTCTTTAGCTACTACAAAATAGCTTACAAAAAATTACCACGCACAAACACCTCTTGTAGAGATCATTTATTTATTTATTTAAATGCTTTTCACTACAGAAACCACATTTAGCAGTGTAATAGTATAAAATATTTTTTATTTGTTTGCATTCTCCATGCATGTAAATAGTTCTCTGATTATTTATATGTGCACAGAAAATGAAGGCAGAAAGTCCAATCCTTGGAACGTAATGTATGTTGTCTCCCAAAAGATCTGAAAATTACGTTCTTAGGAAAGATAGATTTTGGTCTAGCAGGAATGCTTTTGAAGTGTCATTTTAGGACCTAAGAGTCTTTAATCATTTAAGGACCTAAGAGTCTTTAATACACATTATTAATGTGTTAGAAACAATTATTAGATTAAGTAATAGGAAGATGATAAAGATCCAGACACAATAGTAACTCAGGACAAGACTTACTTTAGAGTTATTTTAGAACAGAAAAAATTGAAATGCGATATTTTTAAAAGCAGAGAGACTTAATTACTTGAATTGTGTGCCATGCAACTAAAGGAATGATCAGATGATTAGTAAATTTTGCAGGAAGGCTAAGCATTTTTTTCCATAACTTGTTTTAATTTGGAATTTATTGATGAATGGGATTAAAAGAACTATTTATTCTTTCCATTCAGTTTCTCCAGATTCTTTTTTTCTCTGATCACATAGTGCTAGCAGATGAACACTCTATCCAGTGCTCCTTTTTACCCTACTACATACACTGCAATGTTGTTATAATTTAATGTGGTTGTTGGGTGGCAGGATGTTTATAAAATTTATGCTTGAGCTGTAAACATGGAGAAATAATGTACAAGCAGTGGCGATGGAGAAGGGCTGAATTTTCCAAATCGTGAGCATGGGAGTGATAATTAAAACTCTGAACAGGGAAAAGAACTGAAGAGCAGGAGGTCAGCTATAAGTCTGTGTTGCTCTGTTAGACAGCAATGCGGTGCCAGCCTCTGCCGGGTAACGCTCCATTGCTGACGGCAGGGGAAGGACAAGGACAGAAGAGTACGGAGAACCATAAAGCTGTCTTCACTTGAAGGGATGTGAACAAAGTTCCTTATTTTCTTTGATTACATGAGACTTTCCAATAGGAGATTTTTTTAATCCTGTAGTTTTTGCTCAAATTTGGTCTGTCTGTCCCCTAGTGTCAGCTTGCTTCTGTTGAGGGGTGGGGGTGTGTGTATATGTGCCCATGTGCCTGTGTGTGCAGCCATCCTGTTGGGACAGCGGGGAGGTGTGTCTGAAAAAAATTGTGTCCATAAGCACATGAATATTCCCTGTATCACGAGGGGATACAGTAGTATCCCCTTGTAAAGGACCTCGTAGTAAAGGACTACATTTGGGACAACCCAAAGCTGAAAATTACAGTTTACAAGGTCAATGAGGCAATTATTTCATTTCAGACTTGTTTCGAAATAAATTAGCACATACTAGTTGTGAGCTAGCAAGCATTATTTTTATTCTCAAGTTGTATTACAACATGGAAATAAAAATAAACCTCAGTCTCGAAGAGGGTGCACTTCACGTGCTAGTACTTGTCAACCTTGTTCTTCTTGAAGATGGCAGTGTGAACTGCTGTGTAAACGTTATTCTTTGCAAACCACATTGTACTTTTGCATCTTATTTATCCCCATTTGAGGACTGAAGCCTCAAATTTATATGCGTGAATGATGTGATCTCATTAATTGAATACTTTATTTTTATTAAATAATGCTGTATTAACATGATAGACTACATGGCACGTCACTGGATTGAATTAATGCTTGACGCATCTAAGAAAGGTGTGAAAAACAGAGGTGTCTATTCTCAGAGGTTTGTAGCCAAGGTGCTACAGTTTAGAAAAGCATTAAAGTATTAGTTTGAGTGACTTGAAGAATCCTTTCCTAATCCTATTCTTAAGTGAGGCGAGTTTGTGTTTAACTAGGGAAATTATTTGATACATTTATTTGAATTTTTATAATTTCCATTCAAGTAGAAGACAAAAGAATATTTTTTCCAGTACTTTAAGATATTTTGTAAATTTTGATAGTTTGTAGGCCTGGAGGAGGAAATCCCTTGTAAGAGGTGTCTGCAAATAACATGAAACAAATCATAGAAGGGATTTCCAAGACGAAGGGTTAGATGAAAGGAAATTTGTGAATATGAAACAGACAAACATTGTTACAGATGGGTAAATATCGGTAGAGATAAAGTAAATTACTCATCCTAGATCAATGACAGATGAAGAGGGTTCTTTATTTCTAAGAAGTTCTTATCTCTAGCCTACACATCGTGCGATGTTCTCCTCTTCTCATCCTGTAATCAAAATAGTCTTTCATAAGCATGTATGGAAGTTTAATGCAAGTTGTATACATTTCATTTTATCTGATGGAGAAATCGGGATTCTTTAGAAAAGGAACATTTATTATAAATTATTAATGAGGTTGGCAGTGAGTCAGATTACTACTTATTGAACATGATCCATACTCAGAATTTTTTTAAAAAGCGTGAAAAAGAGATGTTTAGCTATCTGTGAAATAAAGGCTGTGTTACTATAACTTGAGTAACTTCAACACTTCCTTTGATTTTCTTTGATAACAAACACTTAAACTACTCATGAATGATTGTATAAAACGTGAGTAAATCTTTTCTAACTGATGTTCTTTTTTTTTTCCTCATTAAAAATACAAGTTATGTTGTGCCAAGCTAAATAATGATTGTGGCACACATCAGAAATAATTTGAAATAAAAAATAAAAGATTTTTTTGCCTTTTTTCAGAGCCTAACTGTGCAGAAGAGGGTAATCCCATCTGTATTACTCAATCTTTATAAGTGCAGATAAATCTTGTGTCAGATCATGGATCTACTCATGAGCCGTGGCTATTTTTCATGTGGAATGTTGCCCTCTGTATATTTTTTTTTACCCAGTCTCTTTTTTGTTTTAAATTAAAATGCTGCGGTAATATAACCAGATGCCATCTCTTGTACCACTGTCCCACAGGAAATTTTGCCATTAAGAATAGTATTGGTGTGAAGCAATTCAGAAGAACTAGATTAACATTTAAATATTAGTCAAAGCAGCCTGCTAAAGAGTGATATACATGTTAGAGAAAGAAGTTTATTAGACTTCCTTTTCGATATGCATATGCAGTTGTGAATTTTAAGAAATCTCCTTTTTTCTCTCAACTAAGTGAGGTCTCACTCATTGGTG
Organism: Larus michahellis; assembly: GCF_964199755.1. Lineage (NCBI taxonomy): Eukaryota > Metazoa > Chordata > Aves > Charadriiformes > Laridae > Larus > Larus michahellis. The sequence goes on along the minus strand of NC_133900.1, from coordinate 36,260,484 downwards.
GAGATATAGAGTATGTTACATAGACATTTTTGACCTTGTCTTCTGTTCCTGGAAAAAATTCTAATGAATGGACCTCAATACTAATTCTTTGAATTCTTTGTGTATCAATGGACGTCTGCTTTAGAAAAGGATTGCTGGAGCTGCATCACTGAGGCACCATTTGTGGGATCTCGTTGTACCATTCAAGCTCTTTTTTTCTTTATAGCTGCAACATGTTCTCTTACGAAGTTGCTGATGGTATTGAATTTTACAGTGGCTTTATGTGAGGGTAATTGACCCCAATAAGGTCATGAGGCTAAAGCACACCTGTATTACAAACGCGCACACGGTGAGTCAGGAATGCGCGAGTATTCCTAGAAGTCTTCATCTTCTGAGCGGAAGGTGTTTCAGTGTTTATGTAGTAAAATTAAGGGTAGTTCGCTTATGGATCGATAGAGGGTTTTTTAATCATTTCTGGCAAAATCCTAGGATAATAAGGAAGGTTAAATTGTCTGACTTTTTGCCAGAGAGTCAGGTGAATGAATGCTGCTTCTGTGCCTGACAGAGAAGTTCTGAAGAGAGAGTGCTGTTCCAGGTCTTTCATCAAGGAACTCAGCAATGAGTTAAGAGAAGCAGTATTTCCCTTGTTTTGTCTATTGCATATCGGATAAAGAAAATCGTACAAACCAAAGAAGGGGGGTGTGGGGTGTGAGTTTGAGATCCAGTGGTGGGTGAAACATTTGTTCTGTTAGATACTCTAATTGCATTAGCATCAGAGCAAGAAAGAGCTTTGGAGGGAACATCAAAGGTGAGGTGTCAGAGTGATCATAGAATCACAGAATCTTCATGGTTGGAAAGGACCTTTGAGATCATCGAGTCCAACCAAACAACCTACAATCTCTGCCACTAGAGCATGCCCTGAAGTGCCACATCTAGATGTTTCTTAAACACCTCTAGGGATGGTGACTCAGCCACCTCCCTGGGCAGGCTGTTCCAGTGCCTGACCACTCTTTCAGTAAAGTAATTCTTCCTAATATCTAACCTAAACCTCCCCTGCCGCAGCTCCAGACCATTTCCTCTGGTCCTGTCATTATTCACCTGGGAGAAAAGGCCAACACCCACCTCTCTCCAGCCTCCTTTCAGGTAGTTGTAGAGGGCAATGAGGTGTCCCCTCAGCCTCCTCTTCTCCAAGCTAAACATGCCCAGCTCCCTCAGCCTCTCCTCATATGACCCGGTCTCCAGACCCCTCACCAGCCTGGTAGCTCTCCTCTGGACCCGCTCCAGCACTTCTATGTCCCTCTTGTACAGAGGGGCCCAGAACTGAACACAGTACTCAAGGTGAGGCCTCACCAGTGCTGAGTACAGAGGCACGATCACTTCCCTGCTCCTGCTGGCCACGCTATTCCTGATACAAGGCAGAATGTTGTTGGCCTTCCTGGCCACCTGGGCACACTGCTGGCTCATGTTGAGCTGGCCGTCCACCAGCACCCCCAGGTCCTTTTCTGTTGGGCAGCTTTCCAGCCACTCTTCCCCAAGCCTGGAGCATTGCGTGGGGTTGTTGTGACCGAAATGCAGGACCCGGCACTTGGCCTTATTAAACCTCCTACAGTTGGCCTTGGCCCATCGATCCAGCCTGTCCAGGTCCCTCTGTAGAGCCTTCCTACCCTCAAGGAGATCAACACTCCCACCTAGTTTGGTGTTGCCTGCAAACTTACTGAGGGTGCACTCAATCCCCTCATCCAGATCATCGATAAAGATATTAAACAAAACCGGCCCCAAAACTGAGCCCTGAGGGACACCACTGGTGACCAGCCGCCAAGAGGATTTCACCCCATTAATCACAACTCTCTGGGCACGGCCATCCAGCCAGTTTTTAATCCTGCAAAGAGTATGCTTGTCTATGCCATGATTCGCCGGCTTCTCCAGGAGAATGCTGTGGGGGACGGTGTCAAAGGCCTCACCAAAGTCCAGATAGACAACGTCCACAGCCTTCCGCGCATCCAGAAGGCGGGTCACATGGTCATAGAAAGAGATCAGGTTGGTTAAGCAGGATCTCCCTTTCCTAAACCCATGCTGGCTGGCCCTGATCCCTTGGCTGCCCTGCACTTGCCGTGAGAGCTCACTCAAGATGATCCTCTCCATGATCTTTCCTGGTACCGAGGTCAGGCTGACAGGCCCGTAGTTCCCCGGATGCTCCTTCGGACCCTTCTTGTAGATGGGCGTCACATTAGCCACCCTCCAGTCATCTGGTACCTGCCCTGTTGACCAAGACTGTTGATAAAGGATGGAGAGAGGCTTGGTGAGCTCTCCCGCCAGCTCCCTGAGTACTCTTGGGTGAATCCCATCCGGCCCCATAGTCTTATGTGCGTCTAGGTGCAGAAGCAGATCATTGACTACTTCCTCCTGGATTACGGGTGGGTTGTTCTGCTCTCCATCCTTATCTTCCAGCTCAGGAGGCTGAGCACCCTGGGGATAGCTGGTGTGACTATTGAAGACGGAGGCAAAGAAGGCATTAAGTCTCTGAGCCTTCTCCTCGTCATTGGTCACAACTTTCCCCCCCCGCATCCAGTAAGGGATGGAGATTCTCCCTGGCTCTCTTTTTGTTGATGTATTTATAAAAGCTTTTTTTGTTGTCCTTAATGTTAGTGGCCAAGTTGAGCTCCAGCTGGGCTTTTGCCTTCCTAATTTTCTCTCTGTATAACCTAACAAGATCTCTGTACTCCTCCTGAGTTGCCTGTCCCTTCTTCCAAAGGTGGTAAACCCTCCTTTTATTCCTAAGTCCCATCAGAAGCTCCTTATTCATCCAGACTGGCCGTTTTCCCCGCCCTTTAGACTTGCGACACTTGGGGACAGCCTGCTCCTGGGCCTTTAAGACTTCCTTCTTGAAGAGCGTCCAGCCTTCCTGGACCCCTTTGCCCTTCAGGACTGTCTCCCAAGGGACTCTCTCAACCAGTGTCCTGAACAAGCCAAAATCCGCCCTCTGGAAGTCCATGATATCACAGTGAAGATGACTTGGGGTGCTCGTGGCAATTCAATGTAAGAATGAATTTAAATGATGGTTCTGATTTTTGATGTCTGATTCTTTTCTGTACTATGACTTGTTCTTTGCACTATGCAAACACATTTTAAGATGTTACCTCTTGCATGTGGGGGAAGTATCAGTGAGAGAATTTATAAAAGGATGAGGACTAGGAATTCAAATTCAAGGCTGAAGGATCCATTAATGTGACTCAGAATTTCATTGCGGACTTTAAATTAAAGACAATTTGTATTTTCCTAGTGCTGAACAAAGGAATATAAATTGGTTACTTTTAAATTGGATTTAACAATTAGAGCTGCTGAATTGTTTGAAAAGATCATGGGGAGAGTACCTTTCAGATGTGTTTGCAGTTATCTCTAAAACAAGGAATTTGTCTTTCAGCACGCTACAGTTCATCTCAGCAGTTTTCACTGTTAAAGTCCATGTGCTATCTATCCATTTTTACTTGATGTTGTTGTGGCTTCTGGGTCCAGAGATCCCTAGAATCACTGAAAAAATAACTTAGGAAGGAACCTGTGAAGGTCACCTAGTTGTTGGTGACTTACAGATCCCAGTAGAACTGGAAAGCTGATTGCTACTGCTCTGCACAGGCAGGTTGCTTTTCGGTTGCTGTAAATTTAGCGTTCTGATTTCTTACGTGAACTGTACTGTCCTCTCATGTAGGATGAATCCTTATGTTGTTCAGTGTATTTTTAATTTATTTACTTATAACTTACTAAAACACACATAAATATTCTGCTTCAATAATCTTAATAGTCCTACTAAAGAGGACTTTAAAGCTATTGCATGTTTTTGTGTTGTATCAAGTTAGACACAACTGGAGAAAAAAGGAAAAAAAACACCTATGTTTTCAGTTGTCAGAAATATTTTACTCAAAATAGTATGTACTTTCACAACTTTTACTCCAAAAGTCCTGCTTTTACATTGAGTGACTTAGGCAAATTTGACTATGATTTTGTAACCTGTTGGGTTACAAACCCCCATGCACATGGGTATTCCATGTGTTGTGGATGCTTGTTGGTTCGCTTGGGCAGGAAGGGATATAATCCAAGAATAACAGGAAAATACAGGAGAGCTCTCTAACGCTTCTATTTCCATCCGTATTTTTACCAAGCCAGCTAGCTGTATTTCTACAATGGCTTTGAAGATGTGTGTGTCTGTAATTCTCAGTAAATGATCAAGCTGCTGCTGGTATCAGTGTTTAACTGGTCCAAGGTTTGGCTGTAAGAAAGAAGTAGGAGAACAAACGGATATAGCAATTATAGATCTGACTATCAGCATTTCTTTTTGCTGGCTGTTACATTGATACTTTTAGAAATGCTGCCATGTCCTTATTTTCTTCATGGTATTTTATAGAGGTTGCTATCAAAGGCAAATAGCCGAGGGTTGGGTTTTTTCGTATATACAAGATTGTTTTTATCATGTACAAAGCTTGGAAAGAGAGGGGACACTACAAGTGCTTGGTGTTCTAAATTCCTAGGACACATAGCATGAGAATATTTAAAGTGTAGATTGTCCTCTCAAAAATAAAACGCTGTCCGTTTATGGTCGATTTCATTTATTTATTTATTTTTACAACTGGAGTCAGAATCCACAGTACTTGTTCCTTCTTTGACAAATTATTTAAGTGATTTAATGATACTTTTTCATGAATGAAAGATTTTTTTTTTTAATAACTAATAAAACTGTATGAGGGTGTTATCTGGTATTTTTCTCAAACCTAGAGCATTTAAAGAATAGCAGCTTTCTGTTGCTAGCCAACAATAGAGTTGTTGATCTAGTGGAAATGTTAGAAAAGCTCAAGTTGATCCTGTTGATTCCAATGATCAGCTCTTGCAAAGATGGGGGGTTTGAGGGGCGGAGAAGGGTTGCGCGGAAGAGAAAGAGAGATGAAGAGTAAAATTCCAAAGTTTAGACTCCAAGAAATTTTTAAAAATAACATAAAGCATACTGTCAAACACTTGACTGTCACTTATTTGTGGTAGCCTAAATTCTGGAGAATTTCTCTTGCATTCTGTGACCAGGAAGATCCTGTATGTTTTTAAGCTGAAGAAGGGATTTTATTTTTTTTTTTATTGAAGCAAGAAGTTTTAGGTAGGAGAAAGTTTTTAAGTAGTTTTTGGGAACTTTGTAAACACAGAAACTGAGAAGTGTAGGAAACATTTTTTTTCAAGAGTTGCAAGCATCTGATTTGGTACAGTAATTTTTCTATTCCATTTGTTATTGGATGAAATAACAATAGTGCTGCAAGAATGGCCTATATTTATATAAAATTACGAGCAGTAGACTATTACAAAGCTTTTGCAGGAGGAGGAGAAGACTAGAACTGAAGAGTTCTCATGTCATTATGCAAGAAGTCCCTAGGTATGGAGGGCACCATGGGCTGCAACACATTGTTTTGACATGACAGCTACCAGGTGTTCCATTTCCATTTGTTTTCATAGAAAAAAAAAAAATAATAATCTGTGGGTCTATCACAAATGAAGCAGAACTGATGCTGCCAGCATAAAATTTGTGTTCAGAAAAGTAAATCCCAGCTGCTGTGTAGGTAAGGTTTAGATAATTTGCTTCAGTATTCAGAGGGAATATAACATAGGTTGAAAATGTTTTTTTTTTTTAATAAAAGTGTGTTGCATCTGCTCACTAGCAATGGAGAAGTTCCTGGAAGTGAAGAGATTCAGTTAATTTAAAAATAAGAAACTTAGAATGTACTTTAGATAAAAATACAATATGTTCATGAAATAGATGTATAATACAATATTTTAAGTATGTAAAATGTGGATTTTTTTTCTGAGTCAACCTTTGTGTGCTTCCTAGAAAAAGTAAATAATTTAACATTTCTTTTGTTCCCTAATTTTGTTGCAAGTCTACAGGCAGAATTTTTACTGCCTTTTAATAACCTTCATACATAAAGAAGCTGTGTCATATACTGGTATCTATTTTTTTAAATGATTACGAGAAAACGAATATTAAAATATAACCGATTATTGAATGTCTCATTATAGTACAATGTCAGTCTTGTATGCATATTCACATCTATATTGTATTTTATTTTTGATGGGTGTTGGAGAGGAAAAATTGGATTACCTTATTTGAAACTAAAGTTGCTATATTTGTGTCTTTTTTTAAAGTTACCTGCTTTATGCAAGCTCCATAGTATAGTTCTTCTAGAATCTATTTAATGGCATGCATTATTTCCTCTTCTGGAAACCATGCACACCTACGTAGATATTTCTCATAAAATTGTGTTTGTTAGTTGATAAGTTTGTGATTATAAAACTTCCTTGAGGCTTTTTTGACTTTCAGCTGCACAAATTGCGGGTTGTTTGCTATCCTGGACTTTGATTTTAGCATGCAAACTGTGCTGTTTGTTTCTACTGGAGGAATTCTAAAATGCTAATGCAGGCTGCTGCAGCTTCTCCCCACCCTTCTCCTTTAGGCCAGCACATACAATGATTTTTCTGTATGGTTCCGGCTTCTAAAATGATTCTCCTGAGCGCTTCAGGCTCTTGGATCACTGTATTTTAAAGGCAAGCATCATTCTCCTTTAGTTCCATGCTGTTGTGAATTCATTAACTTTGATGAACACCTACCAGCCCGTAGTTATTACACCATGATGTATCAGGCTACTGTAGGTTTTTTTACATAATATTGTATTATAATAGTTTATGGTGCAGAAATCTTCGAATTTTCAGTTAATTGATAGGTTATGAGATTGGGATGCATGGGAGACAAAACATGCTGATAACAGACTGCCTGTGTAAATCGCACCTGCGTGTGCGTACTTGTGACTTCTGGAAGAACATGGTACACACCTCCCAGGCTGTGCTCATGTTGTCCCTTCAAATAACCCTTCTTTTTGTTTTTCCCTCCTTCCTGTGTGGTGCAGAATCTACCCAAACCACACTCTCCTGGTACTTGCAACTAAGCAAGTGCCATCCAGCTGACAAAATTTGACCCTGGTCCATCAGATTCTTTAGCAGACAAATATTTGTCTGAGCAAACAGCTTCATTGTAAGACTGTGGGAATGGCTGCCTAAATACGATTGTTTGCAGTTGTTTGTATAAAAGCTTTGCATAGAGCTGTAGCAGCAACTTGTGTAACCCTCATCGTGTTTAAAAGTACTGGAGTTTTTGTGTTGGAGCCTGCTGTCTCTAAAGTAAGTGAAAATCACAACTCTATGGCCAGATCTGTTGTTTCGTTCACTCAAATCAATAATTGACACATGGAGATGAGCAGTTTGCAATCAAAACAAAGGCTGCTTAAAGTCGTAATTTTTGGTTATTACTTTTTGTTGCTGACATGGACCTGAAGAGTTACTTACCTAGACACTTCTGTGACCTTCTTTTGTTGTGCTTCGTAACAGTGATGATATAAACATGCATGAAACTAATAAAGCTGTTGTAGAGGGTTGTGCTGGAGGTGATAATCTTGTGGGCCTGGCAGGGTAGCGGTGACAATGTGTAATTATCAGGAGACTCATCCAAAGCCAGATGAGCTTTGCTGGCTTTGCCAGGGCTGAGGGGCAGGAGCCGGCTCGTTCATGGCTCCTGTCACCGCCCGCAGCTGCCTCCTCCATGGAAACATCTGAAGAGGCAGGCAATGCTCCTGTCTCATCCCTGTATTCTGGTTTTTGTAGACTCATACTTTGTTTCCACCACGAGCAATTGCCAGAGTATCTCCTCTTGATTGTTGATAATTGTCTGACTCTAACAAGAATTTTAATAAGGATGGTGATTAGAATTATGATCCCCTAATACCATTTTTATTTAAATTTATTGCGATAATTACCATGTGATTAATAAAATATTTTAGTGCATTCATTGAAATCACCACTCTGCTATCACACAGTACAGTAGTTAAACACAGTAAATACTTCTAATTAATTAGTAATTGAATAATGTGCATTAATTTTTATTGTATTGCCCATAGGACGTTTAATAGTTTAGTTGGCTATTAGCTGCTATGAAATATATGGGAAGAGTTAAGTTATATAATTATCATAGTTCAGGCATTTTATTGGAAAGACTTTGACCAACTGTATCAAACAGACCAAATCCTCCTCCACTGTACTTGGCCTATGTTAAAAGTATTCTAGGACAGGCTCTCCTAAAATTAAGTTAGAAAGCTAATAATTATTTTGTAGGTAATAATCACTTCAGATGCATGTAAATATTTTGTTGTTAAATGGAGTCTCACTTTTAAAACCTGTGTTTAAAGTTGACCAAAGCTACAAAAAAATACTTCCTGGTTGGTTTCATGTGTGCTCAGATATATGGGGGTGTTTGTGAGGTTTGTGAGTAAGCATCCTCAGACATTGAACCGAGATGCACACTGCAGAAAGTATATGTGATCTGAAGTATTCCTCACAACTCTTCCGAGTTCATTCTGGTTATTAAAGCAAAACCATATTCATCTGCTTTAAAAGGAATAATTTGCAGAGCAGTTTGGGTTTTTTCCTCCCTCCTATGGCCAGATGAGTTCTTGAACCACTGACATGCTCCTATTTTTATGCAAATAGAATAAAATTCTAACCTGACACCTTGTAGCTGTGTAGATATATAAACAGGATTGGGAACTTCTGTAGGATTGCTGGTGGTTTCTCGGATACTTTTTAAAATTCTTTACTACTACCTACTTTTACAAAATAAGGAAAATAAAATGGTGCCCTGAGTTGAACATCCCCAAATTAGCAGTTTGAAGCTATTCTCTGACTTCTTACATCATAAGAAATAGTGAGCCTTTCACTGCTTCCCAGTGAAATAATTTCATTACCTAAACTTACCTAAACATAAATTAAAATTCAAATTTTTAATACCTAAAATACCTTTTCTGTACTTTAAAAAAAAAACAAACACATTTATGGTTCTGTAAAGTATCTGCTCTATGTGGAATAGCAAATAGTTGGGAGCATAAGGAGATGTAAGTAACGGAGTTAGGAAGGATGAGTTTGTCATGGGTAGATTGCCATCTGTTGATAACGCAGCAGCCAACAGTTTATACTAAAGAAGTTTTCTATTGCAGCATCATAATTTTTAGTGCATTTCGCTCTCTTCCCCCGCCTCCCCAGGCATAGGCTAGTTTGGTTTTTTATTATGTGTTTAATTTAAAAGAAATCCAGTTTATCAATTTTCTTAGAACTTTTTAGGTCCAGAAGGATCACATGAAAAGATGGGTGCTGGGCTTTTCTTTTATAAGTTCATTGTTTGTCTCCAGACACTTGAAATTTGTTGTATTAAGAGGAAGATTATAAAGTAACCGTATCAATATCATAATAGTGTCAGGATGGTATACATATTTCCAGAGTTCATTCCTGTACCTCAATGCTTACAACAGACAAAGGGGTTTGGGGAGGGTTTTTGTTTTGACTGTGGTTGATTTGTTTATATCCCAAAATTTTCAATGATGTTAGATTATTATAGTGAAGTTGTAGATATATATTTGGGAGTACTGTTAGCACTGGCAAAACCCTTAGGTCTTGTACCCCAACAAGAAGTTAGTGGAATATGTTTAAAAAGAAAAAAAGATTGCTCTCCCTATTCTAGAAAAGGTCATTGGAAAACTTTGACTTTCATTTCTGGTGTGCTGAGTTGAATATATCATAGAACTCATCTCAGATTTTGTGTATTGGGTGAATTTTGATGTTGTACAAACACAGGCAGGACAGCTGAAAGATGATGGGCAGTGCTCTTGCCCACAGAAACAGTTCATCTAAACTGTAAACAGCACCAGCAGGAACCAGTAAGTCCACTTTCAACTGTGGACTGTTACTGCATTTTGATATATCAGTGGGGTGGAGTGGCAGGGGGACAACTCAGAAGCTGTGACATCAGAGCACCGATTTACACTTGAGAAACAGCAGGAAAGAGTCTCTTTTGACCGTTTGTCCTTTCACCTTTTCCATTATCTTCCACATAAAACAGAAAAATTAGGGCAGCTGGTTGCTGTGAGAATCCCCAGTTGTCTGTTTCCAGTTTGGTGATACACCAAAGCAACTCCATCTCTCTATCTCTGATTTTTCACAAGCAAATATTTGAGGAATATTTTTAAAAGGCAAATATTAACACAAAAATAAAAAAGAAAAATAATAGTATCTAACTAGTATCTAACTTTTTAGGTATTCTGATACTTTCTGGAGATGAAAAGGAGAGTAAAAACAGTGGTGAAAGCAGAGAAAGAGATTAGCTTTGAATTACTTACATTTAAAGAAAATAAATTTGTAACTGACTGGGGACATCCGGGGTGGAAGGAAGCTGTCAACATGCTGAGTGTCAATTGTATGGGAGAGGAGTATCTTCCAAGAGTCTTTTATAGTCAGCGTGATGCTGGGCCCAGCTCTACAGTTGAAATAAATGTTAGGAGGCAAACAAGGGAAGAGTCAGTTCTGAAGAAAATCCCCCAGCTCCTGGCATCATTTGTAGGCAGATCTGTAGCTTTTTAAGACCCTTTATCTCATCTGCAGTCTCTTAGTGGCTGACGGAGTCTAGACACCACTCCCCAGTCCCAGAGGTAATTTCTAAGACATAAAGGTCATCTAGTGGTTCTCATCATCCCCACTCCTCTCTTTTTTTGTGTTTAACGTTGAGATATACTCCGATCAGTGGCTAGTGTCATTAAAGACCGCTTTCTTCAGAACTAGGAGACTAAGATGCGGGTATGAGGTCTAGCCTCCAGCAGTGCCATCAGGAAAATTCCTGTTGATTTATGTTTCTTCTTGGATGTAAATGAGCACCGAGAGCATTGATCAAAAAACCCCAAACAAACAAACAAAAACCTCATAGATCTGATTATGGGAAAATCTTACAGCTCTTTTATTTTTTTAAGCAAGTAAAAGTTTTTTAAAGATATTTTTCAAACATGTTTCTTATGTTAACGTTTCTTCAAAGTGAGCTGTGAAAGTTGTGGAGCTGTATAGAATATTAAAGAGCAAATTACTCCCCACCCCAGTTCTCTTTTGTTTACTGCCAATTTTAATTGCTGAGATTGTTTTTTTTTTTCCTTTGTATGTATCCCAGTTCTGAAAGGTTTTTCTTTCTCTTGCACCACTTTTAATTGGAATATAAGGGTATATAAAGGTACAAACTTAGCTGACAAAGTTTTCTTCAACTGTTTCTTCCAAGTAGGGCACATTGCAGAAGTGTGGGTTGTTGGGTTTTGGTTTGGGGTTTTTTTTTTTTGTTGTCTTTTTGTTTTGTTATAGACTTCCATATTATGTTCTTCCTAAAATCTCCGCCTATCTTAGCAAGAACTAATTATTTGAAGCCTTAAAGACTGCTGCTGCCAAATGGTCTCACAGTTAGTGACTGGGTATAGAAATGAAACAGAACAGTAAACCTTGGGGATTCACCTGGCCTCCTTTGCAAGCCAGGTTGGTTCCCACAGTGTCGAGTAACAATTAAAGGAATTCAAGTTTGAAGGTGGCTCTTTCGAGGTCAAACTACAAAACAAGTTTCAATATCAAAGTGCCATATCTTGACATAGAAAAAGAAAGAGCTTAATGCAAAAAAGGAAAAGCAGAGCAAAAGTATCAGTGCATGGGATGATGTCATCTCATTCTTGCTCTTCTTCATGCTTCACGAATTAGGTGCTGTTTTTCATTTTCTCTTGCAACAACTGCTGCAGGGGGTCGCTCTTGCAGCACATGCATTGGATCATAACCCCCTTTTTCACGGTCTGCTGCTACCTCTTCCAAGAAATACAGCTGTCCCCCAGGATTCGGGAAGTGAAGTATCTGTGCACCTTTCTGCTTGAGGAGGTGAGACTGCCCATGACTTACCTCCCAGAAGGTGACCTACCCACCAGCCTGTTGAGTGTCTATGGTGCTCCAAGCCAGTCCCTCTGTTGAAGCTGATGTATTTTTCGTAGGATTTTAAAGATTTCCTCGACCAGTAAGGAGAATTTGCGGAATTTCAGGCTAGACACCACGTAGAAATGTTTTATGATAAGGGTGGTGAAACACAGGACCAGGTTGCCCAGAGAGGCTGTAGGTGCCCTATCCCTGGAAACATTCAAGGTCAAGTTGGATGGGGCTTTGAGCAACCTGATCTAGTTGAAGATGTCCCTGCTTATTGCAGGGTGGTTGGACTGGATGACCTTTAAAAGTCCCTTCCAACCCAACCCATTCTATGGAGAGGAAGCAAGAGATCTGGATATGCTTTAATGCATGTCAGGTGTATTGAGCAGCCATTGGAGCAGGGTAAGGAACTCTTGTCTCTCTGCAGAGTGCAGCTGCAGTGTTCCTGTTCTCTGAAAAGTCAAATAGTTTCAGTGGGAGAGATCAAAGCTTCCCGCTCCACAATAGGGGACAGCTTGCTAATTAGAGCACCCTGCTGGGAGAATGGAATCTCCTGAGGCTGAACAGGGAAATCAAACTGCTTTCTTGCATTCTGGGTGCATGTTCTAATGACTTAAATTTTTGTTATGAGTTCTTAGGGCTCAGGCTAAAGTCTCCCTGTTTCTGCCGTCTTGTTGGGGAAAATTTTTGTTCAGCACCCTGCCTTTTGTGAATTCCATCCTGATATTCCTCCTATTTCACACCCACAACAAAAAGCCTATGTGCTTACCCCATTAGGTTGCTGGCAGCTATGTACATCCTCAAAGGCCTTTGGAGCGCTTTTGTGATCTGTCATTTTACTGGGAGCGAAGTACCTAAACATTTTCAGAAATGTGTCCTTGTTACGTGAAAGGTGAGATTGATTTCAAAAAGCTGAGCTTGTCCATCCTGTACAGTCTGACTGCAGCTTGCAGACTGTCCAAACAGTCTGGAGACATTCTCCACGATGTTCTCCTTGATCTAGGATGTCACATTCCTCTTTTATTTACCCTTGCTTTGCTCTAGTTATCAACGCACTGTAGATCTCACCTTCTTTGTCAAATTGTGAAAGGGTGAAATAATTTGTTGTGAGTATAATTAAATTTAAGTACAGATTGGATTCAAAGTGTATGAGCTTTAAGAAACAGTTTCTATAGTTTAATCTAGCTTTTTTTTCCTTATACATTCTAAACATCATAAGGATTTTTCTATTTAAGTTCTGTAAACACCAATTGAATGAGATGGAATTCATTTCAGGATTGGAGCTATTTAGGATTGGGCCAGCACTAAGTGTAAGATGAATAAGGTTGTTGCACATACTACTGAGGCCAAAATTGTCTTTAAGCATTGCACGCCGTCCAGTTTGGTCTTCGGCTCTGCTTAAATATTCAGAATTCTTTCTAATGTATTTAGACATAAAAGTTCAACATACAGGGGGGAGAGAGAGTCATCCTTGAGAGAGCTACCACTGGGAGATGAAAAGGTTTTCCTGATGAAAGCTGGCTGGCAAGCAGTCCAGTGTCCAAAATGAGAAATCTACTTTTAAGATTTTGGTGGAGAGGGGCTGAAGCTGTGCTAATTCTTAAATCTTTTGCATACGCAAGGAAAAATTATACAAGATATTCTACACTATTATGTTTCCAGAATGCTGTGATTATCTGCTATTAAAGTAAATAGACCTTATATTAAATTGAACAAGTATTGTCCCCTTCCACAAATAATAGTTTTTAACTTTGTAACTTTAAGAAATATTTTCTACCTAACTGAGGTCATATGGGCTAATGTTTGTCTGTGCACCTGCTTTGCCCTATTCCTGAATCTCCATTTCAAAAAACAAACGAAGTTATTTTAAAACAGGCTGCTACTATCCCTGATAGGCACTATTGATGCACACCCTGCTGCTTTTGAAAAAAGAGATTTGAAGTCTAATATTACTGTGTACTGTATCATATATAGTTCAGTAGACAATAGAAATTGCTCACAATTCCAGAAAGCTTCTGATTTCTGTCAAGTGTACTGTATTGTATCGGCTACAATAGGTCAGACTTTGTCAAACCTAACCCAAACCCTCAGTGTAGAAGAGAGGTCAGAACTTGCCAGTTGAAAGGTTGCTTGAATGAAAATATGTATTTTTGGAAAAGGAAATTCCTGCCTGGGATAGGTATCTTACCAGTGAAAAATTCTAGTCCTCCTGACTATCTGCTAGCTCTAGGCAGGGCAACAGGAATTGGCCCAGATGCCTTTCAAGGAAACCAGAGCTAAAAAAAAAAATATTCCTTAATCCATTTAATCCCAAATGGTGAATTAAGGTGTATATTTTATATTTTTTATTTCTTGCTGCTGTTTCCAAAGTAAATGCTAATAAGAAGGCATCTAGAGGTCCTGGTTCAGTCAGCAAATACCAGGGCATGAGCACACATCAAATGCATAATACCTTTCTCACAGCATGATGTTTTTAGTATGATACAATAAGTAAAAATTTAAAACCTCAACAAAGATCTGGTTTCTAGGGAGATCTTCTGAAGAGGATTGCAGCCTTATTCAGCAGTGCTATGATAGGCCGTACAGGAAAGCAACAAAAACCCTCTAATTTTAAGATTTCATATTGTGGTGGCCCTTAAGTACTTCTAGGGAATGGGACTGGGGCATTGTGCCTGGTGCTCCACAAATGCAGTTCTGTTTTCAAAGTATATCATTATGCAATTTGTACGTAACTAGGAAATAATAGAGGTATAAACAGGGAGACCAAACCTGAACGTTTTAAGTAATTTGTGATGCACATTTTCTGATTTTTCTTTATTTATTTATTCCCAAAGGTTTTTCATTTTAAATGCAAAATGGTCAGACTGGATTACAGGCTATGGCAGCAATTTTAAAAGCAAGTATTAACTATATGCGCCGATTGAATAAACCATTAGCCTATTCATCTTGTAAACAACTTTGGAGAAAATTAATGAACTCATTCTGGGCAAAATTGCTTACTGATGGAACATCACTATTAAACATCAGCAGATAATTTGGCGCTCTGGGGTTGTGTCTAGCTTGCAGGACAGATGCACGCTGCCATGCCACCATCACCCTGGTTTGGCTGAGTGGAGAACCTCTGACGATGAATTGTAGCTCTCTTCCAGCCTCTGTGCCCCGCTCTCTTCCCATGGGAATCACCTGTCAGACAGATGGTGTCTTCCTAATCCTGTCCTCCAAGGCCAGGACTTTATATGTGCTTCAGGGCGTTGCAACTGTATGTTAGCAAAAGGTACGTTACACTGGTAAAAACATGCCACTCCCCCCAAAACCGCTCTCTGCTTTTCCTATTGTCTAGTGAGAAAGGGCACAAGAGCTCATCTGCCTGAGCAAAAGAAGCATATTTGAATCCCTCGTGGTTTTGTACGGTAGCTGTAATGTTGTTTTATATTCTGTATTTTTAACAATGGTTGGATTGTTCACTTTTATACATTTTTATACCAAGAATATTAATATAGTTATTTTAACGCTTTGCATCACAAAATGGCCATGAATACAGAGGCGTTGTTCCTCTTAGAAAATATCAGGGAGATATTTTCTGCCAGAGAGAAAGCAAGCTAACAATCAGGTCCACGCTAACTACAAGAAACAATACATTTATTTACTTCTTCTGTGTATTTTATTGGGAATTTCTCCTGAATTAAATGTCATTCTAGCTAGTAGATGAATTACAGGATTTATGAGCAGAGGAGGGGGAGAGATGAAGAGAGGGAGAATTCCTACTGAAGTGAGTAGTGATGACATGGTGAATTTTGTGTTGAAAAGAGTAAAGGACACCAGAGAATAATGTTTAGCACAAAGGTTATTCATCATGCCATACGTGTTTTAATAGTTCCCAGTTGCACCACAAATCTCATTAATGGGAATAAGTGGTTAAATTTTGATTTTCAGTTACTGTAGAGAAATGTCCTACTTGCAGACAAATTTAAGGGTCGCTTGCAAAATAAATTCTGCGTAACGTTATGCTAGTTTGAAAGAATTAGGCATAAATAAGGATAAAGGTCAATATGCTCAAAAGACATTAGTTGAAGGGCAAATGAGATTGTATTTGAGAGAATTCAGAGGCTGCTCTGCAAAAGATCTGTGCAGATGAAGCATCTGCAGCATCTCTTGGGGAAAAAAAAACAAACCAACAAACATCACAGGTTATCTAAGCTTTTGATACCTAAATATAAAGATTTTGGTCAGAGGTCAAAACAATAGGACTCATTACAGTTTCAGCTCTTTACTCATTGGTGCAATGGAATTTACTTAGGCAACAAGAAGTAAGAGCAGCTGCATGTCCTATGATTCGAACTTTCACTCAAACTTAATATTTTATTTAGCCTATAGCTACGATAACCACAGACAAACCCTATGAAATATTATTTTGTGCCCGTAAAGTAACATTAATTTTCTTTTAATCTTTCTCTGCCGCAGGAAACATTTCAATTGAATTTTGCTCTTCATGAAAGGAATCAAGAGTACTGAGAGCCAAGCTCATTTCCTTTCATTTTTTCTTTGTTTCCATTTTTTTAATAGATTCATGACCCATGGTGCTAATACTGGAGTTATTGTAAGAACATGTTAAATTAAAAATACGTATTTATTGTGCCCATCTGGTAAATTCCCAACATCTTTCTAGAGTTTATTGAATTTCACAGTTCGGTCTAGTGGCATTTTCCTGACTGCCCTTCCCATTGCCGCTCTCTTTTCTTTCACTCTTTTACCCATCCTGTTAGGCTTCCATGGATTCCTTACGCAGCTCTCCCCATTTTTATTGGCTAAGAACTGTCTCCTGTTCTCCTTTTAACTTTATAAAATTGTCCTAATCTTCTCTCCAGCTTTGCCCTCACAGTTGATCAATTATTTTTTTTAACCCAGTTTTCTTTCCTGCTTTTCCCCATTCCATGAGATTTTTCTTTTTTTCTTTTTTTTTTTTTTTAATTTCAATTTTATTTTATTACTTTTCCCTACACCTCAGGTTGAGAAAGCTGTTTCACTGGTATTGGCAAAAACTTGCAGAAGCTTGAGTGCTGCTTGGGAGTTTGGGATGGGATATTTTACTCAATAGCAAATATTGAATAACTCGTTAATACGTTTAATTGTTGCATCTTCATATTCCAATAGCATCATTCTCCTAGATGGATTGAACCAGTCGTTTGACACAGAATTATGCCGCAGCAGAGCTTAGCAGCTTTGTCTTTAAAATAGGCTTTGGTTTGGTAATGATTATAAAATCAGGATCTCTGCTGAAAGATAACACCTCTAGCAATCTCAACCCTGAGGTACTGGTTCAGAATTAACTCAGAGGGAAGTGTACCATCTGTTGCTAAAACCTAACACTAAGAGCTCAAGCAATTTCTAGCTTAAAGGGAAAATGTGGACCTGAACCTAGCCAATTAAGGGAAGCGGGGAGAGGGATAGAAGGAAAAACTTAAAAATAGCTTCTGGTCCTTCAGTTGTGCCTGGTGCTGGCTGCCAGTAGAGACAGTGGAGAGAAATGACACTGCTGAGAAAACAAACTGCACAGAAAGTTCTGACAAATGCCCAAAGTAAACAAATGGGAAAGGACGAATATTGTTTCTTTGCTATGTAATGCTTCTTCAGGCTCACTTAGGATGTTTAAACTGTTGCTGCTCCTTCGATGCTTGATAATCAGGACTAATTCTTGGGCCAAAAATGTATTTCTGGATAACAGGTTTACTTCAAGACTGCTCATCAGCCAAACCTAGCAAAAGAATCAAAATTTCTTGCTGGTGCTTCTTTACATGAATTGCTTGTTTTATCTCTAATTTTTTAATTGAATGGTTTAGGTGATCTAGAGAACAAACCTAAATGTTCTATTGAGCTGAGCCTTGTTTTCAGTTCTGCTAAGAGGGTGGGGGGGGAAAAACCACCAAAAAAGGCAAAAAAAGAAAGCTTAAGGCCTTGACTGCTTGAAATGAAATACAGTGCTCCAGCTTGCTTGCCCGTGCCATATCTTCAGATATTGCAGTGATAAATCTCCCATAACTGTGGAACCTGGGTAAATGCAGATCTGACCTTTTGTTTACCAGGTATCAAGGGAAATCTTTATGAGACCACAGAAGTGTTTCAAAAGGTTTAGAAACATTATGAGATGGTAAAATGTGTCCCCTGTAGATAATTTTGACAGCAAAGATCTGACACTGTTTCTCAATGAGCAGTGCCCTTTCTATAGAGACTTGAACAAGCCACTTGGCAATGATGTTTGAGAAGCATTTTGGGTTATACAATTCAGGGGAAAACTGATCTGTGCTGTTATAATTAAGCAGGATTTTGATGTTATTAAAATATTGACATGAAAATGTTTACTGGATGTGCAGATGTTGATGCTGGTACAATGCAAGATAAGTTAGAAAAGATAACATTTTCATTTTAGGAAGAAAATGAGACAAATTAGGCTATCTTTTGTACCTCCTCTAACTTCCACTGGTTATGATTGTTTATCTGGCTATAATTAAAACTGGGAACTTAAATCAGCTTGATTAAAAGTCCAGATTGTGTTTTGTTACATAAAACGAATCTATTGATTAAACAAATACAGAAAAATGTTCTGAGCAAGAAAGGACCCTTGCTGCTGAATTCCAGGCAAAAAAGATTAAAGTCTGTTCTGCTGCCTGGAAGGTGGCGCCTTAAAGAACAGAATAGCAGCAGTAGGTTGAGATTCAGTTTTTGGATTAAAACCCCACTCCTGGTTTTGGTTTCGTGCTGTTTTAAATTTAGGTAACTTCTGTAACCTGTGATTTTGTTTCTGATCTTTACAAAGGTACTAATTATGTATACATTCACTAATTATCTCTATGTAACTAAATTACTACAACTACTAACCTTGGTAGAAGACGATCAGGCTAGCGAATACTTAAGTAGACTGGACCTACATAAATCCATGGACCCTGATGGGATGCACGACGAGTGCCAGCTGGCTGTTGTCACCGTGAGGCCACTCTCTGTAATCTTGAATGATCATGGCGATTGGGAGAGGTGCTGTCTGGAAAGCAGCTCTGCAGAAAAGGACCCGGGGCTCCTGGTGTACGCCAAGCTGACCATCAGCCAGCAATGTGCCCCAGCCACAATGAAGGCATTAGCCTGGATATCCTGGGCCACCTTAGGCAAATTATTGACTAGGTAAAGGGAGGAGATTCTTCTTGACTGCTCAACGCTGGTGAGGCTACACCTGGAGTGCTGGGACCAGTTCTGGGCTCCCCAGTACAAGAGAGGCATGGACGTTTTGGAAAGCGTCCAAGGAAGGGCCACCAAGGTAATGAAAGGACTGGTGAAAGGAAAACCTTCCCTATGAGGAAAGGCTGAGAGAACTGGGACTGTTCAGCCTAGAGAAGGCTCGGGGGAGAACTTTATTGATGTATGTAAGCACCTGAAGGGAGAGTGCAACAAGGACATAGCCAGACTCTTTTCAGTGGTGCCCATTGACAGGAGGGGAGGAAATGAGCACAAACTGAAACACAGGAGGTTCCCTCTGAACATCGGGAAACAGCTTTTTCCTGTGAGGGTGACCGAGCCACTGGCACAGGTTGCCCAGGGAGGTTGTGGAGTCTACGTCCCCGGAGATACTCAAAAGCCATGCTGGGCAACAGGCTGTAGGCTGCCCTGCTTGAGCTGGGGAGTTAGATAAGATGACCTCCAGAGATCCCTTCCAACCTCAACCACTCTGTGTTTCTGTAATTGATGTGTAATTAATACATACATAGAAAATGTGAATGTTAGATGCATCCTGGTATGTCTGCTCGCTTGCATATGGAAATACATTTCCTCTCTCAGTTTCAGTAGGGAAGGATATCTAAAGTTTTATTCTACTTTGAATACATGTATTTGATCATATCCCCATTCTTACATATGCAGTCATTATAAACATTCTATTTGTTTTAATATATTTTGCATGTTTCTTAGAAGGCTACTAGAGTTGACTATAGTCTTAATCCTGTTATTGTGCTATATGCTCACAGTACTTCGTATATATGTGTTTCCATCCCTCATACATAAGAATAATATTCCATGCGTGTTACATATACAGGTACGTGTGTGTATATATATCTACACACAGAGAATATGATTTCAGAAGTACGTGTGCATGCATATACATGAAGCACATGTGCACATGTAAGCACATCGCTTGAATGTCATGGTCAGTGGGAGAGACTGAGATAACCCAAATAATAAAAATACCCACAAAACCCTGAATTGAAGAAGAGATGGGGAGGTGAGGTTGTGCAGTTTGCAAACCCAAGACTGCTGCCAAAAGTTGTAAGGAGACACTGTTTTAGACAGTCTTTTGTATCTAAGTTTACCACATTTGTGAAATGCAAAAATAGGAATTTGTAATTATACTGGCTAATACGGGGAAGATATAGTTTTTATTTGTCATGTTAATTATACTGATCCCAGTTATCAGCACTTAACTGTACTTTTGCTGTGTTTAATTTATTAATGTACAAATTAACCTGGTACTTCATTACTAACAGAAAATAGTTCTAGTAAATACCCAAACTTTCAAGTTTAGCATTGGAAGTATGCCGTAACTATGACATAGTCAAGGTCACTTTAAGACCTGACTGCAAATAGCATCTAGGTGCTCTTAAAAACGAGTTGTCAGGCTGATAAGACAATGTTTAGGTAGTCTGTGATGGATTCAGGACTACATTTTGTAGTTGAGGGGGGGGAACTCACCAGAAATTAATAGACTGCACTTATGGCAATTTCCATCTACTTAAGGTCTTCCGATGTTCTTGCCTGTACGAAGAGATTCATTCTCAGTGGATTTAACTACCTAAACAGTATTATAAGTGCAGAAATGCTCCATTCAGCAGTGCTGCAGCCGGATTTGTTCTGTTGTTTTAACTTGGTTCTCCTGGAACTATTGTGCCTTGCATGCACGTATGGCACGGTCACTTTGGCATCCCAGCTGTTCCAACAGGTTGCTACAGCAACAAGCTTCTGCAGGCAAAAGATTATCTGGCAAACAGTACTGTGTCTGTTTACTGTGGAGCTGTTGAAACAAAAGTTAATAAACTTTTAACATTGCAAATAAGCAAGCATCTGGGGTTGCTGTCTCTGTTACCCTGTAGGATCAGGGTGCCATCATATTTTATAAAATTGGAATAAAATAAAATATGTATTCCTCTGACATCAAAATGCTACTGAAATGATTATTTGGATTTGTTGGACATTAAGCGTATAGAATCACAATGCAGGTTGTGTACTTTTGTTTGTGGGTGTTGCTGTGTTTGCACAAAATCTTATCTGTTGTTGGCTTCAGGCCATTAAATAATTACATCGAAACATTACAAATAGAAATGTAACAAATCAACAAAATGTATAATCCCCCCCATCATGTTAATTAAAAAACGAATAAGCAATTTAAGAAAAAAATAAAATTCTACAGTCTTATTTAACGTAAGTGCCAGCCTCATTTGCACTGACTTACGATCTCAGAAACTAGATGTCTGAAAATGAAACAGGTGGAAGCTCCTTTAGCCTGGGTAGGTGTGGTTATGGGAGGGAGAGGGGCACAGCCAAAGGCACCCTCCAGGGTGAGCAATGCTACTTCAGCATCTGCCTTGGCTTCCAGTTGTCACCCGGTCACAACATCAGCCTCACAGATACCTTCTCTGAGATTCACCAGTTTGGCTGCATGAGGACAGAGGGGAGAATGACAGATAAGAGAATACGTATCATCTCAATATATCGGTCTGACCCTTTGGCCAATGTTGATTCAGTCCTGAGCAAAACAGCTGGCATAATGCAGTTCCCATGTAAGCAACCTGCAGAAGGGATTGCTGCCGGTCATCCCCTTTTCCCCACGAAAGTGAGCTGAAGTTTGGGATTATTTACGCTATTACAAACAGAAGGTTTCTATTATGTATGACTGCATTGCTTTTTTTTTTTATTGTTATTTTAAGAAATGCATTTGTAGTAAGTGAAACTAAAATACTAAAAGAATACAGAAAATCTCAGCTATACAATAGTACTTTTCTTTGGGAATTGTATTCTCCATTCTAACCTAGAAAATTAATTTTTTTCCAGTACTTCATATAGTAGTAAAAAAAATTATATATATATATAATTCACTGTTGTGCTACTGTGTTTTGCTGGAATCAGAACTTGTTTTAACCCAGTCACGTGTTACATTAATTGTCCAATTGGCATTTTTGCGTGCATGTTGTAATTATTTCTTTGGTTTGAGTCCCTGGTTTTCCCTTTGGCTCCGTAGGTGTTTTGGGCGCCCAATGCGTGCTTTTTTTATTTCATCGATTATCCACACTGGTGTTTGTTTTGTGCATATATTTTTTTATTTTTTTTTAAACACTGCCCCTTTTCAGAATGGCTGGATCTCTTCATATGACTGACATACTGAATCTTTGATATTGATTGCAGAAGGAATTGTAGAGTAAGCAACAGAAAAACTTCTTTTTTTTTGTTGCGGTGGAGCAAGATAAAAAGGACTTCATTTTTGAGATAAAATGGGAGGAGAAACAAGGAACATCTCAGTATCTGTCCTTTCATCTAAGTAATGTTTCTGTCTCAGAATTATCAGAACTGGCGCTGCTCACCGACAAGACCTATAAGTCATTGTCTATTAATGAAAAATTTAGGCATAAGCAAACCGCAGTTTGCAGCTTTCATCGTGAAGATGTAAGTGTCACACATACTGGATTATAAAAGTCAGTCTTGTATTTTCATTTTCACACTGCGACATCATATTTTTCTTTCTTTTTTTTTTAATGGGGAAAAAAGCATTTTGAGAAGACAGAAGAACAGAAGAAAAATCTAACCCACTTTAAAATTCAGTGTTCAGAAGCATATACTTCTGAGCTGATGTAAATTCATAACACTTAAAAATATTTGGCAGAAGTTAGCATTCTTCTCTTTTTCCCACTGAATAACAAGTATGAGTGGTTCTTTCTGCCTGCCTATTTAAACAGGGAGCTAGCAGTATCAGTCCAGACAGACTGAGTAATATATGATTATTTTTTTTTTCCCCCCACTTGGAGTTATTTAATAAAAACCTTTCCTGAACAGGTTCCAGTTGTGATTAGTTACAGTGAAAATATTGTCTTCTTCAAACAGGTGTTTTAAAACAAAAGAAATCAAGTATTCAAGCAAAGCAGGGTAAGCCATATCTAAAATACTGTCGAGGCTGAACAGCTTAATATATATTTTCTTTATTTCTTCTTAATGTTAAACGACTTCTTTCAAGAACTGCACAGGTATAAACAGAGATAGGAAAGTTTTACATGGGAGGGCGCCAAATGGGTTTGCCATACCTGTGTTAACGACTCAGATTTGCCATAGGCTTCCTGTGTGACATTCATCATGTGATTTAGTGTTTCTGGGTCTCACTATCTAACTGTGTCTATTTATGAAAATGATATGTTAATGATTTTTTTTCTTCTGTTCTTCGGGTGTCTCGTTTCTTCTCAGTAATCTACTTTGATGAGATGTAGTATATTTTCTGTGGGCTGAACGACATAGAGTAATGATAAATTGCACTGCAGAATGAAATTGCAAGGAAGTGGACCAGTCTATATTATTTAATTATTGGACATTAAGGTTTTTTGTTTTCTTAACAAAGTACTCTGGTTTTCAAAGGACTTGTGCACTATCATATATAGTATCTAGACACTGTATCTTAAAATGCAGTGTAATGTGAACCTTTCTTAGGTTATCCTCAGTAGAATCTCACTGCCCCAAAAGGTCACAGCAATAACATTCTTTAAAAAGTGGTGCTTCCTGAGCTTAGGTTGTTTAAAGTTGTTCTAGTTCATCTGAAAATATGCTGTGAAAAATTTTACATTCCCTTTATCTTTTTTTTTTCTAGGTGTTGTAACAGAAGTTTTTTTTTTTTTAAAAAGTTGTAGTCAGGTTTTCAAACATTTTTTTCCTTCATATTTCATGTGGTTTAAAATACCACACTGGAAGATCTAGGTAACATCATTCTGTCCCAGTTTATGTGACGGACCAGACATCTCTGATTGATAGATTTGGAGCAAGGAGAATGCAGGAACTGACATTATAGCATTTCTCACTGTAATGGAAGTGCTATCGTTAAGCTTTGCATGTACTTCTTGTCTTGATTTTTTTTTTCTTGTGATAAGTTTACTTAAGTGCCTTGAGGTGAGATGGGGATGTTTCTGATGAAATAACTTCAATATTTAGCTAAAGACTAGTTTCTGATATGCCCTTCGTAGAAGATGGTTCAAATGACACGCGGAATCCATGTACAGGAGAATTAATGCGTGATGATGTTGATGCAGTCAAAAAGAGATTCAAATGTATTCAGAGCTTTTCTTAAATAGGGCTTTGACATTTTCTGCATTCCTTTTTTACAGCTGAAATATTATTAAAATATGGACTGTCATTGTTTTGCTGGAAGAGTTACTTACAGAAGATAGATACTTACAAGTTATACTCTTGTTCCAAGCATTTCAGTAATGCAGGTCACATCATTTAAAAACCCAGCAGGCTACTGCAGATGCTTCTTCTCACTGGTCAAACCATCCCTTTTGTACCATTGGTAAAGGGTACAAATATCTGCGGTATGTACCTTGGTAACTGGATAAGTGTAGCTGTACAGGTAACCTAAACTTTATTGCAAGAAAGGCTGTAAATAGGTCAAGACAAAAGACAAGAAGAAAAAGGACAAGTAAGCCAAAACAACGTGCGTAGGCTTTTCTGACATTTTTGATTCAGTCCAACGTTCAGACATAGCAAAGGAACACTCTTCACCACTATTTTAGGTACAGGAGAAATTACACGCTGTCACAGAGGTAACTTTTAGTCAACATGGGAACAAAACATATGCAAAACCAGCACATAGTTGTTGTTTGGTTTTTTATAGCACATAAAAGTCTTTTTATAGTATAGATATGATTTTTCAGCCTAAAACTTGCTTGCAAAAGATACCACAAGTCAGTGTTTCCATTTTGATTAAAATGTCCTTTGATATTATCCGTAACATCCTCACGACTGGAAATTATTTCACAGATTGATTTTTAAATTTGATTGTGAAAATACATTAAGAGAACACCAACTCTGAAATAGATATGGGACTCCATTATGGGAAATTAGTAATGATCATGCTGATATATAACATCAAGAAATTATATGGTGACTGGGTAGATTTGCTGAAAGAAGTCAGAAAAGCAAATCACTCTGTTGCCCAGCTGGTAGGATCCTAAAGGAGTCCTGTCAAGTTTGAACTTCAGCAAGGAATGGCCATTAGTTGGATGTATCTTACTGATTACATAAACCAGCTGTGATTTGTAATTGTGGTAGCTGACAGGGTGGCTCATAATGCGTGTCCACAGAGAGTGACATCATAGGTGTGACATCCAAAAGACTGATTAGCCCAAATCTTTCCTTGAGAAGCCTTGGTTCTTCATGGCCTGCTGTAAGCAAGGTCTGTCTGTGGATTTCCTTTCAGGACACTGACTGACTCGTTGGTGTTAGCTTGCCATCTAGATGTGCCCCAGGTGCAAGCCTGCTGGAGAGAACTGGAGCTGGATGGCGTGCAGCTCTGGCCTGACACTTGGGCCGACTCTCGCACTGTAGAATTGTATGTTTTAAATTCAGAGCTTTGTCACAATAATTGCCTGTTGTGGTGCACTGATTTACTCTCATTCAAACTGCAGCTGTCTCCCATGGGGTGGTCACGGGTATATTACAAAGCATCTATTACCGGATGGTTTTAAGGTGATTGCTGGCTGTGTCAATGCAAAAAGTTCTATTTGCTTATTAGAGGAAATGACAACACTTGAGGTATGCTTGGAAAAGAAAAGCAGGCAGTAGTATACTATTAGGTAATACGTAAATACTTGTAGAGAACCAATTGCTAGATGGCATATCGAACTTTGAACACAGCATGCTGAATACGAATGTAAATTAAGAAGAAAAGATTAAAATGTAATTTAATTTATTTTTAAAGTGGAGAATAGTACATTGATTCATTAGTGTATCAGTTTTAATAATGTTAAATGGTGCTTTCCATGTCACTTGCATTGTAACTCGTAAGTATGAAGACGTGTCCGTATATTACCAATGTCTTTTACCAATAAATATTACCAATAATGTCTTAAGTACCTGAGAGGAACGCTGCTGTTTAGTCTATTATTTTACTTTCAAATATAATTTGGTAAAATAGCGTCATTTGTATAGTGGTATAACTTACTTGTTTCATCACTATAAAGCCGAGTGCCTTATTATACTGTTGAGTGCAGTCGTTTTCCTCATCCCTGTGAGATACTGGTTTTGTCCTTTTCAGGCCTACTATGTAGTCTACAGAAAATGACTTAATATATCCTGTGCTTAAATTTGCAATCTGTTAAAGGGAAAATGTAAATTTATGTTCAGACTAAATGCAAGCGGCTTGCACAGAAAACATATGGATAAAACAGGAAGTAAATTCTCATTCATTTCCTTGTTCATCTCAGCACTGTTTCTCGTACGAGCTTCATTAAATGGCGCAAACTGCATATCTAGAGAATTAGATGATACTTCTCCAAACATCTTGAAGTAATATTTTCCTTAAGATGCTGTAAAAATTAACAGGGATTTGAGTGTTCAGATCCATAGAAAGCTTCTAAAAATTGCAATTGCAAGGTTGTTTTCTTCTACCATTGCCTTTGTCAAACCTCTTTCTCCTCCCTACCTTCACCCCAAAAACTTTCCGTGGACTCAGGAGATTAAATGGATCTGTTATAAATGAGTAAACCAGAGAGACAGGAATAGTTATAAACTCCAGTCTTGGTGGGGAGAAGAGAAGGCTAATGACTTGGAACTGGTAGAAATATTCTCATGAAGCTTTTTTAAATTACTTCCTAATTATTTATATGTAAAGGAACAGCTAAGGCAGTGGAGAGAGACTTGATTCTCTCCTGCTTTTTACAGTAGTCACCCACAAAGTGGGAGATCAAGATTCAGTTATCTGTTCTAATGAATACTCATTTACATATTCAGTGAGCTTTCAGGAGAAAGCAGGACTCACCTTGGAGAATCCTGTAGCTGCATCCCAGGGGACTGCTGTGCAACATGGGTGGCAGCAAAGCCAGGGTCTGTCTCAAGGCAGCAGATTTGGAACTGTGCTCTTATTTCCCAAGGAAGCGTTGAGCCCTCAGCTGTTGCCTATCCAGATGAAGCTGTTTTGGCTTTTCTTCATTAAACGATTCTTAGCTGGCATAAAACAAACATTGACATAATGGAAAAATTATCTCATATGTAACCCCTCGGTGAAAAGTGTTGGTATGATAGTAAGCAGAGCAGTCTGATTAGCCGGAGTGAGCTGTGGAATATTGATAGCAGACTTTTGCTGGGTATATTCTTGTGTAGTTTGTACATTACTCGATTCATAGCAGACCTGCAGCACATCATGTCATTACTGTTTATAAACTGGTTGGTTTGAAAGAGCACAACGTGGCCAGGTAGGATATGGTTTTGTGGAGTCCCCAGTAGCTACTGCTTGCACAGAACAGATCAAACTTCTCTGCAGAGCACCTGTACACATAAGTGTGAGTTTTTTGCATGCAGCTTGTCAGAATATCTAAGATCTATATAGCAGCATGTGTCAGTTTATTCAGACATCTTTGGCCTGATGCAGAGAGCCTTCTGCAACCAGAATATACACAACTTAGAACCTAAAGCAACTATTTACTGGCCGACAAATAAATAAGGTGGCAAGGATTTACTGAGCTCTTAAGTACACCACTGCTAATAAGACACCCAAAGAGTCTTTGCTGGCCAGGAAGGCATCAGTCAGGCAGGGAAGGTTCAGCTTCCACAGCTCTCTGGATTGCATCCTCGGGTTGCTGAGTTGACGTATCTCACCAGCTCCTTTGGCAGAGACAAGTAAGGTAGGGGTTTTTTTCTCTTTAAGATTTTACAGACAACACCCACTCCCTTCTTGCTTTAAGGTGAAAATAGAAGGAAGGCGAGAAGACTAGGGGATCAAGATAACGACAGTTTAATAGGGAAAGCAAAATCCATGCATGCAAGCAAAGCAAAAAGAGAGAATCCGTTCACTACATCCCCTTGGCAGGTAGTTCCTAGGAAGCAGGACCCCAGCATGCGTAAGACTTGATTGGGAAGACAAGCACCATAAGCACAAACATCCCCCCTTCCAGCTTCCTCCCCGAGTTTTTATTGATGAGCAAAATGTCTTACGGTCAGTGATATCCCTTAGGTCAGTTTGGGTCAGCTCTCCTGGATGTGTCCCCTCCTAACTTCTTGTTTACCCCCTACTTGCTTAGGAGGAGAGAGAAAGCCTTGACACTGTTCATCAACAGCCAAAACTCTGGTGTGTTATCAGTGCTGTTTTAGCCACAAATGCAAGGCACGGCACTATAGAGGCTGCTGTGACCAAAGGCTGCCTCCATCCCAGCCAGACCCAAGCACTTCTTTCCATGCTGATGTTTTCCCTCTTGAATCACACAGCTGACAGCAATCCCATCTCAACGAGCCCACCCTCTGGCTGTAATTTCACCCATCCTATCTCTCTAGATATTTTCTCACAGGTGTGTTTTAGCCTCCTCAGTCAATGTGGCTGGGCCTGTCATGGTCCAGGGTCCTCGTTGGACAGGCAGTGAAGCCCCTGGGGTGGCTAGGTGTGGGGAAGGAGCTTTCAGCAGGGTTACAGAGAGAGGGAATCACACAGGTTTGTGAAGTTAACCTCATTGCAAATCAATCTGCCACCCATTCTCTCCTAAGGTTTGGGGAAAAAAAAAAAAAAACACAAAACGACAATATTAAATCATGCCTAGGCTTAACAGCTGGGTGCTTTATTCATTATAGGATACATCAACTTTCTCTTCCCTTGGGAAAAATACAACTCTTTACTTCTTATCATGCAGCGTTTATAGTTCCTAAGAGTATATAATTTTCAGTTCTCTAAATAAAACATTAGTTATTATATGAAAAAATCACTATTTGCAAGTATCTCTATGCCATTATGCAAGCATGTGAAAAAGCCTTCTTAGCTGGAACATATGAGGTATAAAGGATGACTCTCTGGTACTGTTTCTGCCCTGTGGAGTCAGAAATCAATAGGCAAACATCCATAGATGCTTCCGGTTTTAGTTCCTAAGGCCAGCTGCTGTGTCTTCTGCTAAAGTCCATCCAGAAAAGAGAAGGAAAAATGCATCCATGCAGGGGTTTCTGTAAGAGGTGAGTAGGAACGTTATTCTCCATTCTTTTCTTCCCAGGTGGATGTAACAGGAGGAGCCTGTGCTTTATGTGTGTGTTTGCATACAGTGAGATGTGTTGACTTTGTAGTGGCTTGGGATGTGTTCTCACACTCCGGCAATACAGCTTTACTCTCTCTTTGGCCTACTTCAGGTTTCTGAGTATTTTTCCTCTCATATTTTGAGTTTCAAATAGGCAGGACTAGATATTAGCGATGTTTTGGTTTTAGGCAGCACGAGATAGGAAAAATGGGGTAAAATCTAAGCTACAGTTGTCAAAACAAAGCAAAAAAATAACAGAAAAGTGATATGCTAAGCACTTTTTTGATGATTTCTGGTGAATGGTTGACCATGTAATAATTGAGGTTACAGTATCCTTCACAAACTCCACAGTGTACAATTTGCACATTACCGCAGCGGAGGCTGAAACCTGTGGTTGTCCTGAGGCGCAGACATCAGCACAGCTCTGCCAGGTGAGCCAGAACAAAGCCTGCCTCTGGCAAAACCAGCGGGGAAACTGCTGGGCTTGTTTCAACTTGGAAGTCATTCTGCATAACTCACGGTAAACACAGAGGGATAATTTAGAGAAGAAAATTAATGCAGACACGAAAAATGATAAATGAGAATCCAAAGGTTTGGTGATGCTTGACGTTCAAGTTTCGCTTCCTGCATACACATTTCGCTTCCTGCATACACAATATGCTTCCTGCATATTGTATATTAGGTTAGATTACACAACCCTAACAGGCGATCTGCATGGCGAGCTCAGTGGCTTTTTCTTTTTAGTTCGTTTGTAGATCTTCAGTGTCCATGATTTGCAAGCATTCAGTGGTTAATTAGAAATACGCATTAATGAAAGGTGTTCTGTTAAAGAGTGTCTCGGTGGTACATTACTTGCTGGTTTCATTTTTAGTTTCCCCACCTTATCTTTTTTTAGATCTGATTGATCTTAGCGAACTACCCTCAATGAAATTATCTCTAAATTATAAGACTGTAAGTGTGCCATTAAAGTTTTAAGTTCAAGTATCAGCTCTTGTGATAAATCTCAGAAGATATTCAGAGCTCAAGTCATTTAGCAAAGCCCATATATTTTGACTATTACCACAGAAATGAGAGGAGAGGACAGAAGCAGAGTCAATAGAGGGGGAAAAAGCTACAGGGAAAACCAATTAATTGTTTTTGTATCATCAACACTCATACTTAAGTGTTGTCATTAGGAGAATGAACTTTATCAGCTGAGTAAGTAGGACATTAGAAAGCTTATTTAGGTTTTAACTGGATTTTAATCTCAGCAAGTGACACTTACAAAGCTGAAAATAACTGATTTTAGATGAGGAAGCTATTTAACCTAAAATATAGGTTCTGTAACGCTTCATATTATGTGTGAATTGTGGTCAAGTTAAAGTGGAACTTTAGGTGGAACTTCTAAAAAAGTTCAGAAAATTGAATTTGTAGGATTTCTTATTTGTGCTCCCTTGTGGTAGCATTTGGGTGTTTCCAGTGGCTGCAGAAAGATGATCTGCAGTGATTTAGCAGGACATAGATTTTTGTGCCCTGGAAGTTGTATTGTCATATTGTAAATTAGTAGAATTTATTTTTTTAATTGAAAAACAGTGCACAATAAAAATTCTAAATTAATTCTAAGATCACATAGTCTGTGGCTTACTTTTTTTCCTTTTCTGTCTTTTGCTTAAAATTTGTACATATTTGTTGATTCTGAAGAGCTTTTCAAAGAGTATTTCACAGGACAGTCAAAAGCTTCTTTCATGTAGATTATCCAAAATTCCTGTTACTGCCTGTTATTTACCAAGACAGATGTTACTGGAAGCTCAAAATTTTTGCTCATAAATTACTATTCAGGTCCATTATTTTTAATACTCTGCGACTCCTTTTCAGCCAGGGAAATATGACTAATTCTCAGTGGTGACTGTACACTGTGCCAAAGTTGGATTTCTATCTTGGGCCGCTGTGTGTTTCCTGCTATAAGAGGTGGAGCAGCAGTGAATGTATGACACAGTGCATACCCTACACCCTAGATAGATAATTAATTAATGAAAGCTAAAGTCAGTGTGGCCAATTTTTCATTGCTATGCATATATACACCAGGTAAGTGAATGATAGTCCGGACATATCTACAACCTGTTACTGGCCTTCTGATTCCAGGGTTAGTCTCCCTTTTGCTAATGGCACTCACATTCAGATGGATTAAGCTGAAAGTTTGCTTGGAAGCCTGTAGATTCTGGCCTAATGATTTCTTTGAATATCACCGGTAATTTACAGTGTAAATGCAAGATTGTTCAGCCCAGCCAAAGGAATGGCTATAGTCTTAGGATCAAGATATCAAAGCTAAGAGCAACAGCCATCCTCATGCAGCAAAGGAAGTTAGACGTGTTTCAGTATGTTTCTGGATGTTATTCTGGGAGCTGATGTGAAGAAGAAATTTTTTTTATTCCTTCCCACCGGGGAAAACTCGGAACTATTGGCTGGTACTTGTGCTTTAAAGAGTTGTTTCTCTGTATAAAAGACTTACTTGTACTGTTTGTGGAATATCTGTTGTCCTTCCACTGAGAAGAACGAGATTTAAAATATATTTTGGGTTGGGACTATCCGTTGTTTTAACAATTACATTTTTCTGTATCAACTCAAGCTAAATTCGATTTTAGAAATAAAGCTGATATAATTGCTTTAGGTTCTAAGTAGCTGACACTTTACACTGTAAATGCACAGTGATGTAATTTAGAAATAAAAATTGAAGTAGAACAGCTTTAAATAGTGTAATATTTCAAACTGAAGGAAAGGTAGCATGTTTATTTTTAGGAAAAAAAAAAGGAAAAAAAAGACAATAATAGTAAAAGTGCAAGCTAAAGATATTTGCACGCACCCTTCTTTACCTAATGTCATGTCTGCCGTGTTTAAAGTACTGTGATGATTTCAGAAATTGGGCAGAGTCCTGGAAGATTAAAATATAGAATAGGTAATAAAATTTTGTGGCACAATTGGTACTTTTTATGGCCATCTGTCTTTGCCCATCTTTAGTAAACCTGTGTTTATCCAGTTTAGGATTTCAGTACGTAATTATGCTATATTGACATTCAAAGTGATACCCCATCTGAAAGATAGTTTGAAAGGTAATAATGTTATAGCCATAGTCAGTGGAAGTGCCAGCGGGTTTTGGTAGTGGCCATATGAGACAGTTAAGAGGATATTTAGGAAGGGGATTATGCAGATAATTTTCATACGTAAAAGCTACTGACTTAAAAAGCACACTCCATAAAACCCAGGATTGTGGTTATAGTGGTCATATTGGTTTTTTAGATTATAGGGTTTTTTAAATTTTCTGTGGGTAATAACAAATATTAGTCTATTCAAACAGTATTCTAATTAATATGGGCTAAGTTTTTCAGTGAACAAAGCATGAATGAAAATCTTTCATGGAGCTCTGGTGAGAGGTAGAAAGTATCTTCATGTACAAGCCAGATACATTCCAAGGTGGGCTGCTCTGAGCAGCTTTCTGTAGCAGTGCTGTGGAAATAGTTGCTCTTCCGCAGCTGAAGAAGCTCCTAGGCTGCTGATCCTTGAGGAATTGTGTAGGGATGACTTCAAAGATTTCACCTTTCTTTTCCACTCAGAAAATAGTTTCTGTTACAGGAAGTATGAACTTTGACGAGCTGTGATCATCTAAAGCAGGTTTCTATCCACAGCACTGAAAGAGGCTGCTGGATCATGCAAGGTTTGCTCTTCAAGGCAGGTCATTTTAGAGATGTGGATTACTGCTTTGGTTCAAACTTGAAAGCATTCTGATCTCGTAGTGACCTGAGGTTGTAACGTTAATTTTATAACTAGATAATAATTCATTTTACAACTATGTTGTGTCATTTTGTTGTCAGCATACTGGTTTGAATATTAATGTTCCATGCATGATTATGGTTTTCTTTCCCAGCACCTTAAGTAGAGTGTACTTGATGCTCTAGTTGAAATTGCAAATTTATTTTTAAAATAGTATTTAAAAATTCCATTTTAAAGGGGTTGGATTTCTCTGACTGTAATTTGCAATTTGATACACCTGTAAGAATTTAAAAAACCCTAAGCTAATTTTCATTGAACCCTATATTCCAAATTTACTGTTTTCTGATAGGATTCAAAGGGAAACCATGGATCAAACGGTTATTCGTGTGGCATAAACTATTAGGGCTGGACTGGATTTTATGTTGTTTAGTTAGTTGTTTCTTCTTGTCTCTTTTTCCTTCTCTGGCCCACCTGCAATAAAAACAGTAAAGTGTAATTTTACAAAGGTGAGATTTTGGGGATTCAGCACATTTTGGACTTCAAACTGCGTCCTTTAAAGAGGCCATTATCTATTCTTTGTAGGAGATCGAACATATTTTAAAAAAACAAAACTCATTAATTAGTCTTTTTGCAATCTCACATGAATGACTAACCCTTACTTCTATATAGCACTGAAGTAAAACTTCATCTAAAAAGCAAATTAGAGACTTTGAGGAAAAAATAAATCTAGGGCTCAGAAGTGGGGTCAGGACCACCTATGAAAAATTAAATGTTTTGGGCATGGTATTCGTGCAAAATGAGCTGGTAAAACAGCATTTTGAGGAAGTTAAATTTTTCTTTTGGGTTTTATTTCAAGTCTTGAATTTGGATTTAGGTTTCCATTTATTTGTAATGCTTTTGAATGGAAATTAAGCTACTACCTGTCAAGCTTAACTTCTTATCTTTATATTTTGTCATTAACTGAAACCATGAGGAAACTTGAAAATGTGTGTTAATTGACTTTTTTCCCCAAGCCCTAGAATTTCTTTGAGCGTAATGTTGCACTGATTATTGCTCAAAGAGAAAAATGGATTTTTTTGGGATTCTATCTCATTTACCTTTGTCATTAGAAACAGTGCCCCCTGGCTAAAAGATTAGCCAAGAGAACATATATTCCAAATTCATCTTCCTTCATTAGGACAGTGAGAAAATTCATTAATTTCCAGTTCCTGTTCATAGGCAGGTGACACTCTGTAAAGGCAATGTAAGAAATTTTTTTCTCTGAACCTCTGACACTTTATCGTTAATCCAGTGGTAAGTTTGAAGTTCTTGAGTTATTTTTCCTTCCTGATAGCTCTTGGGGAAATACAGACAATGTTTGATGCTGCTACCACAAAGGCAATTTGTATAATCAGTTTGACAGCTAGAGGAGCTATTAATTGTATTGTCATTTTGTACTTTAGCAGAAGTTGCAGCTAGATGTATGATCTCATTCTTGATTGCTTTTTGGAAATGCACACAGAAAAGAAATTTGTATTATTTTTCATTGATAGGTACTCATTGATGGATATCTTCTGTTTTTTTCCCAGTTAAATAGAAATCATATGTATTTGTGCATACATAATCTCATTAAATTTCTAATTAGATTACATCAGCTTTTTCCTCTCCTAAGCAGTCCTGAAAGTGCGCTGGTTTGTATGAAACGCACTATTTGCCAAAGGATAAGCAATCACTTTTTCCCATTCTGAGGCCTCAGAAGCAATCTGTGCAGCGCTTTGAAAAAGGTAGCAATATACCGTACACATTTAAAAAGCTGTTGCACGTAGAATGAATTTTTGTTGGTTTATGATAGTAAACTGTTGGTTTTGGGGTTTGTGGGTTTGTTGTCTGTTTTGTTGTTGTTAGGTACTAGCTTAAATCCTTGTCTGCAGATTCCAGTAATACATAATGATGATCATATTAGGGCACATTATTAGAATACGCATGTGTATCCAATATGCCTGGATTACAAAGGTTAATGGCACATTATTATGTTTAGTATGTTAAGGTGTTCAGAAATTGCATTTCAACAGCTATATTAAAAGATTATTACAGCTTCAAATATGGTTAGAATTGGTGGAATTAGAGTCCTTGCAACCGTAACTCAGTCCCATAATACTATTCTGTAGTAAACACACCGAAAAATAATGGCTTTATCACAACAACACTATATACCTGTTTCACGTATAGAAAACTGAGTCAAAGGGATGCTAACACTTCAAATTGTCAAAAATACAGGTTTTGTATGTGAGCAATTTTTTTACCTTTCTTTGGTTTTAGTTTTTTCAGTTTCAAAGCGTGGATCCAGCTGAGTTAATTTGCAATCCTGAGCATTCTGCACTTTATCAAATCAAACCCTAAGTGCCTCACAGAATCCTGAAAACGTGGAATGTACAGGCCTAGTGGATAGCTGTGAAAACCTGGGGCGTGTTCGCTTCTCTGCATTTAGAAACTTGATGGTGGAAGCAAGGATCTGATTTTACAGGTGTTCTTCAGTAATTTCATTGTCTCATTCATGTCACATCTTCCATTTTCTACTTATCAAAGATATATATAAATAGCAGGTTCTCTCATTCTACAGATGTGGTTATTCGCTGGGCAGTACCGGCCCTGGGTACTGAATCAA
The DNA here is from genome assembly GCF_964199755.1 of Larus michahellis. Taxonomy (NCBI): domain Eukaryota; kingdom Metazoa; phylum Chordata; class Aves; order Charadriiformes; family Laridae; genus Larus; species Larus michahellis. Next base: position 36,225,009 of record NC_133900.1, on the reverse strand, counting down.
AGAGGCGGCATAGGGAAAGGTGTGTGGTTGTCAGCTTCCGCGTTATGATTCACCCCAATGTGCTGTACATTCAGCCTATACCAAGTACATAAAATTCAGCATCTCCTCTCTTGAAAATTTTGGACTTTGTAACTTCAGTGAATTCTGATGAAACTTTTTTCACCGAGGAAACAAGATAGAGATTTGCTTGGGATACAGAAATTTCACAGGTGGTTGCTGAAACTAAGTTGATTTTGTCCAGAATAGGACAAGTCTGGTACAGTAGTAGTCTAGTAGTTGTAGGCTCTTCTTTTCATCTTTTCTTCAATGTTGTGGCTTCTGCCTGCAATTGATTTCTTACGTCCTTATCTACTGTGCCTGTGCAGGTATTCCTCTGCTTTGCTTCTTGCCTTCTCTCTCTGTCTCTGTTTCTTTCCTGACACTCTGCATCCTGTGGCCTGTCTTCTGGCTCCCCCCTCAACTCCTTGTCTTTAAACCAAGTGCTTTTTCATTTTCCACGCTGTGTGAGCATCTGCAGAATAAGAGGATAATTGGGGGTAGGGACGGGGCTGGCAGCACATTAAGAATTGTGGAAAAACCCCTGGACATCTGGTGGGAGGAGTAAGTGCCAGTGAAGTCCTGCTCAGCCGCCTGTGGCATTGTAGGCACATTTGGGATGTGAGACTGTAGGATTTGTTTTGTGCATAGGCAAAAATTTAAGAAAATGGAGAGGCCAAATACCAACGTGTCTACCATCAAGCTGCGTGAAGAAGGCTTTTCAGTGGCTTGTAATTTGCCCAAGTTTGTATTCCTTTCCATAAGAAAGGCAAAGGACATATCCAAGAAACCTAAATTTGAGGCACTAAAACTTTGAAGTGAATGATGACGATTTAGGAACTCTATCTTAGAGTATTTTGCTTTGAAGCCATTCTCAAACTTAGCCAATTTATTTCAACTTCAAATTTTTAAAAAGTCAGCTTGAGGGATGGGAAATATCAGGGTAGGCAGTTTAAAATTTAACAAGTGATAAGCTCTTGAAAAAACTTTTATCTAAGAAAGTGTTCAGCAACCAGAACAATACACAGACCTGAACTATTATATCAGCTAGGCCTATAATCTGTTTTATCCTGTGCATTAGCATACGTTACTAAAAAGGATTTTCCCGAAGATCAGAAAATAAAAATAAAAAGCTTATATTAAATACACAATAACTGTCTAGTTGCAGTAATTCCAGAGGCGAATGATAAAAAATGCTTGTTGGTTTCTTTCCTAATATTATTGAGGTCTTTAAGATATTCCTATGCAAGATGAGTGGCTTAAACTCACTTGGTCTTTTTCACTGACTGATATTTGCCTTGTGATTGGAGCTGGGCTCTTCTCTTTCACAGACTCTTCTAAAGGAACATACATGATCTCAGAGTTGCGATTCTTCCTATATTTCTATGACAGGTCGAGAATAGTTTGAGATCACAGGCATTCCGGTGAAACCTGGTGACATCTGAACGTACCCCTTTGCTCTGGCTGAGATCCTGCTTTACTAAACTCTAGCGAACTCAGTGGGAGTTAGGTGTCCTCACGATGCGCCCAGGTCAGACCATAACTGATGTTGGCCTATATGGAAGGATAGACCAATACTTCACGCTTCCATAATGATGTTACTGTGCATGGATATACTCAGCCTGACAGATGTTTAAGAAAGATAATGATAACTATGAAAAGCATGGATTATTTAATAAAAGAAAAAAATCAATTCTTTAAGGCTGAAGGCTTATTTGGTTTTGGTACATAACGCTGAACATCTCTGTGGGCACATAGATATCAGTGTCAATGTTTTTGGCCATTTAACTGCTTTCTTTGTCCCTTCCTAAAATTGTATGTCAGCAATATTCTCAAGTACTCAGTAAAAGGAAAATCTCAAGCATGAGAGAGAGGGGTTACCGTATAAAAGCCAGGCAGTGAAGGTTGCGTAGGGAGGTATGATTTTCTACTTCACATATGCAACCAGAGTCTTTAAGACCATCACCCCAACAAAAGGTGTCCAGTAGGTGTCTACTGCTCCAGTAGAACGGTAGATCCTTTTGCCAAACAATGTCAAGAACCTTTTCAGTGCATATCAAGAAGTTCTGTATTAGAGCACATCTTCACTTTGAGTTGTCAGTCAAGAGATGAGTGTTCAAAGGAGAAAAAAAAATGCATAATTACTCCTGCTAATTTCAACTGTGTATGTAATTTGTAATGCAGAGGAATGTTTTCTGGCTTTACTGCCATGGGAGATTGGCTTCTTTCTCCTGTTAATTAGAACATTTCAGTTCCTCTACATAGACATCTACAGTTAGATCTGTAGTAAAGAAAACAGCTCATTATTAGTCTAGTGATGAGGATGTAAAAACTGAATCAAAGCACTTTGAATCAAACCTGTTGACTTTCACATATGTCTAAACATGTAATCTAATCATTAAAGAGAAATTTATTCTGTTTTAAATCCTTTACATTTCCAGACAAGGCTATCTGAGCTCCTAGAGCTCATTTAGAGGAGCAGCTGTGAAAAATGCTTTTTTAGAGTCCTAAAAGGTCAAATAAACACACACATTTACTTAAGCTGATGTCTCTGTTTATTGAATACTCATTGTAATTGAGATGTGGTTCTGAATTATTGTTTCCTATTTCTGAGAGAATTAACAAGGTGTGGTGAAGTAGTAAATTTCGTTTCCAAGATTCATGCCTCTGTGTGGCACTGAAATTCTTCTGTTCCTTTTCTGACGCTAAGTCCAATCTTCTTTCTAAAAGTGTGCTATGTGAATATTATATTCAGCGTCTCCACAGAGATAACCAGCTAACTCCCAGATGCAGAAAATTTTGTTGCAGTTTGTGTTTGGGAGTTTGTTTTCCCTTAAGAAAAAAAAAAAAAATTAAACAAATGCATATTTTGCACTTGTCAGACTGTGACTAATTAGACTATGACTATGACTTCCAGCACTTTTGCCACACTATTCTTGTGGGACGAAGGGAGGAATATGACCAGCTGCAGCCAATAATTAGGGCAAAGCAAGTTAGCAAGCAATATATGTCTACCATACTGAATGCAAACCAGATTCACGTAATACACCTGGATATTGCAAGTAAAAAAATATGAAACATAAATAAAAAGAAAAATGCCAACAGAAAGCCATATCCAACACTTAAAATGCATAGTGATGTGTGAAATTATATTCTGTACTAAAGAGAAAGCTGTTGTTTTTACTCCCAGGGGTATGTGTGGCTTTAAATATATTTTACTGCATAACAACAGCATACAGATTTTAGTGCAGGTACTGCTTAAACATACTCAAATAGTAGCCTAAACTGAAAGGGGTGTGTATCATATACTCAGTTCAAAGTTGTTTTTTGTTGAGCCTCACGGTATTCATGTAGTACTCATGAACATATGCCATCCAAATTTGGCCATCATAGGAGGCAGGGATTATTTTGTTGTGGTTCTTTTTTTTTTTTTCTTCTGTAGTGCTCTTTATAGGATAAGTAACGCTAGAATTATCTAGTGAGCTGTGCTGGTTTGTGTTTGCTCAAGAGAGTTCTGCAAGTGTGTAGGTGAATGTGCTTTGCCTGTGCCTTTTAAATTACAAGCATTAAGCTTAATCACTTGCTCTTTCAAGTTATTTGCAATCATCTGCTTTTTTAATATTTATGCTTTCTTTATGCACGCAGTGGAAAGATTACTTTCACGTATATAATTATGTTTAAATGGTACAATGGTTATGACACAAATCGGGAAAGCAGCAACTTGTTTGGGTGAAGTATAAAACTGGGGGAGGGAGGTCAAACTGTCATTGTGCCATCTTTGACAAGTGATCCCTTTAATTAGTCATTAGCAGACTTTCCCAGACAGTTTCCCAGCGATGATCGTGTAAATAGCGTTATAGGAGAAGGCGTTGCGTGGCAAAAAGGAAAATCTAGCCAGCAGTGTCACTTAGAGCTGGTTTTAAATGGATAATTTACAGTCTCATGTCTCTTGTCGGCTTCTTCAGCCAATTTTTCTCCCCCTTGGCTAAAGCTTTTCCCTTAGCAACGAATTAGTAGGCTGTATTGTTATATGCTTGTTCCTTTTTGTTTGTTTTGTTTCTCAGCAAATAAAAATGTTTTCAGCGCAGTTGTTATGGTACAAAAAATGCAAAACTTACTATCAAAAATGAACTGTGTAATCATAATCTCGGCCTCTTTACTGACTCCATTTTTCATTGAAGTGTATTGTCCTGGTCTAGAAAAACAAATACGCATATTTATTTGTCTCCACATACCTGCATGTAATGTCATTTTAAGAACTATGCTGGATTACAGTCCTAAGCAATATGATCTTCAGCTTTTTAAGAAAAAATAAAATAAAATTATATAGGTGGTTTGGGATTAAGAATGGTTTCTCTGTGTCTTCATATTATCTGTGTGTGCTGGTTGAACAAAGTTTTCTTCCTAGAAATGTAAAGACTTTCAACCTAACCCTAAAACCAGCGTCTCCTCTTTCCCTCTCATCTTGCTATGGAGACTGAATGTTTTGATTGTATTCTTCAGAGAAGAAAAAGGGGTTAACAGAGGAATTTCTTTACCGCTTTTGTATCGTACAGACTTACAGATAACTGCAAACTGGCATTGGCTTTCTGCCTATGGTCTAAACCACCCCTTCTCCCTGAAAAGCTCTATAAATGAGGAAAAAGCCTTCACAAATTCTGAGATCTTGATACCATTTTTTCCTTTATATCTTCCACCTTTTTTTTTTAGCAAGTTTCTGTTTTGCCTTTCCATGGGTAGCGAATTCTTCGCTCGTGGGTTACTATGCTAGTATCTTAGATTTTTGTCTTGAGATCTTTTGTGCTTTGTGGCATCAGATCCCAGTAGCTTTCTGATAAAAGCAAGCATAGTCTTCATGTTCATGCATCATGATATTGTTATAGTCATTCTGGAACTTGTGTAGTGTTACTCTAGCTCTCCTCCCTAAACAAAACCAACATGTATGTTTGTAAGGTCCATTCTAAGTTGCACTATTTGTACTCTGCAGCATTTTTTTTTTTGTGTGTGTATATGGCTGGACTCGATGATCTCAAAGGTCCTTTCCAACCAGAAGATTCTATGATTCTATGATATAGGGTAACAATTGCACGTTTGTGGATATCGGTTAGGCTCTTAACACTTATATCTGGTTGGGTTTTTTGGAGGTTAAAATTCCTACTGAAAAGCAGGAGAGAATGGCATACATGAGAAGCAGTTTAATTCATTCTGCCTACTTCCACGCTATGCTGTCAAAATGACAGGGATAACTGCTGCTTAGCTGATAAAATGCTCCCTCTGCCCCTTTTAGGCCAAAAGAAAAAAGTGTACAAGTTTCAGACTTGCAGAAATTTACTTTAACTAATATGTTGGTTTGTACTCATGGATGGGTTTGCTTCTACCCACTACTAACAGAGCAGATGCCTACTTTATGTTATGGAAACCAACAGTGTTTCTTTAGAAGGAGTAGAGTTTCTCATGAAATGTAATTGCTTTTCTCTGTTCTGCGGTTGGTGTCATTTTTAAAAACATTGCCGTCTAATTGATATGAACTTAATTCTGCACACAATGGTTGTCTCACAGTAGGGAATACCCCTAGTTAACTGTGGAAACCACCAGATGAAAGCATGAGAAGTTAATTTAAATCATTTATTTTTCTTTGAAGCCCTGTAAAATAGTCAATACTTTGACGTTTTTAAAGTGGAGCTAGCACTCAAATTGTCATCCTTTTAATAATGTATTCTTTGGTAAATACTGTAGTTTAGTGGGAAAAAATATCAACAAGATCTACTACTTACGTGCTTTCTCAGTTTAGTACGTTTTATATCAGTTTTTATAGTAACTGGCAAAGACTGAAATTACTAAGTCTAAATTAAAGCAAATATATTTGAGTTTATATTCATATATTAGTCTCTATAATTGAATATAGAGGAATAATTAAGTGCCCACATCAATACATTGGTACTTTGTTTATCTGTTTACATAGAGACACATCTCATCCAGAATATTCTCTCTCAATAAAAAATGATTAATTTTTAGTATTTATTACACTCTGTGACATAAAAGAATTACTTTTTATGGTCTATGGGTCTGGGTGGTTTTTTTCTTCAAAAAATAGACTATTATACTGTTCAATTCAGTGATATCTACACATCACATTAAGAATAGGAGGTAAAAAATAGCGTAGAAATTTAAAATGTAGTTATCTTTCTCTTTTGCTGAGTTAACAGAATGTAGTCATCTGATACTGTGGCTCTCTTCAGGCAAGACTAAACTAGTTTGAGTAATGAAAAAGTTTCCACTATTTACTATCATGGAGAATTCCATGATATGGATATTCTTTCCCTCATCTAAAAGAAACAGGCAAATCAGGTGATACCTATTCTTACTGTGTAGTTGTATTATAAAACATTTTCAAGGGTTAATGTACAGAAATATTTTGCTTTGTTTGAAGTAAAAATATTTTTATATTTAAGATCAACAAGTTACCATATTGATGTTAGATAATCATTAGATTTTTTTTCTTTTAACTGTATTATAATCTACTATTTTTCTCCTCATTTATATGTAGTTAGTTTCTTTCCTTCATCTTCATCTACAGCGATACTGAAATAGGTTTGTTGGTTTCAGGGTCTTGTGTACAATGCTGCAATTTTGGAGCTGTCTATTGCTGAAGACATATTTATTTAAAAGAGCTGTTTCCTTTTGAATTTTATTAACATCTCTCACAAATACATATGAAAGAGTGCTCTGCATTCATTTACACTGATCTTAAGCAATAAAAAAAATCAAATTTGGGACCAAACTTGCAGTGAGATTCTCTTGAGAAGCTAGTTGTGGAAACAGTCAAATCAGCTTACGGTGGCAAAACAAGCTCAAATTTCAAAACTCTGGAATCTGAGAGTGTTGTGAAGCTTGAATAATGCATGTGCTGAAAATGATGTCTGATAAGAGGTGATATACAGAAAACAGGTATTATAATTTTATTGTTGTTCCTTTTAATGGAAGCACAACTTACACTGCGGGGAAAACATGGTCCCTGTGGTTTTTCACTGGTTTCATTAACTTGTTTACCATCTGCATGTGTTTTGTGGCAGAAGTTTCCCATACCACTATGTTTTAGAGACAGATGTTTGTTTCCAAAAGGTGGAATTTTTCATCTGGCACAACCCAAGTGAGATATCCAGTGGAGGAATGTTAGTCTGCATGGACACTTATCCTACCTGTGATGGCTGCTTGTCTGTATCTTTACTGACATAGACCAGTCACATCTTCAGGCTCCCTCTACCCCTTTCCCCTGTTTTCCTACCATGATAATACTGTTGCGGGGGCAGGGGAGTGTGCAAAGTGATTGGGAGAAAACGCTATGTGCTGCTGAAATAGGAACTGACCTTGTGGTGACACCAGCAAAACTGCAAGATCAGAAAAGGAGGAGAAAAAAGACGTGAAGGAGCTCAAACTCTTGGTGTTCTTCTCCATGTTATGAGAAGGATTGCACACAAAATATTTTCAAATCAATTCTATCTTGTAATTTTGAACTGAGGAAAATTTTTTGTCTTTTCCATCACTGTCATCTCATTTACATTTCTGTTATATGCTGTTTAAGGAAAATGGTAACACACCAGAGGAAGTCCAAAACAGGCTTCTAGATCTTCAGCATTCTGTTGATAAACTGATCTATTAGTACTTGAAACTGTTTTTTTCTTTTTTGTTTTGTTTATTACAGTCCTGTGAGGTAAGAAGCTCTTTCTCTTTTCCTATTCTGCTTGACTGTCTTAGCAAGACTTTTTGGGGGGTTGTTGAAGATGTGACTGAAGTGAAAGTTGCTATGACCTGTTTCTAGCAGAGCTCTGGCTGCCTGTTATTTATCTTGGGGGGTTGTTGCGTTAAGGAGCAAAGCGGTTTTGGCAGAAAATAAACCCCCTTGCGTTCTAACACTCCTCACTGAGGTGGGAGGCTAGGTGCGGCTAGGTTTAAATTCTGAGTGATGCCCAATTCAGCACTATCAGTCCAGTTGCGTTTAATATGTATTAAACTATTACAGTTTGGATACACTAATAGTGGACTGCACCTTCAGTCTAGTCGTGCTCATGAACTAGCATGGTCACTCTCAAGTCAATGAGAAACCAAAATGACTAGCTACTTAAACAGTGCAGGTTATTTAAGGAACAGATAATATAGGTTCTTATGGTTGCCGGTGATAAATACACTGTCTGCAAAGCATGGACAAATGAAAGTGTAGTTAATTATACAAAACGCGCGACAAAGTTATAGACAATACAGCCTGGCTATAAATACAGGAAAGAGACTCCCTAGAGAGATTTCTAAGTTTCCTGAGGAAGCACTCGGTATAGTCTAAGTCTTACTCAAAGGCATGCCTATGGCGGGGGAAGAAAGGCTCAGCCCGTCGGCTGGTCCCGGAAGTCAAAGGCAATCTGTGATGGAGTCCTCCTTGACTTGTTCACGATGGTGTCTTCCCTGATATCCCCCCTTTCTTGGGCTATTTTTATACTATTTTTTACCTTCAAGGTGGAGTTTGATTTACTGTAGTCATAAATACCTTTATTATGATTGGCGTAAAATTCTCTCGCTTCACATTTAAAGGTGTAGTTTACGAAAAATTCAGGCCGGATGGAGGTGTGTTTTGGTATTATAATGACATTATAATGAGCAGAGTTCACACAAAGGACAGTATTTTGTCAAAATTCAACAGACTGTTGGCTCAGGGTAATAAGTATGCAGCTTATCAGTTCCATAGTACCATCTAGTTCCCATGTCTGCTGTATTATCACAAGGAGTGACCGTGGAGTCTCCATTCCACTTTGCCCCCTGTGTTGCTTTGCAAGCAATATTATACAGGGAAACGCCGATGGGTGGATTCTTTGCATACCAGCTGCAGCTGTATTCTACCCTAGAAACTTTTTGATTTTATACCTTTCTTTAATGTGTGAACAATGCTGTATTTTTGGTCATTTTAGTAATTATTCCACAGGGGTGGTTCAGAAATTTTGTAACATTAGCCGTGTCTGAGGTTAGGGTGTCTAGGCTAACCGATCTCCTGCTGGCTTCATGTCCTATTAGATTGCTACCTATTATGCCTGTCTCGGAAGCCAGCCCCGACCTTAGGTAATAACTTTCATAAAACAGGTCTTGAATATGGTAAGTCACTTGGGTTTGAATAAAAGATAACGCAATAGGATTTACAGGGTCAAAAAATAGGTTTAGTTACGTGAGGTTTTTAACATGTGTTTTCTAAATCGCATAGTAAGCATGATTTTGACATTTTGGACTGAGATTAATGAGCTAATTATCTTCAGTCATTATGTGCAATGTGCTGGGAGTTCTCAAATGAGTTTCCGCCTTAGACCCCTTTGAGTGTTTCACATGTATGGCGGGATTGGCTTTCTGCAGTTCTTTCAAGAGGGAAACCGACTATTTGGTTCTTGTGGAGATGACTTCTGAGGTGTGATCCTTGAGGTTTTCCAGGTATGTCCCAACTGTGATTGATGCTTCCTTCCAGTGCCCTTGAAAGTAATTCATTCAGCCCAAAACGCATAGCGAACTGCACAGCATAAAAACGATGAGGCCAGTTTTGGCCAGACTAGTCTTGCTTTTAGATCAACAAGTCTGTAACAGACAGCCATGCTTCTAGATCAACATCCAAGACAGCAGGGTTTTCTCATTTTTTGAGGTGTTTTCACACTTCAGCATCTGCCCAATCCACTCATTTCCTCCCTCATCTGTGCCATAACTTGCATCCCCTTTATTCCTGGAGAAACACAAACTGTACCAGCCTGGAAGGAGCTACAGTTGCAAATATTTCTCTTAATGATATTTTCTCATTATTTTTTTAAATACTGTAGGCATTCTCTGTGATAATCACCTTATCTTTTTCTTGCTGCTCCCAATGTTATCTTTCGAGCCAGTCAGGAAGATAGCAAGTATTTTCATTAGTCATGTATTGAGCCCCCCCACCCCCTTTTCTCCTTTTCCCCCAGAATCCAATTAGCTTCAAAGTGCTCTAATTAGTTCAGAGAAATTAGTTCAAGCCATCAGGTAACCTTACCCACTTGGAAGACCCAGTGAGTTTCGCAGTGTGGCAGGTTTGTTGCTGTATCACAGTGGGAACTTTACGCCAAGCCTGAGCTTTTTCAGGACTCACTGTCCTTCACTAGAACTGAGCAAATTCAAACCTGAGAAGAGGTTTTTCAGCACATGGAAGATCCAGGCCTAGATACTATTGAAAGTAATTTCCAAGGGAAAGCATACTGAGCAGCTAGGCTTGAAACTTTGGCACAAACACTCTGCAGTGGAATGCAAAGTAGCCGTACCTGCATCATGAGATCCTTTTGTTTATTTATTTAAATGGAATGACGTAGTTATAACACTTTTATTGGTTGTGGGGGGTTTTTTTGGACAGTATGAAATGCAATAGCTGGCTTCTGTGTAAGATAATTTGTATGTAGCAGTAGAAAAACACTTTCAAAATTGTACTGGTATTGGGAAAAGTCAATGTACTTCAGCTTCTGCTGTAAAGGGGAAAAATGCTTTCCCCAGCAACTGTTTTCTGTCACCGTTAAGCGTTTTTTCAGAAGGAAGTTAGTAAGTACCTTGAAATAAATTAATTTGGAACCCACAGAGGAGTCAAAATTGCCCGGTACAAGGGGGAAGTGGGGTAGGAATCCCACTTGGGTTAGATCTTCAGAAATAGTAAATGTACTGAGGGAGGACTGGTCTATTACATTTTCCACAGGCATTTCCATAAAAGGGTATGGTCAGCATTTTTTTTAAGTGTCTATTATTGATTTATTATATATGTTATATACTTGCATATATTTGTACATATTCAAAAGCGAAACTGCAAAAAAGTCCTAACAGTGATGAAACTTTACAGTTATGTCTTTATGTAAGAGAGATTTCAGATACATTCATAAAGAATCAGGAATAATTTAGGGTAATATCTCTTTTTAAAGGAAATTAAGAAAACCTGTTTTCACGTTGTTTGTTTATTCCAAATAGACTTCAATTCTTATTTTCCTGTATTCTCAGAAAAGATGATGATCCACATAGAAAAACATTCTCCTGCTTCAGACCACAAGTATAAATTTAAAATAAATTCACCAAGTGCATGAACTAAGCAAATTTAGTAGGATATCAGAGCAAATACTCAAAGTATCAAAGAAAACTTACTGGGAGACTAGATTAATTTTTTTTTTTTTTTTTTTTTTTTCCAAACATGGCTTTGGCCCCTGCACAAAAATTAAAAATTGCAGTGATTTTTTTCCTCTCTCTTTTCTCTCCCTCCCTCCTTTGTCCCAAACAGCAGGACCATGCCAGTCTCACATGTGCTCTGTTACAGTCATAGTAGAGGGACTATGGAGTCTGGGGTGTGTATTTCTCCTCCAAAAAGAAGGGGGCAGGCAATTTCCCTGTCACCTGCTTCATCTAGGCCATGGATTAAAAGAAAGATAATAATTCTTACTAGAGATTCCTTGGAAAACACAAATTCAACAAGTGGTAGTTCCACTGACTGACTGATGATGCTGGCACGTGACCAGCTAATGACATGCTGACGTTCCTGCATGTTGCTTCTGCAGAAATACATACACACACACACATACACATATAGATACGTATCCTGCCATAGTTTCCAACTGCAGAGTCTTCACCAGCAGCCCCAGGAGGTGCAGCATTTAACCGAACACGGCCTCTGACTTGACCTCCATTCCTGGGGGCTGTGTCAAGTTGCTGCAGAGAGAGGCAGGAGCGCAGTAAGGGAAGCAGGGGTGAGCAGGGTCATTAAACTGTGCCTCCCTTCCAGCGGCAGGGATGAAGGCAGAGCTGCAGGTGGCTCCAGGGAAAATCGCCTCTAGGATCTACCTTTAGTGTTATCAGAAAGCGCATGAAGCGCGACAGGGAACTGCTTTTTATTACCTATGCATCTTTGGATTTCTATTCAAAATAAGTATACGGGGTCTGATATAGTAAATCTGCACGGTCAGTTATTTCTAGATGTTCCTTGGTGACTACAAGGTACCACTTCACATTTTTAAGCATATCTACACAGCATTGACTGAGTAGACAGGTGCTTGAATGGGCTTGTGTAGCTGTGTGGGGCTGATGACACTGCTCGGGTGCCCATGCTAGTTCATTTCAAACTAGCACGAGTGGGAATGAGCTTCAATTAAAACACCGAGTGCTGAATGTTTTTTATTGTTGGCTTGGAAATGAAACTGCTTTCTTCCTTTCTTCCCTAAAAAAACCACAACCATCAACAGACAATAGGGTTGCTAATCAAAGCTTCTAGGGAAAACTGCTTTTGTAACTGAAATATGTGGACTTCTAAAAGAACAATGTGTACAAAAACAGAGAGATTATTTGAGGAGGAGTAGTTGTTACGTGTAATCTTGGGCACTGTGCTTTCCCTACTTGGGAAACAGCAAGAATGGAATCTATTTAACTATGTAGGAAACACTAAAAACCAGATCCTGTTGCCCTCACACATGCTGTTTAGTATCTTTTCCCAGTTAAACTCTATATGATTTCATTATGTTTGCTCAGTATACAATGATCAGTAGGATGATAATAATGCATTTGCGTCAATGGTCTCATTCTTCTTTCCTTTTAGCACTAGAGCGCAGTTTAAATAAGCCAAGATACAAACCGCAACAATGCAAGAGACTGCAGCAGAATTCTGCATTTCTGTGCAGAATGTGCATGAGAAAACAAACCTGCTTCATTTCTGGACTTGTCAGTTTGGACCTGTTAAATGAATGAAGCATAAGTCCTTGGCTTTGTATTATTACTTAAATTTCCAGTCTTCTTTCTTTATGAGCAGCTAGTCACGTTTACAGTCATCCCTATCTGCTTGAAGTGTTATCCCTTACGTATCTGTCTGACCTGATTCATTTTAGAACAAATTGTTTTCCTTCCATCTTGCTATAGAGATGTCCTAACAAAAGATACCTTCTTTTAATTCTAAACACTATGACATTAGGATGAGCAAAATATCAGTCAGTTTTGGAAAAAAAACAGCAACTTCTGTTTTCATTTGGCTACTAAAGCGACTCACTACATGACCTATTCTATTCTAGTAAAGGTTAAAATTTGCTCTTAAGGGTCATTTTTTTGAGGGCTGCTTTGTGGATGTGGTAACTCCAGTAAAAATTTACTGAGCAAACTCTTTTGAGACCTTACTGCTCCCCTCGTACTGTTTGAGTGTGAACTGCTACTACTACATGAACCTACTGATGCACCTTGGTATTTCTGAGCTAACCTGCCACACAACATCTAAAGGTTGTGATCTCCTACTGATCAGGATCAGATCTCATACCCCCCAAAATCAAGATTTCAACTTGGCCAGGACTCTAATATCTACAGTATGTGGTTTTTCTTTATTCTCTGGATTTTCTAGCACTGTTGCGCTTAGGTTTTAAGTTAAAACGTGCATTCAACTCAGGCTTTATTCTGGTACTTGTCCTCTAATAGGAACAACGCGCAGCAGGCACCTTAGCAGGCAAAGGGTTACTTGCAGTGTATTTAGAGAACTGGTCTGTTGCAGCAAGGCAAAAGGAGAAAATACCTCAACTATTTTTCCCTTTTTTCCTGCCCTTCCTTTTTTTCTTTCTTCCCTGCTGCTACGCCTTTCAGCCTGACCCCAGCCCAGAACTGAGAAGTATAGTTGTTGACTAAGTGTGGAAGAAAGCAAGTACCAATCCATTTGTTCATACAGAGTTTAATTTATAAAAGGAAAAGTCGTTTTGAATTGACAGTTTTCATTTACCTTTGTATTTCCACTGCTGTTAAGAACCTTCGTGTTCTGTGATAAAGGTAGCTAACAGACTTGAGAGATTTGCCATGTTGTCAGCTAGCATTTGGAAATGCATTTGTAACCATGTTGGCCCTAGCAGACTAATGCATTGCCTTTAACTTCTTCCCAGATGCTGAACTAAAGCATTATTTAACAGGCAGCTATTTGAGGGGTGGAAAGGTGCGCTGATGGGCTGTTACTAAAGCAAATACAATCTGAGAAAGTTCCAGTGATTGTTCACAAAAGTGTATTACACACAGTGTTGTGTAGCTTCTTTTTACCAGTCCTGCATCGCGTAATTGGGCACATCTCTAATTTGAGTCTTTTTTCCAATAAAATCTGAAAACTTGTAACTAGTAGCTTGGAAACCTCATTTTGAATTATTGACCAAGAATTAATGAATCATTCATAGCCTGTGTCAAAATATTTTTATGTTGCTCATATGCCATCCTCCCACCATGTTGGGGGGGAGGGAGGAATTAAAAGGGGTTTTGAGGTAAGACAGCAGCAAAATAACAAAAACTTACATTAAAAGTTATTAAAACTGCAAACAAGGATTCAAACTGACTATCTAATTAGTTCTTGGAATTCACTGCTGGGTACTGTACAAAAAAATCTAAGGTGTAGTTAGAATATTAGATTACAAACCTAATTGGGCAGTATAATTTCGCAGCAATATATAATGAGAATTCAGGCCAACAATTAATTCAGTGGTTCAGCTGGTAGAATTCTTGGGTAGCAGCCAGCTTCACTTATAACCTCAATTACATCCTTTCTTCTCTTGCCTTTCTCCTGAGGGTGATCAGCCTATTTTTTCTACTGCTTATTTTAAAAGGAAATTACTGTGAAATTTCAAAAGTTACACGACTTGAAAATCCAGTGTCATTCCCAAAAAATATTGAGTAATTCATGAGGCAGAGGAAAAGGAAGAATAATATGTTAATAAATGACTTGGATGAAGTACAAGACTTGAATCTAAACACTATCCTCTGCTAAGACAGAATTTTCTTTGTCTCAGTTTTATGGGGCCAATACATAAAGCTCTGTTGAAACAGAGCCTTCTGAAGCCCTCGTTATTCTCTTTATGTTGTGGCTGTAGAATCCTATATATTGTTTTCCAGCCTGAAGGATTGCTTCTGAAGCATGTCTGTATGTACCCCAAAATGATAGTAAGTATTCTGCATATTCTACAGTGCTCATAAATTTACTTCTATTTGCTATCAAAGTGGAGGCTGGCCAGGGGTAGCCTTACCTCTTAATACCTTTCTAACGTATTTTTAGCCAGATGTTTTTTGAGGAAGGATGATAGAACACTATACATAAAATTAATCATATATTCAGGAATTACTTCTAATTCGAGTCTGGTTTACTTTATACTAAAGATGAACCAAATTGCCGAGTCTAAAAACTATTTTCATATTTGAGAAACACTAAAGGGTGCTTCAGTTTGCTGTAATTACTTAAGAGAATAAGCCAGTGCTGAGGCAATTTAAATTATCAGTTTATATTACAGATAATTTTAAATCCAAGTGACTTCCTCTGGGAGCTAGGGTTTAGGAACAGTAGTAGAATTATGATTTAGGAACATTTCAGTTCTTTTTAGGACTTCTTATATGGGGTTATTAATCTTGGTTTCATATTTAATCCTTTTGGATTTCCCAGGCCCAAAATATGTTTCTTCATTGCCTTAATGCATGCCTTAGTTAAGGTGGCAAATGCATGTTCAAAGAAATTCTCAGATTCCGTACAGAATATATTTGTATTTCTACCCAAAAGAGGGTAAAAACAGTCACTTCAAACAAGGAAGATCGCTTTGTGACTGATCCTTTCAAATTTTTGGCCCTACTTTTAGCAAACACGGTTTATGTCATAGGAGTCATTATACTGCAGTGCCTTCTTAAGAGATGAAAGCAGTGGGCTGGATGTCATTAAGACATGTCATAATATTTTCTTTTACCTGTAAAACTGCCTTGTGCTTATGCAATTTATCCTGAAGAAATGAGTTTAGGCAGTCCCATTACAGTTTAGTATTGCTGTGCATTAGTAAAATATTTACATAGAAGACCTTGTAAGTAAATAAGACAGCCATCACAAAGAGCAGAGGAAGATTTTTGCAACAAATTGAACTGGGGATTTGCTTCAAAAATACGAAATCAGATGGAAATTCACCAGGTGCAAACAAGCTTGTGAAAGCAGTAGAAGCAAATTGTAATGCTAATGGAAGCCCTGTTAGGATGCAATTCTCCAGTCCTTTTCTATGTGAAATTGTTTAGTCCTGTCTTCTGCAAGTGGTCAATTGAGGTACTATACCTAAAATTACAGGTTTTTTCCCTCCCTGTGTTCTTTGTTTACCTACGAAAGAGAGCCAGTCCCACTCCAGGAGAGAGTAAAAGCCTCATGTATGTGGTGCCTTCTGACAGTAAAAATTGTGAACGTAATTAAAAGATAATAGAATACAAGAGTGCCTTTCTCTTAATGTTATCCAGCTCTGACAGATGAAGCTAAGATGCTTATTTTTGAAGCAGTTACAAACTGTTTTCAGAAGGAAAGTTCACATCCTATTAAGCCTTTAAAGCTTAGATTTTCCTCTCTCCCAGAAGATGGTTCGACCTGTCACTTGGATTGAGTCCAAAAGTCTTTGCTGCTGCTATTGTTATCATGGCGGCACCCAAAAGGTTTTCAGTATGATACAAACACACACACTTTCCTTCCCTAAAAGACTTGCCATGTGACATTATTGTAAAATCTCACCATGGAAAGCCATAGTAGAGTTAATCTACTTTCCGTGGCTGCCATTACGCTGTTGCTAATGCTACAGTGTCCTAAAGAACTAGTTCAAGCTTGTTCCTATAAAATGTGATATTTATTTGTGCGGAAGCAATTTTATAGGCTATACCATAGTAGCTGGTCTCAGATATTTGCTCAACGTCCTCCAAATTTTGACTGGAAAATGAAGTCATTTTCTCAGCTTTAACAATCATTCCTCACCCTTCATGAAATTTGCCAACAAGATGTATCACAAATGGTAAAAGATGCATGCTGTATAGATTAATAATTTCCCTCTTAAAGTTTCAGTTCTGTTCTGGAAATGAAGGTCTTTGCTGTTTTCTGCTGCATTACAGCTCGTGAAATATGGCTTCATATTTCTCAGCGGGTCTCCTTTCTCTTGTTTTTTTTTTTTTCTAATAATAATAAAAAGCCCGTAATTCATGAAATGCAAATATGTAGTAATCCAGCATTTTGATGATAGAGCTAGTTACTGTTCTTGCTATCTGTGTCTCTCCCTTGAAGTAATTTATTATTTGAGTTGGCACCAGTCTTGGCACCAATAGGGTGAGCTGCTGACCATGCTATTGCACCAGTAGCTTTTGGTGGCCTCCTCCCTTCAAGTAAACTCCGTTCCTAATGATGTGCTTTTATAACCTGTTATTGATTAAGCAATCTAAATCCCATTTCAGTCCGCATAGATGTGTCACTGAAAATCAAAAAAAACACGTCAAGCACTAGTTAAACACATTCAGTTTGGAAAACAAGTTGTCTGTTAGAATAGATGTATTTCAGCCCTTCACAGAGCTAGAATTTTAGATGAAGAGACATTTAAAATCTTTACAGCTGTATCAAGCTTGAAGGAAAAAGTGCACAATCGATCTTTCTTCTTAGTTTAAAAATAAGTATAATTCATGGTTGCAGGTGGGATTATATCAGAATAAGCTTCAGGCACAATAAACTTCATGGACAATAAAGCTTGTTTGTTAGTCTGTTCGTAATTGTTTTTGTGACATCGTTTTGATCAGAACCCAGAATGTCTCCCTTAGGAAAGGCACTTTAAAGTATTTTCTTGAGACTAATATAAGACTGTTTGGTCTCCCCAGCAATTGTACCTTTTCAAAGTATGGTGCTGGAATGAGCATTCAGCTTCTTTAGGCTTATTCAGGCTGGTTTGATGCCTTTTTAGTGGTTAGTCTTTGCTACTTATTTGCATCCCTGCACACTAGAAAATCTCCCAGGACTGAACAGATGTAGTTGATGTATCTGCTGTCTGTGTGATGTACCTTCCCCATGGTTTCAGAAGGCATTTCTCAAAACCTAGAAATGAGGAAATTGTTCCTGTCTAGCATTAGTAACTTTGATGAGCGGCTTGCTTCCCCTCGCAGAAGCAGCTTTGATAGTTTATTAATAAATACATTTTCTGTTCTTCTTGCAACCTATTACTGCTGTTAGGATGCATATGACTCATGCTGTTATCATATCTTAGCATGTTGGATGCTTTGTGGATGCCCTGTTATTCTGTGGAGGCAAATAGGTAACTAACACAGAGCCAAAGACAGCGGCAGAGCTGGGAGGTGTAAGGATGTGTCACGCTGATCTTCATGAATCTTCTACAATCTTACTTCACTCTTGCTTTCAAGAAACAGGAAACAACAATACCTAACGGCTCACACAAAAATAAGCCCCCTGTGCAGAAAACAACTAGCTGAAGACAGTTACGATGCAGATGTTACGGTTTGCTTGTGCAAATCTGGAAAGGACAATAAAGCAAATAATGGAAGGTCATAAAAAGTGCCTTTCAGGCACTTTTGTGGACTTGGAAGGACTTGGAACCCATCTTGAATGAACAAATTAGCAAGGTATTTGTTCAGTTACCACTCAGAGCTGTGAATTATTTTCATCAAGTTTAAATTTCTCTGAATTCTTGGAAACTACGAATAAAAGGATTATTTACAGTTTCAGAGCAAGTGTCCATTTGTTTTGATTATTACATCTATAACAATGTATTTCTACTAGCTCTTTAGGATCTCAAAGGTCATCATGCATACAAAGATTACAGAATAAATTTACTATGCTTCCAAATGTAACTCACTCAAAATCCTAATTGTCTAAACATAAATAGGTTTCTATTCCAAAAAATTTGCGGATATTTATTTATATTCTATCTCATTTGATGTGGTAACATCATGAACCACATTTAGAGACTGTGAGCTGGTCTTTTCTAGTATATGTAACATGCACTGCAAATGATGCGCCCAGTCTGATGACCGGCATGTGGTGCCCAGTCTGAAGTCGCTGTATATTGTGTGTGTGGGTCTTCTCCAGACAAGAAAAATCAGCATCTTTGTAGAAGATAAAATCCTGCCTGTAATTGTTATGCCATTTAACTCTGCCTTTTCCAGGTCTCTTGCATCTCTATTGGAAACTGTAAAGACCACTTGTTAAGCGGATCAAACTCATGTGTGCTGTGACCTGGCTGGTAGACTGGTTATATCAGAGGAAATGCAGACATATCATTTCATATTCTTTCGTGGTGCTTAGGGAAGCCCAGGAAACGGAACCTTTGTTTTTCAAGATGAGGTTTTATACTCTGAGAAATGCAGTTAATTAACATCTGTTGCTTCCAAATATATATATAGGTGTTTCTGAAAGTCAGTATCAATGTTAATAACTATTTCAATAGTGTGAAGTATTTAAATATGTATGTATCTGATACATAAGACTATTTGAAGTGCAGCTGAAATGGCTGAGACTTTATGTCTGCAAGGCAGGATGAATGAACTGTCTCTGTGCCACAGACTTTGACTTTTCCTTCCACCGTCTGCTCCAATTCAGAATAAAGTGACCCCACTTTACTGAAACTTACTAACCAAGATATTACTAGTTATAGAAACTGAACTGAAATGGTTCTGTTGAAAAGCTTTTAGGTCATAATGATGTATAATTAGCTTATACATATATAGAAATCATTAATAACAGTTAAAGATTTGAAGATAAACTGTCACTTGTTTAAGTATGCCAAGATTTCAGGATGGAATTTTTTGGTGAGAAGTAAATGTTTTTCGCTATCTGAATTCTGTCCTACATCAAATTACCAGTAAAACATACATATACACTGTCTTTGTATAGACATATTTTTATTTATAATACAGAATCACAGAACGGTTCGGGTTGGAAGGGATGTTAAAGATCATCTAGTTCCAACCCCCCTGCCATGGACAGGACCACCTCCCACTAGACCAGGCTGCTCAAAGCCCCATCCAGCCTGGCCTTGAACACTTCCAGGGATGGGGCATCCACAGCTTCCCTGGGCAATCTGTTCCGGTGCCTCACCACCCTTACCGTAAAGAATTTCTTCCTGATATCCAATCTAAGTCTACCCTCTCTCACCTTGAGGCCATTACCCCGTGTCCTATGATAACACTCCCTGATAAAGGGTCCCTCCCTACCCTTCCTGTGGGCCCCCTTTAGGTACTGGAAGGCTGCTATAAGGTCTCCCTGGAGCCTTCTCTTCTCCAGGCTGAACAATCCCAACTCTCTCAGCCTGTCCTCATAGCACAGGTGCTACAGCCCTTTGATCATCTTCGTGGCCCTCCGCTGGATCCGTTCGAACAGGTCTATGTCCTTCTTGTGTTGAGGACTCCAGAGTTGGATGCCGTACTCCAGGTGGGGTCTCACAAGAGCAGAGCAGAGGGGCAGAATCACCTCCCTCGACCTGCTGGCCACGCTTGTTTTGATGCAGCCCAGGATACGGTTGGCTTTCTGGGCTGCAAGTGCGCATTGTCGGCTCATGTTGAGCTTTTCATCTACCAGCACCCCCAAGTCCTTCTCCTCAGGGCTGCTCTCAAGCCATTAAATACCCACATATATATATATTTGTAGTCTGGAGTGTGTATATAGATACACATACACATAAAAATAATGTGAGGTATAATTGCGTAGACAGAAAAAATTATCTGCGGACATCCCTATGTTTATAATGTGTGAATAAGCTGTATATGTAAATTCACGGAAATGTAAATGTTCTGGTGTAAATTGTTTCTTCTTGTAGACAATTACACAGAAATGATACTGTATGTTTTAGCTACCCCAACAAGTGCTAGTATGGCCTAGCATTATGTATGGGCCCATTTAGATATACGTGTGTATGTATTTATTCATATATAAATGCCTTCCAGTAATAGTGAAGTTTCAGAGGTTAAATTACAAACCTTTAGTATTATTAACTTGACCAATTTTCTGCTTAATATATCACTTCCTTGGCAGATGTTGGCGGGTTCTCTAATGTGTATCATTAAATATACAGAAGCTGTGGTGTTGCTAAGTAAATGTCATTTATCTCTCCCACTTTGAAATCTTAGTATCACATTATTAGAGCTTTTGTTCAGTCTCCTCAGTCTAAAATGTGAGTAATGTCTTGAATTCTGTTTGGTAATATTTGCATAACCAACTCTGAATGTTTAGGCCTCTTCAAGGTGAAGGTAGGGCCGTGTCTGGATCAGTTTACTTTTATGTTATTGTAGCTGTTAGGCTGGAGATAAAAAGGCCGGTTACGCTTTCTCCTGAAAAGGAATTAGGATTTACTGACTATTATGGGCTACAACAGAACTTTTTGCCAGACAAAAACTTTTCAGGTATCATGGTATTTATCATTCCTTCTTCTGCTTAATACTAATGAAATGGGCACATTTCATTATGTAATGAAAAATGCACACAAATTGAGTTTAGAGGTTTCACTGACACAGTCTTCCAAGTTGAAACTGTCCAGGCTCATTCCTGTTTCGTTTGGGAGCAAAAATATGTAAATTTCAGAAAGACTGGGAAGTTTTGTTTACTGACTGATGGCATTGCCATGGCTCAGCAGCTCAGTGGAGGCCCTGGGTCTGCTTCTCCACCATCGCTTAAGTCCAGTTAAAGAACAGCAACATCTCAAAATCCTATATAGACTCACCCCCACCCATATTATTTTTTTTCCAAAACATTGTCAATCTATAAAACAACTTGAAATGATAATTTGGATATAATTATAAAGCTCAGATTAATGGCCTAAGGCTTAAATATACAGAGAGATTTTAAGATGCAAAGTACCTCCCAAGATACATAGCAGTAATATTTGCTCAATGATGAAAGAGTCCCTGAATATATCTGAATGTAGATAATGACTTGATTTCTTTGTTGAAGTGATAATCCATTCAAAGGCTTTTACAGTTAATTACCTCTAAATTACTTGTATTGTATTAGGTTATTCCCTGAAAAACAGGACATATGCTAACAGATGAAACTAAGAGACGGAATCTCAAATTGTTTTATGATACTCTGCCTAGCACAGCTGGGTAATATAGTCATATTTCTTACCCTGCTTGACACAGATGACATGTGATGTACTTCTCAGAGGATCGTCTTTTTCTTTATACCTCTTTATCTTTCAAATAAAACATAATGGATTTTACCCTAGTCAAAGTTCCCCCTGTGTATCTCCACTACTGAGGGCCCTTGGTGAAGACCTATAATCCTTTACGTTATAATATTCAGAGGAAAAGTGAGAGTAGAACAATTAAAAAATTAGTAGGGGAGGAAAAAAAGCTTAAAGTCTTTTCACATGTGAAACTTCAAGCTTTTATGTTCGCAGTGCAAAAACAATGTTTCTGCTTAATTCCACTTCTTCTGCATTTAGTACAAAGAGAAATAAGTAATTGCCTCACTTGTAGAGGTGCTTTGTTGATTTTGCTATGTAAAATTGATGGTTTGAAATTTTTATAGAACTGGTACTTCTAGGAGTATCATTTTTCATTTCACCTTTTCTGTTGTCTCAAATGACGTACATTTTGTATTGCCACATTTTGCACTGTTTGTTCTTCAAACTCTTGGTTTGATACAATCCAATAGCTCTACCAAGTACCACAAATGTATTCTTAAAAACAATACCAACAGTACTAGGTGAGTGTTCTTTAGAAAAATAAGCTTCCTTCTGTCTTTTGACAGTTTAAAGCTCTTCTGGTTACCATTCTGTTTTTTTCTCTCCACTGGAATAAATGTAAAACTGGGTGTTTTTACTACACAGTATTGTGGAAATGATGGAATGCACAGTAAAATTGCAAATTAGCACTGGATGAAACCCAGACCCTGATACAGTAGAGGGAGATTAGAAATGATTTGTTTTGTCTCTGTGGGGAGGTGTGCCAGATGTCCCTCTGTTTAAACAATCCCTGATGATTAACCCCTGAAACCGTACTCTCTGTAGCTGCTTGCTTGCTCGCTCTCAACACCAAATCAGGCAGCATACAGGAAGTTCTGCGGGATTGCCTCAGGCATAAAAGATAAACTTCCCCAAAACTCAAAACATATATAGTATGCAAAAACATCAGGTTTAGGTGAAGGGCATAGCCTTCTATATAGTGTCTTACTTCCAGGCTGTGTAATGATGCAGTCCAAGACAATCAAGTGACGCAGTTTTACTGTACTAAGTCTGCTTTCTGTTGGCGAACGGGCCAATTGTATCAAGCAGGAACCATTTGCAAAGTAAGCGAAGGTGATTTTGAACACATTACAACTTAAGTTTCTGTAACGTGTCTTTATCTGTAGTAAAATTAATACATGTATGTGCATGTATTCATGCACATCAAATGTACGTAGCTTTTTTCCACAGAACAGAAAAAGTATCTGAAATTAATGCTGAGATTGCGCATTAGTGGCTTAAAAGAATGGAAGTGTCAAAATGAAGAGCCAGGCATGCTGCTGGTGTAAATTGGTATAAGCCTAGCAAAGTCAGAGGATCGACTGTCTTTAAGACTTGGCTTTGGTTTTGTCCTCTTGGGCTGTATTGCTCTCTGAAGACAATAATTACACGAGCACAGTTTTTTCAGTAGTTAGTATATCACCATCCTTTTTTAGCAGTTTGCGGAGTGAAGACCTTGCTTTCTTGTATAATGTTCTATTTTTATATCAATGATTTATTATTTTTTTTTAATACATTATAACTGAACAGGAACAGCCAATAATGTCTGTGCCATCTTAGTTTGCAAAATATCAGTAGCTGCTGGCTAGATGATGGTGAGGGGCTCGGTACGTGTCGGTGAGAGACCCACCTGCTTACCCCTGAGTTTAGCTGTTGTCACCAGCCTCCTCTTCAGCACAGTTGAGCAATTCCCATTAAGTGTTGTGTGTCTGCCTCTTCCTTGCAAGTGGGCTTTTGTCTGGAAATGTTATGTATGTTACGTATTTTAGTCAAGGTAACTTAGTTGACTGGCTAAAAATAAACGTCTTTAATTTGCTATAGCTACAATGCAAAAGCTGCTACTGTGAAAATTAGCTTCATCCCAACAAGCATCACGATTGTAAAGTGCCTTTTTATGGAACAGGAACTATCATGCCGCCTTTGAGAGGACACAAGCAATGCAGACAAGCGCAGTGTTTCTGTCCTGCTGCTTAATTTCCTAAGGTGAGCAGTGAGATCCATGTGTACCAAAGGAAGGTATAAGTGCATATGTGTTTTTTACTTTGTGGTAGTTGTTAGGAGACTCTGCTCCACCGTTGATGTCTGGAGTCCCTCATGCTGTGCAAGTATTCATTATGGCCATTATAGAGATCATGACTTGCAATGACTTGGACCTAAGCTGAGTTGACATTTTGACCCAGATTTAGCTGATTAGGGAAATATTTCCATTTCAAATTTGGCATGTGCTCTAGGCTACCAGGAAAACTAGGGCACAGATTCCCAGAGGGTGGGGGTTTTGAATTGGATGTGTGTTCAAATGTATGCTTATGTAACTATGGCACTGCTAAATCACACACCCGTTTCTTTGCTTGACTATTAAATAGTCAAAAGCAGACATTGTTCCTTACTTTTGCTTTCGTTTGCCCCGCCAAGCTTGAAAATTTAGTATGCAAATAAACTATATTCAAGAAATATTATAGTAGTGATTTTTCCGTGCCTGGAGGTCAGTGTGTTTAAAGGCACAATAAAGTTTGCAAAGTGCTTTATGAGTAGTAAAGGGTGGAACTATGGTGTTTGCGAACCCAGCACAGCCAGGTAAGCATGAAATTTGCTCTCCATCCATGAGATTTGACATGGCACAGCATGACTAAAGATCAGGAAAGTGCTTCCAAAGAGGGGCTGTGCTCTGCCTTGTCAACATTGTTGCTGCATAAGGTAATGATTACAAAACTCTGCGGATGCACAGTAATTACTTTTATTGTAAAGATTATTTGGGGTGGTTGTATGTAATTCTATTTAGGAACTTAGATGCTTGAAATACTGTTTACATTATTTCTCCTAGCTATTGGGTGTAAATAATTGCTTACTAGAAGGTAGCTTTTAGCTACCAGCCTCTTGCTTACTTCTGTAAGGATTTCTCTGGAGAACTTTAGCATTCAGAAGTTAATATTGAAAGCTGGATGAAACAGAACCAAAACCCCTAAACCCAACCAAAAAGGTGTGTTTATTAGAGAATATAATCACCAAGTTGTTTAGCTTATCCTTACTTAAATGATTGTCAGCTTAACTAATTAGCCTAATTAGGCTAGCTGCATAACATACAATAAATATGATATCCTGAAAAGCTTCTATGAAAGTATTTACTTCAGTTGTTCTACAATTTGATTACTAAAAGCTTATTTCTTTCATTTTGGGAAAAGTAACATTTTTGTTGCATATATATTCACAAAATGTAGACATGATGGACTTGGAGGGAAGAAGAAGTATTATGACAAGATTTGAATGTGATCTGTTGCTTCAAATCAAATAACCCAATACTTTTTTTTTTTAAAAAAAGTATTTTGATTACATATACATCATAAAACTGTCAGTGTTGGAAAAAGAATTAAACCAAGACAGCTTTACCGCATTTTAATATATCTTTATTATTTAGATTTATCTTGTTTCCATAATGATAAGTTTTCTATCATTTCAAGTAATTCAGCAGGATTTAGATTTCGTTATTTCAACATTAATATTTGGCTGGCTTCTTATAAAACCCTTTTGCATTTTTTTGAGTACTTCCTTATCCAGTCATCCATCTTGATTGTATAATGCAGCAATAGCTATCCCAATATTTAAGCTTGAATCAAACTTTCCATTATATCAATCTTCTTTTTTTAACCAGCCTCCAACATTCTCCCACAATAAACTAATCTCTGAAATTGTAAGTGATACATCATGCCCAAGATTTCATTTCTTGGGGAAGTATAGGTATGGAAAGAGATTTTAACAAGGAATCCTGTAGCGTAGGGGTACCTTGTGCCTGCTGGCTTTTATAGCAATTTTTCTATCTGGTATCTTGAGTGAAATCATTTGGGGGAGACAGTGTTTAGCAGGTCTCATCACAATATTTTCAGTGGGAAGAGCAATTCTCATAGCTAGAAAATGTCATGCCAAAATAAACATTTATAAATTGCATTTATAATTGTTTATGAACATTTTGAAATTTGTACTTCTGAAATGCAAGTTGGTAATAGTCAATCAGTAGGTACCACCCATGCCCGTAAAACTTGATCGTTCAGTTTAAGAGCTCTGAAATTTTAAGCAGCATTGTTGCTTGTAGCAGCGCTTACTTTTCCAGGGGCTGAGTAAGCTAGAAATGTAAAATAAACCCTTGGAAATTTTTTTTCCATTACTACTAAAGAAGTTGAAAATATTTTAACTTCTCTATTCCTGGGGAGTCACTGCTTTTGGGATGTAGAACAGGCATTACTTATATGAAGAGGACATTTACAGATAGTACAAGGAGCCAGCTGTCATGGTTGAGAGGGCTCATCTCAAGAAACAAGCAGTGGCAGCTTTAGAGGCATAGCCTGTAGTCTTAAAATTGATACCTACATGTGAGAGTACATGTAGTTGAAGAAGATCCAAAGAAGGGCCACAGAGATGCTCTGTGAAGCCTGCCATATGAGGAAAGGCTGAGAGAACTGGGTTTGTTCAGCCTTGAGAAAAGAAGGCTTAGAGGAGACCTTTATCACCATGTTCCAGGGTTTAAAGGGTGGCTACAAAGAAGATGGAGACTCCCTTTTTTACAAGGAGTCACATGGAAAAGACGAGAGGTAATGGGTACAAGTTACTCCTGGGGAGATTCAGGGTGGACACAAGAGGAAAATTTTTCACGATGAGAACAATCAGCCATTGGAATAACCTCCCCAGGGAAGCGGTGGATTCCCCAACACGGGCCACTTTTAAGAATCAGCTGGACAGGGTGCTGGGCCATCTTGTCTAGACTGTGCTTTTGCCAAGAAAGGTTGGACCAGATGATTTCTTGACATCCTTTCCAACCTGGTATTCTATGATTTAGTCTTGCAGCACCTAGAGTGTGCTAACTAGCATTAGAAATTACATGGAGAAGTTATTCTAGGCTTTGTGGATATCACAGAAATGTTTAAAATTAATTTGAATATTGTGGCTGCTTCATGAGGCTCAACCCCCTCTCCCTCCACATGTGGTTAAATTTGCTGTCTATTTTCTGTTCTCCAATGTAAGCTTCAAGACGTGATGGAGTTTGATTCACTGTCTCTGCTCACTCTACCCGTTATTCGAATCTTTAAATCATGTGTACAATATTGTGCAGCACGTTGGTGTGTTCCCTGCTTTTCCAGTCAGTTTGATCATGGGGGAGCGGACACCAGTGGCATACTTGGCAATACAAGAGAGTGTTTATCCAATTTCTGATACTGTACAGGTAGCTAAAGAGGCGGAAGAGCACCAGGAAGCTCTGGTGGGATAAAAGGAATTGCTTTTTATGCAGACCAGTGCCCACACTGCACTGATCCCCCCAACTCGCCTCTGGCTCGCCTGCCATCCTGATGCTTCTCCGAGGCAAGGAGAGAGACACGGATGTGGAAGAGGAAACCATTATTCTAATCTAGCAGTAAAATAACATATTTGAGTAAACTTTTAAAGCTCTTCAAATTCCTGTGCAAGCAGGATGTTTGGTCTTTGAAGAACAAACTCTTGAATTGTATCTGCTGAAGTTTTTTGCAGTTTACTTCTTTATTACTGTTATTATTTTCTGTTCCCTTCTGTAGGAGGCTTTTTACAGTCCACTTTCCCTTCCTGTATGTCCTGATATGCTTTCCCCTGTTCCACTGAGAATGTAACACGATGACATGACGCCTTGTGACCTGCAGAGTGTGTCAGAGAGTTTTAGAAACAGAAAGGAAGCAAATCAGTCCTGGTAATGCTGTTTTTTCAGTGCATGAGATAGCATTTCATGTGGATTTCTTTGCAAAATGGGATTGAAAGACAGTTATTTCTAAGTGCTTCCAATATAGGCTGATGGCTTGTGACTGCGATCTTCTTTTTTCCATTTTTGCTAATGTGCTGGCAACTCACTTGGAAAAAGTGCTGTCCAGATTAATTCGTTTTGATTATGCTGATTTTTATCAAGATATTTTTTCCTGCCTGTCATTTTCGATTGAAAAAAAATAAAAAAATCTGTAGTTCTAGTAGACTGGGAAAATACCCTGTAATAATTAGTGCTGCAAGAAAAAAGGTCCATCCTATTTTTGCTATATGGTGTTTCCCAAGTTTCATTGTCCCAAGCTAACCAGTTGCAGGAAGCAAAGTACCGTTATTCATGGCACAAAAGGCAGCCAGCCTCTTGAATTCTTCTCAGAAGAAAAAAAAATACTGAGAAACAGCACTGATTTACATAAATCTAGTCTGGTTTCATTTTGTTGTTTAAAAGAAGTGGGAAAATACAGAGGAAAGTAAGATTAATAACCCATAGTTTGGCTCTGGTTGGAACTGGAGTTTCTATGGGAGTTTCTGTATCAACACCAATAAGATGGCCTTAAATGAGTAAAATAAGGAGGAAAAGCGCAATTGTCCACATTCTTCTCCTATTAGAACAAGTCTGCAGACTTCTTTGCTTGTAGGTGTTTTGCTTAATTTGGTGAGATGCATTTGGTGATAGGTCTTGAATTTGTTTCACCTTCCTTCTTGATGGGTTTTGTAAGACTGGCTTTTAAGGTAACGAGTATAAAATACATCATGTTTACTCTCTTGATTTTCTCTTTTATATAGAAGGATGAAAGAATTGGTTTATTGGAGGTATATAAATTCTACCATCTTGCTACAAATTAAATTCTGTATTTGGTCTGTTCTGGGTAGCACTGAAGCAGACCGATGTTCTGAATCCACATAAATGATTTTTTTTTTCTACTATTATGCAGTCTCCTCTCCTTCATGGAGTGTTTTTCCTGTGATTAAACTCTCTACTTAAAAACAAAGATGCAGCTTTTGCCATGATTTTGTCCTTGTTTTTCCTTTTGACCTGGACGAAAGATCACTGAGTTGCAATTCATTGTGCTCTGTGCAGAAATACTGCAGGGAAAGTGTTACGAGTTTAGCAGGAAGGGACGTTCTTTGATATTTATTAGTTACTCATTAAAAAAAACCCCAAGAAATCCGACTTCCGCAAATCTGAATCTGAGCAAGAACTGAAACGACAATCTCTTGGAGACTCAGCCGTTTGGTGCAGTAACCGTCTCCAAACTGCTGAAACCTGCTAAAGAGAATCCTATAACCAAGTGCAGTGAACTGCTAAAATATGGATTTATGGCAAAAAGATCTGCAGAGTTTTGATTTAAGATTTGGTTTAAGTTTTATTGATTTGAGATTTGTTTAAGTTTTTAATATGCATTATAGACAGATAGTTTGCACTCTAAATTGGATGTTTTTATTCCATCTCTAGTAAGTACAGTTACTCTGCCTGGGGCAGTACCTGACTGGACTTCAGTGTCTGACTCCCTTCTCCAACCACTGATTATGGGAAATAGAAATACTATGCTCAGTAAAAAGTTTTAGGAGGGAAAATAAGTTTGTAACTCTAACTAATTTAGGTTATAGAGTACAGTTGTCAGTTTACATTACCCTTAATTCTCTTACTTCAGTTTTTATACAAATCAAAATACTACTTGAATATTGTACAATACTAATACAATATTGTGCAGATACTAATGAAGCCATCTAGTTCATCTTGTGAAAATGTGAGGTTTATTGGTATATTGTTGAATGTATTGTTGATTCTTATTCTACTACATTGGTTCTGAGGTTTAAACCAAATTAGTCTAATCCTTTTCTGAATAATGAAATATTAACGACTTAGGTTGAGTCTTTGTATTTCATCTAGTAGTTTAACAGCACTAGCATTCAAATGACTGAGCTTAGCCTTTATCATTAATACCCCTTTTAAGGCAAATGGCAGAAATTCGCAGCTTCGCAATGGGTTTTTCAAACACTCTAGTTGCAGACTGAGAAGAAAAGCAAGAGGTTGAACATACATTTTCTATGCAGTCACAGTGACTGGAATGAGAAGAAGCAGGTCAAGTTCAGGAACTTTTTAGGACAAGAGTAGGAAATTTGGAGCTGGTTGATTGACACCTTACAAATGATGTTAGACTGAAAGAAAAAAAATGCTACTGAACTCCCATTACAGCTCTATCATGATATTCAATAATAATACATGATAGTTTCTCTGATAAACATGGTTTGTGATGAACTGTGGTGCTGTGTATGTGAAAATGAGTTTCTGCATTAGTACGGAAGATTTTTACTTTTGTTTAGCTGTATGCAAGTAAACTACCTCTATAAATTGCACATTAGAAGCATCTTTGATCCAGAAGGCTACATAATGGCTCCTCTATTTTTCTTTCTTTTTTTTTTTTTCTTTTTCTGATTTCTTATTAACTCTACCTTGTCCTTTGAAACAAACAAGTGTGTTTAGGAAGATAGAATTTTCCTCTATTTACAAGGGATTTGAAAATACTAGATCCAAGTACTGTAGTCAATATTCACTGCTGTTGTGGAAGACTGCAAATCCTGTTGGTATGAGAACAAATTTTCATCTGAAAGGCTCTAATCCTGCTTTCAGATGCTGCCAGTCATGAATACACACCGTCTGTATTTTACAGTTTGTCCATGAGGTGGCAAACACTGTTGATCCTTGGCTTGCCACAGAGAGATACAGTGTGTCAGTGTTGCTGGTATTTTTTTTATGATGAGTATGGTAGTTGCAGCAACCATTCTGATGTTTTGCAATACAGGTGTTTTGTATTTTCCGGTACGTAGCAGCATCACGATTTCTCTTCTGAAAAAGCTTGTTTAAAAGGTTATAGTCCCTTGCTTTTACCCTCTGCTCCTTACCAAGTCCTGTCTCAGCTACAGTAGCAATTATCACCCACAATTTAAATGACACAGTGCAGGGAGTGGTGAGAGGCTGGAACAGGGTGGACCCAGAAGCAAATTTCAGCAGACTTTTAGAAAATAATCTGTTGTAAAATAAATTATCGTGTGGATTTATACCTTAGTTTCCATGGATCAGTTGATCAGTTCGGTTTTTCTCTTTTTCCCCTTAAACAGTTGCTTTGGCAATCTTCAGTGGTTTCCCCCATTCTGTACTGTCCTTAATAATGGCAGTCCCATGAGAGAGAAGACCAGACAGCTGCTAGGTGTTTTCTTGTAGGTGGATGGAGGAGTCAGTGGGAAAACACAATTCGCTATCACCAGTCTTTACTCACATAAATAATGAACTTAATGTAGGTAAAGGATAAGTAGGTGACATGCAATAAACAGTATTGCCTCTGTGAAGAATAGCCCTTCGTCTGGTGACATTGCCAGAAGGTGTACGGGCAACACAAACTGGTGTGCCAGATCACCCAGGTCAGTGGCACAAAGACAAGGCTTTTGACCAGCAACTTCTTGGTGGGTGGAGTGGAGAGACCCTATGAGAGATTTGCTGGGTTTTTTAAGACTTCTGTACAGCCTTTCACTGTGTAAGAGCTAAATATCTTTATTGCCAGCAAACAAATGAAAGAAAAGAACCACGGGAGGGTTACAAATCAAAGACATGACCATTGTTTATAGGCTGTATGTTCTAGGATAGTATTTGTGGCTGCAAATGCAGGACTTGCCTGTACAGGCAGACCTCTGCGCTGCGTGGACGGAGAAGTTGGAGCTTCTGTGTGGAGCTTGCAAAGTTTAAGTCCTGATGGCAAACTACTAACTACCAAGCTGTATTTGCTTTTAGGAGAAGCTCCAAAAGTAGTTTCTATGTTTGATGTACATGGGCGGATGCTTAGCTGTTCTTTACAGATCTCCCCAATAGGATGTACATGAAAAAAAAAGCCTCCTTCAGTTTTTTATACTTACAGAATTTAAAAATCTGTGGAGATTGTTCCTTGCAGGTATAAAATTAACTATGAACTCTCTTAGATTAAGAATATGTTACTGAAACAATGTCTTCCTCTAATTAAGTGTAAGCACTGAGGAATCTCTGACATTTAGCCTGCTTAATAGCATTTCTTTCACTTTTGTCCTTTAAAGCAGGTCTGCTACTGGCATTTATATAAGGTCCATTTGTTCTTGTATTTGGTTTGTTAATTGCTTGCGAAGCTCCATATTTAAAGAGTGTCAAGGTAATAAAGTGATATGTACCCTATAAAAATCAATAATTATAAAAGTAGACAATCATCTTCCTCCCAGGTTCTCTTGCTTAGTAGCATTGGACTGCAGTGTTCTTCATTTGGGGTCTGTACTGTTTATAAGGCAAAAATCCATAATCACACTTAGTTATTTTTATGGCAGCCTATATTTGCCAGATTTATTGTCTGTGTGTTGCAAATGAGGAAATTGAGAGCAGCTGTGTGGTTTGCCCAGGGTCATACCTGAAATCTGGCAGTTTTGCATGTTTTCTGACTTGAGATGAAACCATTAGACCACTTTACCTCTCTCTGGGGAAGCTTGTGTAGACGATGTGCTGGTCAGGCAGAAATGGAAGTTTTGCTGTTGACATCAGCGGGTCAGAATTTCTCTCATGCTGCTTGGATTTTCTTCCACCTTGTTTGTCTCTAATGAGTTTTTATGTTGACTGGCAGGAAGGATATATAAGTACCCAAAAGTTTATTGGAATAATGGGCAGCTGCTAGCAGCTACATTATGAAGAGAAGGAGAAAGCGGAAGGTGAAGCTGAAAGCCAAATGACTTAGATCAGAGCCACTATTTACTGTGTCTATTCATGCATAAGTATTTCTTGATTTTTGAAGACTGCCTCAAGACGTATTTTTCTAGCATTGAGTGAGTAGAATTATTTTTTTATTTCCTAGTAAATATGTGTCCTGAATGGAAGAGAAACATAAGTATATTCTGGTTACTGAGATAGTATCATTTTAGGGAAGGGATTAGGCTCTTACTATTCTTAGTAGGCCATATCTCACAGGGAATTTTGAAGTCTTAACTTACTGGCCTATGGTTCTCATCGCAAATAAGAATGAGCTCTTTTTTTTCTTTTTCCAACTACATCAAGGAAATGCAGATGAAGGAAAACAAAATACAGAATTTAATGGATGTTGTCTGACAGTAGTGTTTTATGTGAAATTTTGAAGATGGCCACTTTCTTTTCTACTTCTTTTTTTATGCTATTTGTAGATAGGAGTTTTCAGTGCTTTTCTGTTTTCTGGTTACTGTAACGGTAGTTGTTATACTACCATCCAGTAATACAGTGTTTACACAATAGAAAAGTATCTTTCAATAATGTTAAAATTTTATATTTGCTTAATGCATAAGGGAACTAATCCCTCAGGGTCTCATTTCTAAAGAAAAACTAAACTCTGAGGGAGAAAAAGTGAAGATTCTGACTATTCTGTTACTTATATCATAATTTTTAAAAATCTACTTTTCCATAATAATTTTTGAGAGGTCCTGAGAGATCCACCCTTAAAACTACAAAATAGTTTGTTTCTGAAAATGTTTCTGCAGCCTTGAATTCTTTCTGGAACCAAGGATATCATAGAGGTTGTAACTTAATGATTATTGCTGGGAAACAGAAGGGGATCCCCCTACCCTCCTCTGGCAACTCTGGGCCCGAGCACAGTCAGATGTGCTTCTGTGGCTTCCATCGAGTCATGGGCTTGAGTTGTAATGCTTCTCATCAGGTTTATGTCTCTGGCCTCACCTTTGACTATGAGCCTTCTTACTGGAATTGAGTCTTTTGAAATTCTTTGCCTTCCCATAGAGAACTTTCTGTCCTGCAATTTCGCAGAAGAACATTGAGTCTCTTAAACAGAATAAAATTGCCACTGTTGCTGTTATTTTGTGGAATGTGCAATGTTCAATGAGCTCTTTCAGAAGACATTGGATCACGCTTTTCTCCTTGGAAGCTGCATTCTTAATAAGCAATTTTGGTACTTGAGATTGGGGCTACGATTATATCTTGCATGGATGAGTTCAATTTGTTGGGAACGGAACATTTCCCCACTGTTCTTTGTGGTAGTTTACGCCTAAAATAGAATAAAAACTGTTGAAAAATGTCCTCAAACTTATGATTTTGAAAGCTAGTTTCCAGCTCCACAAATAATTTACCATCAATTACATTTAAAATTATCATCAGTTGGAAATAGGAAATGGAAGTACTTTTGTGATGGACTGATTTGAAATGTTTATCCAAATAACCACTTTATGCCTATAATATATTTGCATCATTCCATAAACTCTTATTTGCTGTGTGCTGAAAAACAGTTCCTTAGCGTAGTTATCAAAGGAAAAAATCACTTTGTGCAATGAACTCTTACCATCATTTAGATAATTGTGTTTGATAGTTATATTTGTGTATTGGACGTGCTGTGATGCCCATCTAATTTTAGATTACTGTCTCTGGGAGGGTTACAAGGAAAAAAGAGAGATAGATGTTATGCTGGAAAATTTTGTACACGTAATTGATTGTTTTAGTTGTTTTAGAAGACTGTTCCCTTTTTTAACCTTTCCATAAATAAAAACACATATTTTGCAATCTCTTATTATCAGAAAATGCATATTACAAATATTCCACTGTGATTTTGAAATACTTTTACAACACAGATTTCTTTTCATGGCAGTCAATTCATCGTTATGTTGAAATAACAGAGTATTTTACCTCCTGATGATTAGTGCTATATCTCAGTGTTCAAGGTCACTCTGTCTTGGATGGATTTTACTTTTAACATACATAGCGTTTTCATTTAGCTAATCCATGATCTTCTCTTTCTTTTCCTTTAGTTTCTTTGATAAAACTTGCCTGGGGATTCATTAAATCTTAATTCACAATACAAATCTTAACTCTGCCCATTCCCTGCAGTGTAGCCCGTTGTCGATTCTTTGTAGATCTGTCCTTTTGTGAAGTAATTGTGTATCTTCTACCTCCTTTAATTCTCATGCTAGCCTGGGCATTTCCAGAGGGCATGGTTCATAATTGTCCCCCTGAAAGACTTACATGCTCAAAAGAACAAGAGAAAAACAGTATAATTTATTTTTTTATTTGTTCTAAAACATACTCCATCGTGTACAGCCTGTGGACTGTGTTAAGCCTATTACCTAGAGGTCTGGCACAGGAAAAAAATTAAGAATATGCTTAATCACTTAATTTTCAAAAAATGAATAATTTTATCAGTGTCAATGAGATTATCAGTGTTTAAAAGCAAGTGGGCTTATGTCCTGTGCTGGTGTGAAGGTTCTGAAAACATTTCTGTTCTTTTATAACCAAAAATAATCTCATAAATACAATTACTTTTACAACTACCAGAAAACTTGAGTTGAAGGAGTCCTCCTGGCATTTCAAGCATACTTGGTTTCCTACCTGATACAGAAATACAGCAGGAAGGCCTTCTATGAAAAGCTGGTCATAGACTAGAATTGCAGTGTAGAGAATTCTATTTGCTCTGTAATAACAGATAGGATGGTTTTGGTTAGTTGGCTGTTTTGTAGTGGGTTGTGGCTTTTTGTTTGTTTTTTAATCTACATGTTATTTTGGCTCATAGAAGTCCTAGGAAGTGGCATCAGGATGAAAAGCCAGTTCTGCAGAGGCTGAAATAAATCAGAAAAAAAAAAAAAGATAAGCTTATGCTGTTTAATGGAACCATTAAGGCTTTTCTTCTATCTTGACACAATTTGGCATTCCTTTCAATGGTAAGATATCTGATAGCTTCCGTGGCATCTTATGTGGCTTAATATGGTTTAAGCATATTAAGGAAGCATGTCTTATTTTTAAGCATTCAGTGTGTGGGTGTAATTAATAATGCTGCAAGAGCCTTTATCACAAACTTTGTTCTCTGAAAATGTATTTGTCACTGAGACATCACCTTTCAAAGGTGAAGTGAAAGTGAATTGCTTAATGAAATAATAATTTTTAGATAAGTCCCTCTATCCAAAGGTGTCCCTTTGGAGTTCAGGAATAATAACTGGGCAAGGACCTTGATTTTTATATAAATTATTGAAGTTAACACGTTATTGAAACTCTGAAGCACAATACACTAGTATGTAACTTAGAGGACACTTTTCTAAAAAGTTAATTAGGTCATTTGCAAAAGTAGAGTATTAAAATGCCATTAGTTTTTTCCTGCACTTGACTGTTGGCTATAGTAACTGTTTGTTCCATGTTAAAAATTTGAATTTAAAGTGCTAAATTATTCTTTTATGGTTTAAAAAAACAAAAACAAACCCCAAAAAAGCAGCTTATTTTCAATAAGTTAAAAACCCCCAGGAAAAAAAAAACAACACAAATTGTTTCTGTTGGTCCCAACAGATGGCATAACCAGTTTACAAATGTAAATGCACTGAGCAGTGTACATCGCTAAAAGTATAAATTTGTCTTTACCACTATTCTAGTCCTTTTATGTTCAAATGAAAAAACAAGTCAAAATTCTGTTGCGATATAGAAACATTATTTTTGAGCCATGTCTTAAAGTGTTTCTTAAAACTTATCTTTGTGAAACGACAACATCTGTTTGCTGCAGTTAATGCAGCTGCTGTTTCAAGAAGCACTGCTGGGCTTGACCATTTGGGAATTTATCCCATTTGTTGTGAAACCTGCCTTTCTGATTAACTGCTTATGTTCACTATGATTAGGATCTCTGAAGAGGCTTAGATGGGAATCCTTATGTGTGATTTTAGGATCTTACAAGCAGGGAACTAATGTGCGGCTGGTCTTTTACAATCCGAAATGGCAGAGCATTTCACATTGGTCGGTATAGTATGATCAAGCATTTCACTACAGAGGAGAAAATAGCACACTTTCTTTTCTCCCTCTTTGAAACCTGTAAGAGCTTGATCATAGAGTTGCTCTGGGTTTTAGCGTTCTAAAAAAGAAACCAAACCCAAAAAACCTCCCAACTTGGGGCACAGCTATTATATAGGAAATAATACCCACAGATACTTTTCTTTCCTCAAGGGTTGAATGTTGCCCATACTCAGTGTGTGTTTAAAATTTATTGAGAAACATCACTGTGTTAGGACCATGTGTTTCCATCACATTACTTACATTATTCTAAATTCAGCATGTATGAGAATGTACTTAGGGGGTTGATCACAGATATGTCTATGTAACCAGACACATCCTATCAAAAAGTGGGGAAAACAAGGTATTATTTCCAAAATAGTCTTTGAGAACTGCCGGAAAGCTGTATAGTCCCTGCCACACGGGTGAGGAGCAAAGCTAAATGTTTGAAATACATAAAGTGTAAGTACGTGAAGACTGTGGGAATTTACACTCTCATCCATCAAATAAGCCTCAGCTTACTGACTTCAGATGTTTCCAACATGTGGCTGGATAGTGGCTGCTATCGGAGGGAGCTAAAATCATTCTAGGTTCAACACGGAGCAAATGTGAGTCCCATTTCCATTTGTGACTGGAACTGGACAGTACACATATACTCAAAATTACATGTAAAAATATATACGTACAGAGTTCAGATCACGCCTAGGGTGAACATGGTTGTTTCTATCTTGCCTGATCCCATGATTGTTTACCGTAACATAAGTGTATTCTTTGTCTTTTCCTCTGTGAATCAGAGCATTTGCATCTTACAGGTGGTATTTCATTGCATTCATTGCACTGCTCCTCATTGTAGCTGACTGCCATCTGGAATTTTTCTTGCCTGGGAATCTCTAGGCACAGCGTAGTTAATTAGTTTAAGACCTTAGGACATATTCTTTGGACTCCCTTAAAAATAAATAATACTTTGTCTATTTGTGTTACATTTGATAGCAGGAAAAAGAGAATTGGCACTTTCTTCTCTTTCATTATCATGATAAAGGTCAGTTAAAAAAAAAAAAAAAAAAACAAAAAAAACCCAGGAACAACTTCAGAGCAAAGTTTGTTTCAGAGACCCCCAATCCAAATGTATTTCTGTTTTATGGCAGGTGTTTCAGCAATTATTACTAATTGGAAAATTAGATTCCGTTGCTATAGCAGCATCTTTATTCACTAATTGGTTTTGGCACATTTTAACTAGCACTAGCACTAGCTCAGCTAGACACAAAGCTATTCAAATGAGACATGTGAAGGTTTGTGTGGAAATGGTGAGCCGGTGGTGTGAGTCAGTACATTAACCTTCCACCTCTGTGGCCCTGGGCACAAACTAAGCTCTCTCTGGGAGCACAAGCAAGACCTTGGTGGCCTCATCCGTTTTAGTAAAGCATAAGAAAACAGCAAATTGGTGCAAGTCTGAGCTACAGTCCTTCAATTCTCATTCTTCATTTCTATTTTGACTGTATCAGTTGCGCAGGGTCAACAAAGTCATGTACTTTTCCTTTTCAGACTGCTTTGCATCTGGCTTGATCTCCTCTCCAGTTGCGAGTACATTGTTGCTTATGTTTGGGGGGGCGATGTGTTTCTGTGCTGATCTCCAAAACCTTTGAACTTGTCTTTCCTTGACATATGTTGTGCTTTTTCCTTTGGTTCCCGCAGTGAATATTTGGTGGGGATTGGGTCATTGAAGTTGCCTCCATGTACAATGTAACCTTTGTTTTCTGGGCAGTTTAGGTTTTCCTTTGAGTGCCTCTTTGCATCTGCTTCACAGTAGGATGGAGCTCCACTGACATGCTGTAGACTGGAGGATTTTCACACTTTAAGCACGTTGTTCCCTTGTTGAGCTTTGTAAGGGAGAGCTTGCTATGCAAAATTCTTCATTTTTTTTCTTTTCTCCCTGACCTGGATTTTGTGAAGATTTTTGAAGTCCTGGAGGTTAGTAGACTTTTAAAATGAACAGCAGTTTCAAATCTCCTTGCTTTTCCCCGCTCTACATCTTAGATGGCCTTCCCATCCACCCTTCCTTCTGTGACTGTAGGTACCACGTGAAGGGGAGAGAAGGGTTGCTTAAGGTTAACAATGGTTCCTTGACTGGTGTTTTCTCTGCACTATCCATCCTCTGCCTTTTCTCTGTTAGAATTTTTTTTAATTTCTGAAAAAGAAGTTGAAGAGCTTCTCAGAGCAAGGATAGTGTGAAATATTTCCCCACTTCGTATCTGACTGAGGAAGGCACAGTGGCAGCGTGAGAGAGCGCTATATATTATGCTGGAGAAAAGGAATATTCTGGTTTTGTAGGCTTGGGTACATGAGCCACATTGAGAAGTTTCACTCGTATGCGTTCACAAAGATTTAAGTTACTCAAAGTACATTTAGAGCTGTGCCTCTTTTCACTGCAAGTTAATTATGTGGTCGTGTGTCAAAATACTGAAGTGCTGTGTGCCATAAAATTGCTAATAATTTTTCATTCTTGAGTGTGATTCTTAGTGCGTAGTGAAATAAGCCATTTGAATCATATGACTTTAACTTCAAAAAAAGGCAATTCTGTACATTGGGATCTCTATTTGGAGGTGTATCATTTGGGCAGTGGATGATCTGTAAATGAGCGTTTGATTTTGAAAAGTGACTTTAGTTATTATTAGTCCTTAAAAGCCGTGGCAGCTTTTAAGATAGCTTTCGCAGTTATAATTTTTCATTTCTTTGTTTTTAATAGTTAAACTCTTGTTTTAATGAGATGCATATTCTGACAAGTACTCAGAGGTACAAGTTCTTTGGTGGGAAGACAAATAACCCCGTTGGTACTGTTATGAGAAACTTTTGAGTTCTAATGCATAGAGTGTATTCAAAGTTAAAGGAGAGGGTTTTTTTTCTTTTATTTCCCTTTAAATGTCAATTTAAATGTTTGTTAAATTGGGAGACAGAAAAAACGTGCCCTCAGCCCCCAGACAAGCTGCTCCATGTGTACCTCATACTCTTGATAATACCACCTCCTTACTATAGTAGACATTCTTTAAAGGGAGGGGGGAAGCATTTTGAAAACCTGTGTTTGTCATTATCTTTACAACTATCACTCTAGGACAGTTTCATCTGTCATCATTAGTTCTTAGTAGCTGGTTTCCTTTCTTTAGCCTCAAGGCTATGTAAAAAAGAAACAAAAAACCCCCTCCAGAACAATAAGGAAAAGTCAAGGTGACTCTTGTCAGTGATATGGAAAACAAACAGATGTTACTATAATTTTTCTGGTACTTCTTAAAACTTTGGTATGGTATCGAGTCCCGCACATATGTATGTGTCCAACTAACACTTCCCTCACCAAAAGACTCCTTGGAGTATCTTGCCTTGTCATACATGTTGAATTCTAGTGTGTTTGATAACCTCCTTTCCAATAGTTACTCTTTTTTCATATCTAATCTCATCTGTTTTGTAGTAGAGCTATATCCCTGATTTGGGAAGTTACAAAGTTTCAATTAGAAGAGTAGACACAGCTTGACTGTATCTCCAGCTGCACAAGGCTGTGCTAGATTTTGTGGCGAATCAGCTCTAATCAAATGAGAATTTCAAAGATCCCCAAACTTAAACCCAAAATGTCTTCAGCAGTTTGGAGTTCAAAGTCGACATGTCACCTGCCTTATTTTTAGTCATGTTTGGAGCTCTGTTTAATAGAAGTAATTCCCACACACCTACTAGTGTCACCCATAGGCTGTAGCTGAGATCTTCTTGACTTGGGCATTGTTATTGATTCTAATGAAAGAAGTAGATGTTTAGTCCATCAACTTTCTACTCAGCTTTCTTCCATTTCGTCTGTTTCCTCATTTTTGTCCCCACCCCCGTGCCTCTAGTTTTCTCTTGTTTTATGCCTCATCGATGAAGCTACTTAGTATTTTTTTCCCTCATAGCCTACTGTCCATTCAGTAAAAAGTTGGGATTTATTATGGCATATGCACTGCTAGTAATTCTAATTATAGTAATGAATTTTAGTGCATCAAGCATTAAAAAGAGTTTTCCGTATTGGGACTGCATAAAAATATTAGTTCAGTTGCAGAGTGTGGGAAGACAGACATGTTTGGAGCCAAATTAGGTTTTGTTATGCCACATGTCCTTTGTGTGAGGCACGAAGCATTGTATTCTTAGGGAAATATGCGTTAACAAGGTGTCAGGGCATCTGATAAAGAACAAAAGCAAAGATGCATTTGGAATGTTTTGTGTAATTACAAGGTGTTCACTTATTTTGAAAGTACTTTGGTATAAGAGTTGGAATAAAAAGTGTTTGATTATTTCTACATGAATTTTGAGGAAGTGACAGGACTAAATAAAATAGAGAGTGTTTCTGGAAGGTGTGCCAGCTCTCCGCTGAAACCCTCACCATTGAAGAAAGGATAAAATCAAGTAGCAACAGAAATATTCAGGTAGTAATAGCACCACACAGATTAGTAACAGAGTAATTCCCTGCAGCCGTGTATAAGGTTGTGTTGTTTTTTTTCAATAAACTCCTTACACAGCTAAGATACTCTTGAAACACTATGCTAGAATGTTTCTGTAAAAAGATCATGGGTAGCCTGTATTACCTGCCAAAAAAGGTGAAATACTATATTGCTCAGGTGGGCATAGTTCAAATTATTTCATATATATATATATATAAAAATATATATATCTAAAAACTACATGAAAACTACAAGAAACAGTTAGCAAAGCTAACAGTAAACTTCCGAATAGTAAATCTCTAATAGTAAACTTCCATGACTGACCATCAGTTCAACAAAGATTCATATTTTATTGTATCAATTCAGAAGCTCAGATACTGAAAGAAATGGATCAAACCCTGAACTCATCAATCCGACTAGATGTGGGAATCATAAAAATGTTTTGTGCTTTTAGTTTGCCTGTTGTTTTTTGTTTTGTT
Source organism: Larus michahellis (assembly GCF_964199755.1). Classification (NCBI taxonomy): domain Eukaryota; kingdom Metazoa; phylum Chordata; class Aves; order Charadriiformes; family Laridae; genus Larus; species Larus michahellis. Next base: position 36,183,479 of record NC_133900.1, on the reverse strand, counting down.
TTTTTTTCACTATTATTTGTAAGGTTCAACTTCCACGATGCTCATATGTACCTATTTTGAAAACAGAAAAAGAAAGATTTTCTTTTGAAGGGAAGAGAATAGACAGAAAAGATAACCGTCTTCAGGAGCTGAGAAATGAAGAGATTTGCTATCAGACGGTCTGAAATTAAATTCTGAGAGCTTGTCACACTGCCTGTAAAATAAAAATCAAAATGAGCTGTATCCAGAATTCTTTCTTGTATGGTGTGTGTTTTATTTATATTTTAATTTGGTTTTGAAGCAAAGCTGAATCAACAGTCTAAAGAAAAAAAAAAAACAAACATAAAAAGAAGTCTTCTCTTTGAAGGTGATACAAATTAACATAGATCTCAGCAGCAAAATCTTTATCAAGTAACAGTTTGCTTCAGCTCTAGGGTGTAAGAGGCTTGTGTCCGATCAATTTTTGATTTTTCTACTGAGCGAGGACAATAATGTTTCCTCCCTCCCTGCTTCCCCAATCCCCACCTGACTGCAGCAGTGCTCTGTTGTAATGGGAGCATTTACCAGTTACGTCCAGGAGCACTAACACGGTTTCATGAGCGCCATCAAGCATTCATCCGATGTCAATTGCTTTCATACTGACTGAGATTTTTCTTGATGAAAACTACATCTTCTAATAACCATTCCTTTTTTTCCTTGACAGTCAGTCATCTTTTTCTTGTGTATAATCATGTGATTTCTTTTTTTATAGGTATGTATTTTTCAACTATAATCCTAATCTTCCTGACTGAGCTATCAAGCTTGATTGACCAAAAAGTCACCTAAAGATTCTACTAGTGTTATTTGTGTTATCATGTTATTCATGTTATCTGCCACAAATAGCATGAGTAGATAAAATGAATTCAATTAAATGAGAACTTTTAAAAATCTTCTCATACAACTTGAGGACTGAGAGTGCCTGACTTTGTGTAGACGCTAATATATATAGAGAGAGCTCCATACTGTATTTAAGCTTACACAAGAAGAAAGTACTTTGGGATGTGAAAGATTTCCAGTGACTTTTGGTCAGACACGTAATCACATCAAAACCTGCGGTGGTAATCTCATTCATGGTGTTTTGTACAAACTTCATATTCATCCATTAAAAATAAGAAAATGAGCTTGTCTTGCTGGGGTATTTCAAACAGAGACCATTACAGGAAATAGTATACAGAACTGTGGAAGTATTTCTTTAATGTGGCAAAGCAAATGTTGCAGGTCTGCACTTTCTAAGCACATGAATAGATTTGCAGTTTGCAATAGGAAGAGAAGTCTAAATTTCACACATTCATTGTTCATTGGCATATGTTTCTTTTTACCATTAATACTGTTTTTTATGAAAGCACAGGAAGGGTTTTTTAGAAATAAGTGAGATCTAGTGGAATTATGAGCTGAAAAGGTAGCAGTAAATGTGTGCTCCAGCATTTGGTTATGACTACAAATTAGAATTGTAATGTGAATCCCTAGGCATTCGGTTTAACTTTATACAGACATTTACTGCAGTATTATATTCTGATCTAGATATAATAATCCAATGGGCTCTGCCTTTCTCTATGTTATATTTTTAATTTAGGGGTGATTAAGTCAGAAGTCATTGTTGACATCTTGCTTTGAGCAGGCGGGGGAACTAGGTGACCAGCTGAGGTGTCTTCCAAACAGAAAGGTGCTGGTTCTGTGGTACTCAGTCAATAGGATGTGCATACATCTACACCATATGTATTTTTTGAAGTGTTACTTGTATGTTCCGAACACACTTTGCATATGTGTATATATGAAGACAGAGACTTGCATAGACAGAAGCAACAGCAGCTAAAAACGAGAAGCGAAAAGAATTAACTTCACAAACAGAATAATTTGCTTTTTTGTCTCCCTTTGAATCTAATGAAGAAATTTTCCTATGGTTGAAGCAGAGAGTAACTTAGGAACAAATAAGACCAGTCTTCAAAAGACCCTTGTGTAGCTATGTCTCAGAATCACTATGTGTATTCCTGAACTGTATCAGATTCACACACAGAGCCTGCTTCCAGCCAAATGGTTCGCATCAGAAATGGGATCCACCCCGCTTGGAAAGATAACGCACTCTGAGAGGCGGTGAGGTACCCATTGCTCTTTAAGCCATCTGCAGTCCTGTAGTAAATGTAATATCGGCAAAAAGTATTTTTCTGACATTAAACAAACTTACATGGTGGTTCTTTTATTCATCTAGGACACACTGTTTAAGGTACGTGACAATTTATTGCATAGAAGTCTTCTAATTGCCCTTAAAATATATGCCGAATTGACTTGCTATATAAAGCACTGAATTCCTTTTTTGTTTTTAATGGGGTCTTCTATGTGTGCCAAACAATAGCTGACCATCACTTTGCAGAACTTGGATGTCATAGTTATGAACCAGGTACAAGCAGATAAAAAGTGGCCATTCGTAGAAAAAGTAGTGCAAGTACGAGAACCTAAATGCATGGATCAGACTGGCAGCAGAAGGGCGGCTTTCGGCAGGAACAGGGGGCTGATGAGAACAAGAGAAGGGGTGGAAGCTGACTTAAGTACAGAGGCTGCCCAACATTCTGAATTTCCAGCGCACAGCCCTAAAATAGAAACACTTCTACTGAAGTGAGTACGGTTAATATGCTCTAAAGGAAAGATGTCATAGGCAATAGTGCCTAAGAGGCCGGTAAGACCAAGTTCATGAAAGACTTAAATGCACAAAGCAGGGTGGCTTTAAAACAGCTTGTACAAGCTTGAAGACAGGAATAGCTAAATTCAAGTTCTCTTAAGTCCCCTGAGAGGATAAAGAATCAGACAGGTCAAGTGTTTAGGAAATTACATAACATAACATCACTAGTGTGAATGAGATGTCTGCAAATGAGTTAATGTTTTCCTATTTCATTTTTGTATTATGTTTACAAATATTTATTTTTTTTTAAATAGAAGAACAGTATTTCAGCTGGTGTTGACGCAGGCAGAAATTCACGATTTTATAAGAATTTTCTACCTAAGCAATTTGAGCAGATTGTCATTGCTAGTTAGGTAGCTGCAAGGAAGCATCCAATTAACAAACACAACCAAGCTATACAGAAACGTTAGTTGGATTATCCGTTTGAAACAATTATCTTATTGCTATCGCATAAGGGACTGTAGGTACCCAGAAATACTGTTACTGCCTTGTCTGATTGTATCTGGATCTAATGTAGTATGTATAGTTTGGCCTTATGAGATTGCAATCCAAACTGTGGTGTGAAAGTGTATTTTAGGACCTTTCACTTATATGTGGAAGCAGATTGCTGAAAAACGCATGTAAATGTTCATTCAGAGTTGAAAATGTGCCAAGAGACTGCTAGTAAAATATTTACTGATAACTTTTAAGATGGAAATATGTCTTCCTTATTGAGCTATAACCAGTTTGGAAGATACTTGGAGAAGGAACATATTTATATTAATGTATCTATAGTTTATGGAGCCACATTTGCTCTCGAGGCTATTTTCTTTTAGCAATTTTGTTCATGCCAGCCATAGCTTTCAAAAAAAGAAAAAAAGAAAATAAATATGTGTGATTGCTGTGCTATCATCTTCAATTGCACATAGCTTTAAATATTTTGGAGTTATGTGAAAGTCTTGTGGTATTTCAGGCCACCATAGGAACAAAATATTTTTTCTTGTTTCTTTGTTTAAGGTAAAACACATTGCAATCTGAAATCTAATAAAGGAAAAAGACACAAATGATAAGCATTTTTTCATCAGTGGGGTTGTAAAGACTGAATGTTGGCTGTTATTAAAGTTGGATAATGCTATAAAAGAGATTAAGTTGTAAACAATTGCTTGTGAAAAGTAGCGGGGCTTTTTGTTTGCTTGGGTTTTTTAGCATTTTCTAATCTCATCTTTCTAAAAGGAAAAAGAATTCCTGTTCTGCTTGAGTTTTGCTTTAAAGCCTTGGTCTTCATTTTAATATGACTATTTTGACTGCAATTTTTCATTTATATTTATGCAAATGATAATTCTTCCAAAATATCAAACTCTCCATCCCTCTGTATTCAAATGATCATTTCTTCAACTTGTCAAAATGAGCCTGAAGGATGGATGTTTTCTACATAAGTAGAAATGGTCTCAGCACTTAAAATTTTAAATGGGATTTTTTTTAATTGAGAAATGGAGTGAAGGCTAAAAGCCAGTATATGAATTTCAGGTAGAAAACAGGGCAGAGCTATCCTAACTAACATAGTCCCAATGAATCAGCTCACGCTAAAATAGGTGATGTGACAACGAGCAGAGTTTTTTATCAAAATGGTAAAAATCTTGAAACGAAAATGAGTAAATTTCCATGGCCTGAAATGAAGAAACCTAGAACAGGCATCTTGGGCATTTATGGAAAAGTAAGTGGTGGGACATTAGTACCAAGGTGTAGAGTTGAGTAGGGAGTCGCATGGTAAAATCAGCTGTTACAAGCTGCTTTCTAAATGCTGTTGGAAGAGGCAATACTTAGGTGAAATGGGCTATGGATCGTATCGTGGTAATGGGGAGGTACTGGAGAGCCAGATGTAGGGCTTCAGTTGTGTATGGGTTTTTGAGATGTTTGTGCTCAGAGTGGTGGAGTGCGCACAGTAAAATCCAGTGATCAAGGATGTGTTAATGAAGAAGTTTTTTGAACCGAAACTGAAACTTTGGAGAAAGGACATGAAGTTTGGTAAAAGTCTGCATGTTTTAGAACACAGTGGTACCGTGATATCTGGAGACATTGTCATTATATTGAATTGAATTTATTTTTTTTTAGAACCATTTGAGTGACATTGCATTGGAAAAGTAGTATATCCAAGGCAGCCTTTACTGAACTCGGAGTAGCAGCAGTACTCAGTGCAGCATTTCACTGATACACTCAACCACTGAAGTCTTGTGAGATACAAGTGAAAGCTATCGTATCAGAGCACGGATTCCTGTTTTAATATTTGCTCTGTTTGTGAAAGAAACATGCCCTCCTGCCCTTATAGGAGAATGTGGTAGTGATCCAGCAAGTTTTTCTGTCTCTTATGTATCAGTGGTATTATGCCATCATGTATTGACAAGGAATTATATTTCGGAACTCTTGTGAGATCACTTGAACATTTTTTTTGTGGTAATAACTAAGACTTCAGTATAGCCTGTAATTTAAAACTCTGCGTTTTATTCTTAGCAGTGCTCTGAAATATTCTGAGGTATCAGTCTCATTTCTACAATGAGGAAAAGAAACATGTTCATTTTCGAAGTTCATGTCAAAGAATTATGTGCTTTGTCTAGGGAAAATGATGCCTACCATAAGTAGCTTCTAAAAATCATAATCTGAGGTTGTGTGGGGTGGGGTTGGTTTTGGAGTTTTGGCCTGGTGGTTTTGGTTGGTTTTTTGCTAGGATTTTGGTGTGGGTTTTTTTGTTTGGGTTTGTGGTTTTGTTTTTTTGTTTGTTTGGTTTTTTTTTTAATTAATGCCTTTTTAACCATGTAGTAGGTAGGTTTTGTGCCCTAAGAGAACAGAGACCATTTATTGGAAAAACATTCATTTGATGGGTAGTGAGCTCTCTTTTATTTTCTTCTAGCATTGATTGGTCTGTTGTCAATACACATCTTTCTGGAGATTCCTCACAGAAAGTGACACAAAAAGAACTGCCATATTTGTGTAGTTTTGCTGCAGAGGGGGTATTTAGTTCAGCTGAATTGATTTGATCATTTCATATGTTGCAGTGCTCAGACTTCCAGGTTGCTCAAGATGAACCCAGAGGAGTCAGTTAATAACAGGTGACCTCATAACTTTAGAGTTCAGAGAGACGTAGGAAACATATGCAATTGCTAAAGTATTTTTACTGAAAGGCTTCGTTCGAACAGCAAACTAATACATACTTGGATGTTTTGCTTCATTGAACAGGTTGCATTATGAACACTTTTCATTCAGACCTCCTTGCTCCTGTTGTCCTAGAATAGCTACAGTGACAAATATTTAGGCTGTCTGGCATTTGTGGACATTACTTTAAAAAATTGACAGAAACTGATTTTGTTCGACGTGAGGGCGTGAGAAATAAAATAGCTGTGGGAACTAAATGCCAGATTCCCTTCCTGAATTCATTGGAGCTTCAAATGAATACTTAACTGTGACTTCTGGCAGAAACTGTGTCATACTCTCACCTTGACAAGATTAAAAATAGATAGTGTTTTCAAAAAAGAACTGAGCTTTGTAATGTTCTGATTGCATTTCTGAAAGCAAAGTGAAAAGAAATTATAAATGATGAACTGAAGGAAAGTAAACAGAACAACAGTCTATCTGCTTGTCTGGTGCATGAAATCCACGTTCACTTTAGGAATGTCTTGGGTAATCAAACATTCCTGCAGTAACATGAAGGGATACTGAGGATATGTTATATGGAGGAAGAAAAGATAAAATAAAAGCCTCTCTTATTTTTTTCCTCATGAGGAAAAAGCACTGATTTGGATGGCACAGGAATGTAAAGAAAAATTAGTCTTTGTCCTACTTTCAAAGGGAATGTACCTCCTAGGGAACCTATTCTAAGCATGAGTTAAATAGCTGATTAGTGCTTAGTTCAGCATCTGATGCTATGGTAATATTAACCGAATGAATATGGTTGCACAGAGCTCTTAAGACTTTGTCGTTGCTTTTTAATTCCAAAAAGTGTGTCAATGTGCCTTGCATCTACAGATAGGAGATGCTGACTGGTTGGTTTAGCAGCTCAATCCTAGAGGTTGAGCTCTGGTCCTCCCAGGATAAGCAGCCCAGCAAGCACTTCGGACTGAAATCTCAATACGTGGTTTTTTGTGTCACTCGATGTAAGAAGTAGGCAGGAATCAAGTCTCAAGCAGGTGCAGTTTCTCATCATACTGTGTTCATGTGCAAAGCAGTCCTAAAAACTGTATTTCCCTCGTCGGTCCATCGAATAGGCCAAGTGTTATAAATGAGGCATCCTGACAGCTTCACTTTTAGAGGCTTCTGGATCTCGACGGATTCTATCTCGGCTGATGACCTCTGACATTTCAGGTACTGTTTTCTCCTCACCTGTATATTCAAAGGTGAAATACAGGGGCTTTTAGGTCCATTTTTAGACCTTCCCTCCAGAAAGATCTCCAATCACAAACAGCAACTATTTTTTCAGTTTCATTACATTGGCACGTTAATTGGCTGATGAGGAAGTGTAGCTTACTGCACTCATACTGTATGTAGTAGTATCAAGAATATGATTTTAGCAGAGAGAGATTTACTTATGTGTGTTAAGTCAAAAAGAACTTTAGAACGAATTGAAGTGGAAAAGGAAAAGGTAAGAAATGCACTCATCATGAAAACTTTTTTCCTGGTCATCAGTGACAGCATGGCCTTGCTGGGATTTTAGCCTTAAAAAATTAAGTGACATTGAGCTGATAAAGGCAGAGTGATCAACGAAAAAAAAAAAAAAAAAAAAGGTTTGCACAGTGGACCCAAGATACTGAATCTGCACCTCAGTTCCAAAGGTGGAATTTTAAATGAAAATGAGTTACATACGTTCTAAATGTATGGTAATGCTTAACATACATCAGTGTCCTATGGTGAGCCTAATGCATGTGACAGTATTTAAAGATTAATCCAAATTAAAACTTTGCTGTATACTAAGAGCAATTTTTTGAGAGATACTATTCTCTACGTGATCTCTTAGTTAAAGTTATGCAGCAAAAATGTAGGGAAGGGTTAGCCACTTAGTAGCTTTAGATGAGTGTGCTAATTCCTATAAATCATTAACTTAGTAACTACAAGGTAACTAGTCATCTACAATGCCTGTATATCACTAATAGCATTCTCTTGCCCCTGTATAAGGCTCTACATTTCTAGGAATTACAGGGCATTTGTAATACTTAATACAGTATTTACTACTGAACCTATCGTGGAGGCCTAGACACCTTTAGGATTAAGTTATACCTCACAGAAAGGACAGAAAAAAAAGCTAGATGTGATTAAAACTGCAGAATCACTAAGAGTTCCAGAAGAGCCTAGACTTTCTACAGACAATGTCTGAAACTTGACTTAGTTTTGACATATGCTCCTTATCATTTTGCCAGATGATACTGAAGGATAACATTTATTTCTGGAGTATGAAGGGAAAAAGGGAAAGGAAGGTCTGGATAAAAGATAAATACATATATCCTTTTCCCCCCAGAAAGCCATTCACTCTGGAAATCGGAAACATGAAAAAGTAATACAATTCATTGGCATCTTGCTTTTTGAAGGAGTATTAGGTCATTAGAAATACATTAGTTAATTGGTGTCAGTAGTGATAATAGTAACTAACAATGAATAATTAAATACCAAGTTCTTTGATGGATCTGTGTAAGTTGAGGCTATTTGTATGTTTTCTTCTCTATTCATGAGGGGAAAAAATATAGATGCTACACATTCAAAGCATAGGAAAGTACTTTTGGCTAAATAAGCAAGCAGTCAGCTAACCATTGTCAGACCAATTTACTTTGAGCTTTTTGTTTCTATATATGGTTTCACAAATCATTTCAATGTCTTTAAATGTTGAATTGAAAACGTACTTTTAGGAGGTGCCTTAATATAAGGTACCACAGTGTACCTCAGCTTTACTAGAAAGCTGCCTTTAAGCAAAGCAGAATAGCGTACAGTCGGCAGAATGGGGAGGCTCTGGTGCTGCCCTTGTGCAATGTCTATTCTTCAACACTTCCAGCTTTGCCTTAGTATTTCAAATAACTGTATTTTGTTTGCAAAAGGCTTAAGGAAGCACTGGAAATAGTAAAGCCTTAGTAGTTGCTGAAGAACTGGTTTAAAGTGCCAAATGTACCCAGACCAACTTTGTCCTTTGGTTACTGTGAGAAATTAGCAGGAGATAAAGGTGGACTTTGGCTATCCTGAAATAACTGTGGGGCTGGGGATAGTGCACTTGCAGGGCACTGCCTGCCCTGAAGGAACGGGCTGCCTGCTTGCACTCTTTTGCTGGTAAATGGCTTACTGCTTTTTCCTGGTGGCGTATGCAACGTGGGAAACAAGGGAGGCAGCTAGTGCATTTTTGCTGCCCCAACACAAGTTCACCCCAGCTTGCCCCCTTGGCTACTTGTTGCTGTGGCTGTGACCTCTTACTACAGTTGCAGGAAGGACTTAGTCTCAGAGTGACAAGCTTGGGGTGTAGTGAGACAAATGGCTTCTGCGGAGCTACCCAGCGCTGCATGTGGCCACAGCGTGGCAAGCTGTGGTCTCAGCAGCACAAGCCGTGGCATCTGAAGTGATGAATAATCCTAGTTATTCTGGTTTTCCTTAAATAAAGTGGTATGGGCGCAGTGGTGTAAAGATGGTTTCTCTGTGTAGCTTTCTAGATATGCATATATATGCTTCAGTCTTCCTAGGTAGAGGAAAACAGAATTTTACAAGACCTGAAAGAGAAAATGATCTCAAAGAATAAATGCATAGTACTATATAATGCCTGGTAAATCAGTTCCCAACCTTGAGTTCCAAAAGATGGTGGAAGTCAAAATGACTTCAAAGGAAGTCAAACTCTACTCAAGTCTCATAAGTTTCATGTGTTTGATTTTTTTTTTTAAGGCAATAAATGCAATCTAAATGTTTCTGTAATTAGTCGTCCTCGCCTACCCAGTCCAAATGATCAGTGTGGTCTTTTACACTGGGAAAGAGGATGTAGTCTTGGTCACAAACACGAAGCAAAGCTCTGATTCATGATCTAGATTCAGAATGAGACAACAGTTTGTTTTAACGCTGCTCTTCAAATTTTATACACTAGATTTCTCTCCACCTAGTCATTCTCTTAATCTCTTTCTGTTAGTTTGTTTTTCTGGATTTGGGTTGGGATTTTTTTGGGGGGGAAATGGGAGTGGAGATAACGGTTAGCATCAGGAAGAGCCTTATCTACAGATCCCAAGTGATATGACTTGCTTGGCATTTGATTCATATTTTCTTTACATGCACAGTTGGTATTTCAGAGATGTGTGGTAATTGCTGACATATAATACGCAAAAGATGAAGCACTCTACCTGCTGAAAGAGTACACTGCATATATTGATCGGGAATTTAATAAAGCTGCTTCCTATTAGTTGTCATCAAACTGGCCCAGTGAGGACTTGTTAAAGAATTTTGGAGAGAAGATGAGAAGGAAGTGTCAGGAACCAAACTGTACTGTACTCTCTCTCCTTTCTACCTGTTTGAAATGTACTTTACCTTCAAACAGTGACAATATCAGCTAAAACATTGGTGTAATTGAGCCTTCATATTTTTGTAAAGGAATTCATTTTAATATATACTCCGTACATTGTCCTTTCCATCAAATTTAATTTCTAAGTGTGAGCATGCCTGTCTTATGCTGTGCTGATACTTTTTTTTTTTGTCTTCTTTCTTTCTCTGTCTCTTTTTTTCTCTCTTTTTGGTTCATTGTGTCCTCTGATGGGTGGATTACTCATAGAACATTCCACACTATAATTTATGTTTATCTGAAAATAGGAACTGCAGTTCTTCAGTAATAACAAGCTCCTCTATCTAAACAGTCTGTATTTCGTTTCACTGCCTTCATTTTCTTCACGTCTTGTCATTTTTTTCATTTGCTACTGCTGTTAATCTGACATCCTTTCCTCCAAAAAAAAAATGTGTTTTATTTACAGGGCACAGCATTTGGAAGTGCTCCTGTACCTTCTCGCAGGCAATTATGTGAGTCTCTTAAATTCCGCTCTGTGTTGTAAAGATGACTATGTGTTCATGTGCTGTAGCATGGCATGCCAATATAGAGTTAATGCCCTGAGGTCAATATTCAACCGCTGGTGTTGTATATTGCCTGTAACATGTTTGTAGCTAACAGCTTCTATTGACCCCTTCTTTATTTCTTTGTTGTGTTTTGTTCAACACATCATAAATTGGGGCTGCGCTGTGCAATATAGAGTTGCAAGAAGGGAAGAAAATACCATAACGACTCAAAGTCTGGAGGGAAATAATAATAATATCCTCAGATCATGTGTTCAACATATTAATGAGTAGCATTGTTAAAACTAAGGAATCTCTCTGTCCTATTTTTCAAATTAATCTTTCCATTGTGCAAATAAAAAAAAATCTGGATCTCAAATTAAGAAATGGAAAATCAAACGATATGGTGTAAGGCAGATGTTACTGAGAGCAGCTGTATTTCTTATAAGACTTTTCTTCTAATTAATTTGAAGAACAAGTCCATCCCCTGAGCTGGGGAGGAAAGGGAACTTTTGTAGAGGGATCTCATTCATTTTTTTCCTTATATCCATTGGAAGTATTGACAATAGATAATTTTTCTTTTAGATTTTAAAGAAATTCCCCATTGTCCACCCAGAAGCCAAGAACTCACAAACATAATGGGCTATATTAAAAAAAGAATTCTTACATTCTAATTCAAGGTGATCTCTCTGCTGCTTTAACAGCGTGCGCGTGTGAGTGTGTATATTGGATACACAGATTCTCAGAATACCATCAGACTTTGAGATGAGGACTTTCTTATGTTTCTTGAGTCTTTTTCTGTCTCTCTCCTCCTGCCTTGAGTTCAGCGTCCATCCTAAAGACATTGGTGTCTTCCATATGCATATAATAAGCTACAGCCATGCACTGCATTATTATAATTACTATGCACTGCATCACACCGCTGAATGTCAAATAGATTCATCATAATATAACATTACAGGCTTATTCATAAAATACAGTGCAGTTTAAACAATGCTTCATTGTTGGCAGTCTTGAAACGTGTTGCTTGCATAAATTCACCAATGCTGCTCTTGTGTATTCATAGGAAAACATACAGCATTTGTCTATGAGCGTGGGTCTTGCAAAAGTAACAAAAAATATGATCTGTGTATGACTGTCCTTTCTTTTGTGCATTTATCTAAGATGTTCCTATTATACTGGGTATATCTAAGGGGAGAAAAAAATATCAAGATGAAACACTGTTCATGAAATATAATTGTGCTCCTGTTATCATTATTTAAGGTATGGTGGAACAAATTAATATTCTCATTGAATCCTTCAGGAAAACAATGATGAAGTTGTTATTTTTATCCCATTTGTATGGCACTTAGCAGTCTGCTAAAATGAAAATTCAAAATGCTGTCTAGCTTACTTTCATTTAAGTTTATCCTGACACTGGTCTACATGGTTGTCAAAATCAGTGAAGACTTTGGAAGCGCACAGAGATGACAACGTGCTTTAACATGATTAGTTATAAATAATCAGAAATGTGTGTGGTACCAGTGTTAATAGCTTCCTTCCTTGTATGGAGTCCCTGTTTGAGATGAATGATGAAGTGTCATGTAATGAGGTGTCTGGGATTTGAACATACGGGAAGGTCTGTGAAGGACAAAGTAAAGTTTGTGTACCTAAACGAAGATGCAGAACTTTGGAGCAAACAGGGGAGTGGATAATGGTTGGGTTAAATATGTGGATGAATAAATCGGAAGAAGTGGTCAGAATCTATAGGATTAGCTGATGAAATAACAGTAAAACTAACATCGCTGAAATGGTGAGATGGGAGAATTAGGTTTAAAACTGTGTATATAAAATGTGTCAGTGGCTTAACTGTGAAGCAAATAGAAGCAAAAAAACCCACATAAATAAGGGAATCTGTAACATCGGGGGGGGGGGAAATATTTCGGCCAGTAATTTTCTGCTTTTATATGCACTGGGAGGAAAGATTATATGGACCTATTAATATGTTGTGGTAAAGGTCTTCTAACAGGAAGCTAAAATAGAGCTTGAATTTACTAAGCTTGTCTTTTAGTCATTGGTGATAACTTTTCTGGTCATTGCAAAGCATTGAACCTTATTCCTGTTAATGTACAAAAATGGGAAATGAGGATGTCTGGGAATCCAGAGCAGGAATGCGACTGGACAAATGCTGTGTCCTGTCACATAGAAACTCAAAAGTAGGCTATGTTTTCTTCCATTTGGTGGTACCAGTGATCTTACTGTAACTTCACCACAGTAGAAGAGGCAAGATTAATTTAATCTGAGTTCATGTGAGATGTTTTAGGGTACTGGGGACTTGTGGCTGCTTTACTTCCAGAGTGAGCAGGGTAGGCTCAGTGGTGGTGTTACGAGTCACTGAGAAGTCATGCACCTCTGGGCATACAAAGATGTCATAGGCATTGAGTGGCATCTGTGCCAATCCTGTGTTATGACATTTCCTCTTGTAGCCCAGGGTCCAGAGGAGCTGCTGATGAAATGTGGTGAAGTAATGAGTGGTTGAAACTAAGGTGCTGCTTATATAACATTTTCAAATAACAGGTTTCTACTGATGGGGCATTATAACACTCTGGCTGTAAACTATGCAATGCTGAGTACGAGGATAACTAAAAAATTCCAATATGGGACCTAAGACTCCTTTCCACAAGATAAAAACTTGCCTTTTGAAATGGGATAGGCTGTGAGTTCATTTCTGTTTTTCAATGAAGACACCAAAAGAAGTAGAAATGAAGGAACATACAATCCAAACTGACCATAAACATGAGATCATCTGTAATTAGCAACAAAATAGGATGCAAAGATAGGGGACGAACTGAATGGGGAGTCTGAAGTGAATACATACGTCGTCAGAAGTCCATTATGATAGCTATATGACCCAGCTTTGTTCATTGGCCTGCTGACCTAAAAGCAAAATACAAATTTAGAAAATAGAGTTTGACTAAATAAAATGTATCAAAACAGAATGGAGCTCCAGATTTTTGGGCAGAATTGCCATATAATTGCCCTAGGGAGAGACGAGCCGTCAAATTTTCTCCTGTCACTTGTCCATTACATGGAGCAGAAGCACAAATACACCAGTGAAACCGGAATACTGTGCAATTTAAACTGCCAGAATATTTTATTTGCGTTTTACATGAAGAAGACTAAACCCCACAATTCTGAAAATACACATGGTCATTGCAAGATTTCCTTTAAACTGCACTTTTCTCCTGCAAAAATATGTATTAGAGTTGGAGTTTTAAGTTTATATCCTCTATTAAATCATTGGATTAAGCCACTAGGCCTTGCAGCAGATGACAAAGCTTTAACTTTTTTATGTCTATGGTACTTTTTATCAAAACTTCATTCCAAACATATTCCTTGTTTAACCTGAAATGTCCTCAAACTGTAAGTAATTGCCGATTGAGGTTGACAGTAGGCAGTACTTTTTAAGAAAATGTATTATCATTTACATGTAATTTGGGGAATGAAAAATGCTTACCAGTTTTGATTAGCGCTACTTAGAAGAAGAAATCAATGAGAAGAAATATAGAAAGAGTGGTGCTATAATACATGTTCCCGAAACACAGTAGAATCTCAACAAAAATCAATACAGTTATGTGGTACCTGACAATCAACTTTACAGACAGAACAAATTGGATCAGACACTTGAAATAGCCGTATTATATCCAAAGAATTTCATACCGTCTAATGATCAGAAAAGTGCCAAAATCTAACGCAGTTAAACTAACCTTTAGGCAGGGGTTTCATACAATGAAGAATTCACTGTTAAAAATAAATCAACCTAACATCAAAATTAAAGGAAGTTAAATCCTTAGTTTCTTGATAAATCGCACTTTAATGTTATAATCTCACAAGCAAAGTTTAATTACTTGGGGCAAACATAAATACTTCAGAGTTTTACATTCAGCTGTAGTGATTTTTTTTTTGAAGCATGAATTACAGCAGAAAATATCTAGAATGGAAATTACAAGAGTTAAATTCCTAGCATAGATAGTTCAAGTGATAAAACAGTCTCAAAGAAGTACTTGCTCACTGTCAAGATATTTCAAAGGAGCTGATGACTTCTTTGGTCAACCAGAGGGAGAAAACAAGGAAGGTAGATACAATGCTGAGAAGTTAACTGTTTTCTTGAAGCACAGTGCATTGTGGAGGAAGAAAACCTTTTTCATGGGAGTGGTTTTCTAATATAGAGAAAAACCTAAAGTGGTAATAATAAAATGTGGAAGTAAGTTGCAAATTAAAAGATTTAAAATGTCTTTTTTCAGAATTTTAAAGGAATTTAGAAATGAGCAGGCTAACCTACTAGTAAAAATAGATTCTCTTAGAAAAAGTACTGGCGGTCAGTTTCTTATAGAGTTGATCAAAATATACGGAGTCAAGAGATTAAGTAGTAGTTTAGTCGAAATAATGCCTAAAATACTTATTAAAAATACCTGCATGTTTGTAAAGTCCAACCATGATATTTTATGCAAACGTTTATTTGTCATAATTCTCTTCTATGTATGAAAAAAAACCAATTGTGAGCATAGGAATATAAATTGGTCTATTTTGAGCTTTATAAGGAAGTTTTACCCTCACAGAAGGGTGCATGACTCTTCCCCCCCAGTCATAGGCCAGATACAATTAATTCTCCAGACTGAACATCTGACAGAGAAAATGCTGAATGTCTTAATCTCACACAGGGTCACCAATTTCAGTGGTGGGTCTCAAAGTCTATAGTAAGACTGGTATCAGTTGTTTGATCTGTTTCAGCTTGAAATGATGCAAAAACCTATGTCATCTTTCAGAATGACAACAAAGGTATTTGCATAGTAAAATTTACAATGGCAACATTATTCAGGAACCTTACTAACTGCATCCCAGTTCTGGATAGATTGTCTCGTCAAGATTTTGACTGAAATTATGGGTTTGGGGGAGGTAAATTATGATTTCTTAAGTTAGTAATTTTCTTACAGGAGGTGTTTAAATGTTTACAAGGTATGCAGAGAGTTGCACTTAGAATGGCACTTGTGAGGAAAAATGCAAAACTCTTAATTACTGTAATATAAATAGGTTCTTAATTCTATAGAACTTTAGGTTTATCCCAGCGTGATGTCCAGCGTTTCAATTGCTGTCCAGCTGGAGTTTAGAAACATATCTGACTAACTGTAGAAGACTTCCAATCAGGTTTTAATGAAGTAATTGACTCTAAAAAAAAATAGGCAACAGCAATAGAAATAAATTATATAAATAATAATAATCCTTCGTATCTATTGTTTTACATTTTTGGCTCATAAGTCCTCATTGTAATATTTCTAAAAAGAGCCTCATTTGACAGTCACCTGCTAAATTTAATTTAAAAATTCTTTAGAAAATTATCCATTTAACTGAATAGTCTTATGATCAGGTTTTTTAACTCAGTAATATGTTCTTAGAGATTTTGTCTTATTCTATTGTAATCACAAGTTATAGTCCTATTAAGTCTAGTGGATCCAGAGATCATGCTCTGGTTTTGCAAAATGAGAAAATATATTCTGACAATGGTTTTATTAATATATTATTATTTTTAAGTCTTTCATTTGTGGGAGAGAATTCTAATTCTTTTAACAGCAGCTCCTGCTTTCAGTCCTGTTTCTATGGAAACAAACATTAGCACAGTGAAAGTTTTTAAAAAGTTATTATTTTAAAACATTGGGGACTGGAGAATTCATTTAAGCAAATTTGGAACCCACTCAAAAAAGCATGGAGCTTAGATATAGAACAGAAATAAAAAGTTTTTATTTTATAGCTTAGCACGTGGGTTTTGTTTGTCTTTGTTTCTTAATTCCATGATTGAAAAGAAGGATTTCTTCTAAAAAAATAAAGAATTTTTATTGCATTTAGATTGTGCTAGTACAGAACTCCCCAAGAGAGGTATTACATTGAGGGATGTGTTTCTATACCTAGGAGCATTGAGGAATTTAGAGAAATGAATTTTTGTTTTCATCAGTTTGTGTTTGATGAGGGAAAATAGTATTTATTAGACTGGTATGTACAGTGGTACACTAAAAATCTTCCAGTTTGGTTTGCATACTACAAATGAATATGGAAGACAAAACAAATACATTGTTGCTATTTTGGCTATCTTATCCTTGAGCACAGAAAAACCATTGTGGTCATAATTTTATTTAAAATCAGATACTGTTTCCTGTTTAAATAAAATAGTCCTTCAAAAACTTAGTCTTTTGTCATTGAAATAAATATCAGGGTGAGATTCACCAAATTCAGACACAATCGGTTTTTCCTATCCTGCTTTGCATTCACAGACTTGATTGAACCGTAATCAAGGGAGAGCACAGAAGCCATGAGCTGAGGAATTGCTACTTCTGTTTGTTGTTTCTGCTTTCACTGCCATTATACTGTGTAAAAATGAGATACATTCTTTTACACTTCTTTTGAACATTAAAAGATGAAAACTAAGGAGATCCACTGAAATTAGATAGGCTCTTGCTAAATTAATTTTAAAGCACTAGCCAATTTCAAAAAAAAGTGTTCTGCTGTGGGCTTCTTGAACTTCCTCGAGTAGCTGTAATTGTATGTTTTTGGAAGTTCTGTCAAGTATTTCAAAGCATCTGTAAAATACAATTCGGTATTATAAAAATGTTTTAAAATAATTTCTATATGAAACACCTCAGTCTCCCAGTTTTTTGTAAGCTTATTTTTTCCCCCTGTAAATAAGCAAGAAATGGCAGCCTCCAACAGATATTGTTTACACCAGGTATTTTTTTTGTACTAATCATTAGTAATTTCTGTGGTGACTATGTGGTCACTACAAGAGGGAAGAAGGTCTGTAACACCTCTCTTGCTCTAATGTCTCAGAAAAATATACATATTGAAATTATGAATATCTGTTTTCCTAAAGACTGCGCTCTATATTTTCTACAGAAATTCATGAAACTTTACAGGAACTCAGGGAATTGTCAATTCTCTATCCCTAATGCTAGAGCTTGTGTCTACAAAAAGGTAGCTTTTAACTATAGTTCCTTAAGAGCTTGTGACAGCTTATTAGCTGGTTGAGAGTTAATCTTCTTGATAGTGCCAGATGATACGGCAAGGGGCAGAGGCCATAAATTACAGCTTGACAGGTACAAAATGAACACGAAAAATAACTTTTCTCAGGGAGCATAGTGCAGCTCTGGAACTGGAATGCTTGGATTGTAACATCTCCATCCTCAAAGATTTTCAAGACTTGGCCAGGCAGAGGTGTGACTGAACTCATCTGGAGTTTGTGGTAGGCCCAAGCAGGAGGCAGGGCAAGATGACCTCGGGAGGCTCCTTCCAGTCAGTGCTTCTCTGAGTCTGTAATTTGGGGAGCACTGGTGGGAATGGAATGAAGGGAAAAAATACAGTCCTCTGAATCTGCATCTTTCTTTAGGGTTTATTTTCTGTTTGCAAATTCATGTGCCGTTAATCTAAGAAACTTTAGCTGCTGAAAACAGTAATTTCATTAAAAGAAGTTAATGATTTGTTTCAAGTTCTTCAAATAAGATTGACTTTTTGAAGTGGTAATACATTTCTTTTAACCTAAAAATAAGGTTAATGCAGTAAATAGTTCTTGAATTAAAGTAATATTTAATTTTTGGCCTAACAAAATATTTCTGATTAGTTGGATCTTTCTCATTCAGGCATCAAACTGAAGAGTCTCTTATTTACCTAACTGTATTTTGAGTAGTGAAATTGAATCTCTGATAGATCTTCATCGCAAGTAAAATTATTCTGAATAAATTACCTGTCAAAGTAATCCTATTTCCTATTAGTGAATTATCTAAAATCTAACAGTATGGGGTTTTTTTTTATAACTATTTTGGAACTGTAATGAATTGTCAGTATATGCATACGTTAGCTTACACTTTGTCGGTGGAGTAATTTCCCATGTTCAGTACATCCTCCTTCTTCTGACCACTGTAATGTTGCTGCTGTTCCTGGACTTTTCCATGCAAAACCCCCTTTTCTTTCTCCAGGTGACCATCTACTGTGCTATAATAATAACAATACCTATTTTGAGATTTGCTATTATTAAATATTCCTCTGAAAAACTTTTCCTACTAGCAGCTTGGTTGTTCAATTACTGTAAATATTCTGTTCTGTTGATTGCATAGCTATCAGATGTTTTGATATGGAAAGCGCCATGAAAAGGAAGAAAAATTACATGCAAAAAATTGACGCCTTAGCTCATTAATGAGTATAGAAGGGTAGCAGAGTATATAGCAGTTCAAGATAAAACTCCCAGTGAAAGAAACTGTGGTAGAGAAAGGATGCATTAGGGTGAATATGAACAATGAACATTATCTGCTGAGAAAACGTAAAACCTGCAGCTAAAAGGCTCTTTCTCAGGACCTTTGAGTGTCAGAAACTTCGCAGCTTCAGGCACTGGTCTTCTCATGGATGTTGGAAAAGACTTAAGTGAAGCAGTCTCAGGCAGAATTTAAACTAAAGAAACTATTTACTCATGTTTTTCTGATTTAGAGTATGTGCAGTCATGGAAAAAACAATGTTATTTCATTATATGAGGAATTACAACATCATTTTATGATGAGGACTTAAAGCCTACACACTTATATTTTAGTTAACTTGGGTGACATTCAGCATTTACAGTTATGGAGACTGTATTTGCTTTTTGATTCATCATTGTAATGGATAGTGCTTTTCTCTTATACGTAGTTAAATTAAAAACTATTGTATTCATTGTTTTGGTCAGTAGTTCTGTCTTGAGGGGATTAATGAAATTTGGCACTGCTGAAGATGGTTATTTAAATTACTGAATGGCTTAATAGGCAAGTCAATATTAAAAAGTTTTCGAGCCATTCCCATTACAGTATGTTAAACACAGTGGTGAAGTTCTATGAAACTACATTTATTGGCATACTGCTGTTGGAATATGTGACTAGAGATATCATGATCATGTTTTGCTTTGGCATACCTACAGGTGTGTATAGGCTGAATAAAGAGTGATGCCATTTGTCGCTCTTCTGATATAGCTGTTAAACCATTAACAGTTTTCTGTATTGTATTTAAAGCCATTGGCTAGATTAAAAAATGCTACCTTTAATCAAGTCCTGGTACAGAAGGCATGATTTTTTTCCCCAGATTTCCCTTCTAAGAAAGGACCTGTGCAGTTATTGCAGTCGCTTTTGCATTTTGTCAGCAGTGGAGAAAGCAGACTGATAGACATTTTACTTCAGATGGTTGAAAAGAGTTAAAAGTTGGAATAAAAATATTCACCGTCTCTCTGTGTGACACAAGCATGCTTGCAAATGCACCCTTTGCTGTTCCCTCTCTCACAGACATAACACAGTCTGTACCTTTCTAGAGAGAAGCTAGACAAATGATCCACTCTGTTGTTCCCTCTGTTTTTCTGTTTGTTGATCATTTTGTCATTTTCCCATAAAATCCATGGATTTTATAGGCTTCATTGAACACTAATTAGAGTTACTTGTTTTTAATGTGATGAAACAAGACATTGCTAATGCTTGAATTATTCATGGATATTTATCAAGTTCACCCATAGGAACTATAAATACAAATAATGCAGTATGGTTTCTTAAAAATGAACATTTGGTATCATGCAATTTTAAGTAGCAATGTATATAATATTTTATAGGAGCATATCGCCTCAATTTATTCAAGTTCATTCCTCTTTCACATATTTTTCTAACAAGCTTTCCCTCCTTTTCATCCGCTAATTTCTAACATCTGTAAAGTGTATACTGCCTTACTTTTCTATAAAAGTCAACTTGTTATTGTCATTTGGTCATATTGCTGAAGCTCAAACACACAGGAAGAGAAGGAGACCTTTTTATGTGCTTTGTTAGAATCATTTATTCTTGGAAATGTTTTCTGGAAGCTATTTCAAGCATTTCTTATAAGAAAATACAATAAAAGCAGTACTCGCTATGAAACCCCGTTAAGCTTTTCTATAAAGCAACAATAATTTTTACATCCCTTCTCTTCAAAAGGCTAATAATTGCCTTAGTTTTGTTGTTAAAATAGCATATTATAAAAGTTTTCTGCTTCCAGAATTTTATTTTAAAAATAATTTATATTTGTTGACGTTTGCCTGCATATCTGATCTTTGGGGTTTTAAATACCATAATTCCAAAGAAAATAGATGTAAAAATTAATGTAGTAAAAATAAACTCTACAATATATCATGAAGAAGTACTGGGATCTTGTTACTTATTTTTAAATTACAGGTTTTTGCAGTGAAAAGTCTCATCCTCTGTACTAACGGGATAGCTGAAGAAACCCAATGGTAATTCCCTAGTGGAAAGAATTGTGTTTCCCTTGTTGGGGTCCTGTGGTCCCGTACCACAGTCTCCTGCCAGCTCTCGCAGACTTAACTCTGGGAATGACTCTAGACTTGGACCGGAGAACCAGAAAGCAGAAATGCTCCCTGACTTGTATTGTATAGTTAAATGAGCTTCCCTCTCCTTCTCTAACAAAAAGATGCAGTATTCCATGTGTTTACAGGTAAAAACTGTAAGAAGGGTTAACAGAGACCGTTATTTGTTAGGATAGTGAGTATATGCATAAAACTGGCCCTGTGCTAGCATTTAATATTTGAGCCATCAGAGTACCATCGTTACCCCTGCCCTGCTTATGTTTAGTTTTTGTGTGTAGGTTTAGACATTGAAATTAAGAGTCAGGCGCTTAAGCTAACTGAAGCCTGACTCCAAACAAAAAAAATGTCATCATCCACACAAACAGAAGTGTTTGGCAGACAAGCATAGGCAGGAGTACAAAGACATGCGGTTCACTAGCTAGATACAGAAACAATGCAGAAGTGTGAATTCATGTCTCTTGATATTCCTTCCAGGAGGGTTGAGGCTAGATCAGCTTGCACTAGTTGTGGGTTTATGTACAGAACAATCCCCAGTGTTTCAGTGTCACCATATGTCCCTGCCTGCTTTGGCGTTGTTCTTTCAATGCAACCTGTTCTATCTGAATGTGTTGTATCTCTTGTAACATCAACAATAGTTCCTGATATGAAAAGCCTTATTATTCTATTTAATTTATTTATAGTGTCATTTCAAAAAAGAAATAAAAATCTGTGAAGATTGAGAAAAGAGGCAATACTACCAGGGGATCAGGTTGGTCTGTACTTGTCACTAGCTAATGTTTGGTAAGCCTCAGTAGCTTACAGCTCGTGTCTGAATTCCCACTCTTGCGAGCTACTCCTTTCGTAGATAAAACCTTGACAGAGATCTTCAGCGTGTTGTGATTTTTCTCACTGGGGCTTGCAGAAAGCTTTTAAAGTTTGAATTCATTTGGGTGTTGGCTATCTTGGCCATGTGCAGTGTATCTGCTAGCGTCAGCTTTGCCTACTCACTCCTACCTGAATGAATTATAAACAGCATAATGTATATTCAGCCTTCATTAGAAAGGGTAAAGGAGTCTTCTTGTGAAGAACACACAGGTTGAGGCCAAACAGGACTTTTTTTTTTTTGCTTTTCTGCCAGCAGCCAGGGCCATTTTTGAGAAGGAAAGGAGTTTCCAGGTGATGAACTCTGAGCTTGGGGTGACTCTGCATGAACCAGATCTCCTGTCTCCTCACGCTGTTTGGTAGCCCTCAGCTATGGCCTGTGTGGTGGTGCCTGCACACTGGATAATATTCTTGCTTACCAGGTTATGTCTCTAAGTAAAACAACAGCCTACTTATTATTTTAGCTTCATAGCAACCCTTTCTTGGGTAATGACGTTTGAGCGTACAGTGGGTTCAGTAGGAGAAAGCTCAACTGAAGATTTCTGTTGGCTTGTTCACGTTCCTTAGCTGGGAAATTTCAAAGAATGACATTTAATTGTACTATACAAGAGGTGGTAAAGCTAGGCTGCTGTCACCTAACCGTAAGCACCTGTAGTTTGACTTTCAGCAGCAGTGACTGTTCATAAGTTGGAAATTATATTTCAAATGTTTGAGCTAACGCATGCATAACAGAAGTCTGGTCATTTATTCGTTGGATTACTATGGAAATAGCATTCTGGTATTTTTCCATTTTTAAGTACATGAAGTATTCATTTTTGTGATGCATTCTTGACCTTACAAAACAATCTAATAGTCACTTATATTAGTAAAATAAACTGAGTTAATTAAAACAAAATAAAGCAACTGCTACTCTAGCTTGGGAACAATATGGCTGTACTGTAGTGTAACGTGGAAGACAGTGTAGGAAAAAGAGCAGTACCTCCTTTCTTCTTTTTGTCTTTTTAAATTGCACACAATGAGACAATAGGAAAGTGTTGCAGATTTTCATTTTTAAATTGTCAGCATCCTTATGTGTCATGAATTAGTGATACAGCTGTAATGACTGGATGCTAGCAAGAGCAGTTGTACGCATATATTCTTCTACTGGCTCCCCTTGGCTCATCCTCTCAAGCGTCCTATGGGAGCAGGACACAGAGACCTGGGAGGTGGGATGCTCACCTGGAGGGCTGTGAGTCTCCCCTCTCAACTTCTACATACATGATTTTTACTATTTTTTTTTCGGTTAATGTGCCTTTCAGACAGGCAAGCAGCTGTACATGCTTAACTTCAAGAGTGTGAATAGAGCATGACGGGACTGTTCCCATGAATGACAATGTGTGTCTGTGTTCCTGGAGCAGGGGTGAGGATGTCTCCATCCCATGGTGGATTTTGTGTTTTCTTGCCTCAGCACTAACCACACAGCAGGAGGATCAGGGCGTTTAGGAGGACTTCCTGTGACAGTGAAGGGGTCTTGATCTGAAAGGTCCCTTCCAACCTAGGCAATTCTATGATTCTAAGATCTCGCTTCCAACTGCCAAACTTATCAGCGAGTGGCACATCCAAATGATCTGTTAGGAGCAATGGAGCTGCTCCATTACTGAAAGCTTCAACAAAACACAATAATTTCAGTTAAATGTCCAGGTCAAATATGAGCACAAGTCTCAAGATCTGAAAATTTCCCTCTTCATCTTTGTGAAGTCTGTAATCTGTCTTTGGATGCAAACACAATCTCTTTTTTTATTTATGGAGCATGATATTAAAAATTATATTTATGGTAGTATAAGTATCTCAAATATTTTTAAAGGAACTGTCAAACATAGCCCCACAGACTAAAAGGAGGATCACATCTGGATATTTTACAGTTCATTTTGACTTCAGCACTAAAATAAATTTGAATGCAATTTGTGCAATAAGTCATATGGAATAAAACAATAGCGTGAAAAATACCCTGCAGTATTAATTCATCTGAGAAGGAAAACTACTGAGTCTGGGTACTTCTGTGTGCCAAATGTATGTTTCATTGCCGTAAGCATAGGATGCCTCACTACAGATTCATGTTTACATTGAGCTGTAAAGTACAAAGGGAACCACTGCAGGAAGCAGGCTAATAATGTTATTTCCTGATGGCCTTATAATGGCATGGAACACAGATTCCCTAAAAATACTTAACTAAATAATTACAGGATGAGGTGCTATATTGTTGTAGTTTGTCAAGTATAATGTTTAAGCAGTTGCCCCGCTTCTGATGTAGGTGGAAAATCAAGAAAGGCAAATATGGAGTAATTCTTCATGTTCCTTCATATTTTGTAACTAACTATTTGAAGACTGGTTTGGGTTTTTTTTCTTTGAAAAACAGCAGGCAGAAGGCAATTTAAATACTGTAATTTATCTTTTATGGATGATGTATTTAAAGCAGCTGAAAGCAAATAATTTGAGCATGTAGCAATTAACATTCTGATCCCACTAAGGGATTTGCATATGCTGACCCTTACCATCCAAATGTGGCTCTTAGCAGGTATGAGGTCTAGTTCTAGTTTCAGCTGCAAGGGAAAAACGTTACACTTTCCTGTGTTGATTTGATGTGAAATGCCAAGAGATTCTACAAAACTGTTTCTAGCACATCCAGATTTCAGTGGCCAAACCTTTTGCTACAAAAGAAATCTGCCAGCTTCCCTTTGGGAAGGCACAAAAGGAGTCATGACCCAGTGGCACGTCAAGCCTTATCCTTAGACTAAATAACATGAGCCAAATATTGTACGATTTATATAAATCCTTATGATTGCCGATGATGTGGAGTCCCACCCCTGGCACAGTGTGTTTTCCCCATTCTGTTTTTATTAATGCTTGTTGGAGAAGAATCAGTGGCACTGGAGGGACTCTGCTGCGCTTAACTGATTTCCTGGATGGCAGTACAGCTGTAGTACAAGTAGATTTTGCCACGTGTGGGGTGTGAAAAGGCCATTCGGCTGCCCTGGAATTTGGATCAAAACGTCAAGAAATGCAAAAGGCGGATTTCAGTTCTTTTTTTTTTTTTTTTTCCCATGGGATCCTGCAGCTGTTTAGTCATATTTTATATGTGTATGTTTTAGAATGCCTTCTTCACAGATGTGTCCTAGCAAGAGGTAAGCTGTGGACAAAGTGCACCAGTAGCACTGACATAGAAAGCTATTTTCTTCCAAAAAGAAAGTCCAGCACTGGGTGTACAAGATCAGCGTGAAGTTGTTGGCTCAGATTTTAGGCAGTAGCTCAACCTTGGTTACGAACCAGTAAATAACAGTAGTTTGAGAGTGCACACTTGTAAAGAAAAGGTATAAAATTATAAAAATTAAATAGCCAATTTGGGGAAAAACAATTCCACCTATGTATAGTCCATACCCTTTTGCCCAGGTTTTTTTTTTTCAAAGGACTGGTTCAGATAATAATGAGCTTTATAGGCTAGTCCCTTGATATTTTAAAAATGCTAATTCCTAAATGCCTATGTTTACTTTCTGCTGTCATTAATGGATTTCAGACTTTTTCCAATTACATATGGGGGGAAAAAGACTCTTCATATTATAAAATACTCCTGTCTCTTTATTGCCAATTAAGGGAACATGCTGAACTCTATTTCTTGTTCTTGTTAGAGAGCACTACCTGGCAAATAACTGAATTGTTTTGATGTAGGAAACTACCAACAGAATGAATATTGAAGTTACGAAGGGCTCTTTTCTCAGAAGTGGGATCATCTTTCTAATAAAACTTTGAAGTTACAAGCTTCCTTTTCTTTGTAGTATCTCAGTAACAACATAGGCCAGATGCTGTCTTCCCCCAAACTCTGCACTTGTGATACTGAGTATACATGGAATTACACTGTTTTGTAGTGTTTAGCTTAATTCTGAAATTAAGCTAATCTGTTTCACCTGTTCAAGTTAATCTTGCTTGAGAAAGATACAGCATCTCTGAGTAAAGTGAAATTAGGAAAATTTTAAGCAGAACAAATATTTAAAACTAAGTGGTTCTTTTTGGATATCTAAAGATGAAGTAGTAAATAATTCCAATTCAGGTACTTTTTTATTTTCATTCACCCTTTTATTTCTCTGGCTAGACTTGAAGTGAACAACTCAGCCTTTCTGAAAGGGCACAGATGGCTATCTGGAGCCATTTTAAAGCTATTATTGAAGAAAAATATGTTTACTTTGACATCCGTAAGCCAAAGTGTGCTTAATAATTGCATTTAAAAGTAACTTACTGCCATGCCATCATGTGATTGCAGTCTTTTCTTGGCTCCTGGGTTAACTCATCAGGGTTGTGTAACAAAGAATAAAAAAGATTTTAAAAAAAAAAAACATTTTCTCTCTATTGTGTATTGAAATACAAAATAGATTCAGTGGTTGGGAATTAGTGCATGGATTGTGAGTAAGATCTGACTGTGCAGAATATAGTCACAAAATAAAATGCAAGTAGAAATCAGTTCTTAGAATGGGCCGGTAGTTGGTTTTGGGGTTGGGTTGGTTTCTCCGCTTCCCCAGTAATTAGAATTGACTTTAAATTTTTAAAGAAAATAGGGTTGTGCTTGTGTTACTGTGGTATTCAACAGTCCATACTAGAATTAGTACCTGTTGGTCACCCATTGAGTATTGTCCAGCTGCCCTTCAAGCAGCTGTGCTGTACAGCACCCGTGTGAGCTCTGGTGAGGCTTCTTGTTTGTTCTGCAGCCCTGTGAGGTCCCCAGGCATGTTCAGCATCTCCAAAAAAGTGTACCTATATCTGCTGTATCGGAAAACATATTACAATAGCATTAACTTTTGAATTATAACATAAATGTGTAGCTTATTACAAAATAAATATAAATGAAAATATATACTGCATTTAGAAACATAGTGCAATGAGTAATTTTACTCTAATAAGGCTTTCTGAATATATGGAAGCACTGCAATCATAGCAGTTAAAATCGCTTGAAATGGCTGACTATTGCTTTTGGTGTTTCTTAATGTGGTACCAGAGCTTTTCATTTAGATTCATAATATGTTTATGCAAGCCCTCAAAATAGTTTTGTTTGGAGTAATAAATCTATTTTGTGACAATATATTCACTTGAAATAAATGTAGAGAAATCTGGAAAAAAATACACATTAAAACTTAGTTGAAGCTGATTTTTTTTTTTTTTTAAAGTAGTTCAGTCTGAGTAGAAAATGAAGGAATATTGGGCCAATGACCTCATAAGATGAAAGGAAGGAAGAAAAAAAATCTGAATGCAAAATATTCTCTGGGTAGTTTGACCATTTACTTCCCCTCTGTCACCCTACTAGCCTTACCAAGTGCTTTCAAAATGACACATAATTGCCATTTTAACTCCCTCTCTGGTACAACTTGACATTAATGTATTTGAAGATCTTGCGCATTATGTGCTAACCATTCTGCATCAGTAGTGAAAATAAAAAAAAAGTATTGCATTGGCAGAATTTAACATTGGTTTCTACAGCTTGAAAATGCACAGACCTGTAAATATTTTTTGTGGAAGAAATAACTTTCCGTGTTCTCATTATCGCTTGCATTTTCTTGTAGGTCAAATGATTTTAGTAAGCATTGGGGAAGATAAGAGATTAATTAAAACAGGGGGAAAAGCCACAAGGGAAGTTAGTATCTGTTTACTCTTGTTAGTACCATGAGAACTTCTATGGTTTCAATGGTAATTCTTTCAGCAGACTGAGTTTTATCAGAAAAGAGCAGTCGGTACCAATGCTGCATCACTTGTTGCTGAAAACAAGTCAGTAAGTCTTGACCGGCTTATCCTTTACTAGAAATGAATTACCATTTTACATTTCAAAGACTAAAATGAGAGGTGAAACCGTGTTGCCGTGATATTACCCTTATTGCAGGACTCTGGGCAAAACAACAGATTCAGGTTCTTTTAGCATTACCTTATACTTTAAACTGAACATAGTTTAAGCTATGCCCTTTTGGCTGAAGTGAAAGGGGAAGGTAAGAGGCAAAATGTCACTTTTTCATTCCCATCAGTCCAGATCTGCATGGCTGTGCGTTTTACTCCACAGCTGGCTTGTCTTGCAAGGTTATATCCTCTGCCCCATGGAAGCAGCTGGTGAGATTACAAAGCAGGGCATCTGACCATTTTCCTCCAAAAAAAAAGATTTCTGTCTTTAACGTCATGCTGCAGTCATCTAACTGCCTCACTACATTTACCAAGAGTTATGTAAGTTTGAGTCCTGCTAAAGTAGCTTAAGATGTTTATCTAAAGCTTATACAGTCAAGCTTAAAAGCTGCACACGGAGATGGGGATCTTGCCATCATAAAGACAGGCTTTGGGATCGCCTGTTACTCTCTGAAGAAAAATCCCTGTGGGAACTTTTTTTTTCCATGTGATTGGTGGTAACCCCTTTACCATCATACCGGGAAATGTATCTGTAATTTTACCATGCAGTAACACAAGTCCTTGTAGGTAAAACAGAATAGGGTAAAATCAAACCTCTGAAGGAAAACATGAAGTAGATCGTGTGGTTTTACATTCGCAACTGAAGTCAGTGGTATGAATGCAGATCTGTAAAACCAGACAGATTTGTTACAATGCTATTTCCAACACATATTTTGCAAAGGCTTCAGGATGATTCAGATTATAAAATTTTGCATGCTGGTTTCACCTTGAGATCCTGACGTCAAAAGTACTAAATGCTTCTTTGTGCTTCAGGCAAACATTAACAGCTTTATTCAGACTTAGATTAAATTCTCCTTATCTTTTTGTATCAAGTAGTCTCAAATTTTAATTTAGCTTTGAATTTTGTAAGTTCATTGTAAATTTAAGTGACTAGAAGTACAAATTATAATTTTCTCAATGAGAAGATTCAAGTGCTTAGCTTTATTGCTTTTCCTGAATACTGAAATGCTGGTCCACTGGTATTAGTGATTTTAGCATTTGATCCACTGGCATTAATGTTTTTAGCTTTACCAGGGTTTTAAAATTTTTTGTGAGTTATAATTTTTCCTTGATTGTTTGCATCTGTGGGAGTAATTGTGAGATGTTTGACATTTATAAATATATATTTCATAGGTTTGAGGTCACCTACCTGCTTAAGACCAACTATGGTTCATAATAGGTAGTGTAATTAGACATTGTTATCTTTTTGTAAAGTTGGAATAAGCTTTTGATTTTAATTAAATTATGATTTATAGGATTCCTCTTAATACACAGTTTATGTAATGACAGCATGGGGCAAGGACCATTCTCTACGCTGATCACTAAATTACTAAGTTGGAAGAGAGATACAAGTATTCTTGTCCTTCTGATTTAGCTGGAGAGCTGCACCAAATCTTACACAAAGTAGGGCTGGAGAAACTTTGAAGCATGAACGGTAACATATTTAAAATAAAATAATTTAAATACAATTGTAGATGAGGCTTAACACCTTCAAACCATTTTACTAGGTCGTGCCCAGCCCGAGGCCAAAAAGTGAGACTATGTTTGTATGACTTTTCTTGAAAGTCTGTCAGCATGAGAAGTAATTTTGGTACTTTCCCACTCCCTTATAAACCATTTGATATACATGGATGCCATTAAGCATACGTTAACCTGTGGCCTTTTAACAGGATGAAAACGGAGAAAAAAGATGAAAAACCATCTTTTGTATTTTTGGTGCAGATCTGTCTGAGATAACACTTAGCCCACGTTGGGTGTGTGTTTAAGCAGTAGTCACGCCACGTTGTATAGGATGGAATCTTACATTGTGTGTTACAAATAAACTAATTTGTAAAGTGGACTTAAGTCTTGGTGGAAGAAATGTTTCTGGTTGTCAGTGAAGTTTAAATAATTCACCTGATAATTCAATGGGTTTAGAGTTTTCTTGGTAAAACATAGTAACTTTCAAAGTACTTTATATTCTCATGAAAGTTTGCCTTCTTGCTGTGGTTTATTCCAAGACAAGCGTTCCATTGGACGCAGTATTAAAGAATGCAGAATGGAAATATATAGAAGAATTAATGGATTCCTTTACTACACCATAAATGGACTGTATCATCTTTGCACTAACTAAATATTGGATGGGATTTGAACCTTTAACATATTTTAGAAACACATTCACCTATAAATTTAACCTGTTTAGCTCTTTCAGTACCTTTGTTGCCACTGTTATTATTAGGAAACTGGGCATTGCTGTGAGGGCTGTATTCTGAGAGTGAGACACCAAGCAAATATTAAAACTTCAAGTAATTATTTGTGCTTAACTACTACTGTTTGGACTTTTCTGTATGGGTGTTATCTCCTGTGTGCTGATCTATTCTGGCTTATTGAGGCCAGCATTAACTATTTGCTGACTGACTGCAAGTCATCTGGTTAATTCTAACAGTTTCAGGCTGGAAATTATCTTAGTTTTACTATTCTGGTACCAAGCAAAGAGGTACTAGAAAACACTTTGCTTCCTACCCTAAGTCATTTTGAGTTTAAGGCAAATAGAACAAAATCACAAAAATCATTCATTTGCTGCATCACCTCCTAAGTTCCACGTGTCTTCCTCTTTCAGGTTCTTGAACCACCAGTATTCTCAGTTTTAGGTGTGCACTATTTTACCCTAGTCCCTGCAAAACCCAATAAATTCGATAGTTGCACTTTTATTCAAACATAACAGATGTCGCAAACACAGTGTTACTTTGGCCATTTGCCTATTGTCTTCCGTTTGCCTCAGGTTTTCTTTATTTTATTTTTATTTTATTTATTTGTGGTTTAAACCAGATAAACCAGAAACTCCTCAAGACGTGAGTTCAAGTCCTGTGACAGACTATGAAATATCTAGGCTATTCTGTTATGCTGAATCTGTAATGTTGTAAATTCCATTTAATTATAATAGCTAATCAAACCTCTCATAGCATTCCCTTTGCATGAAGAACAAGTGAGGTAGTCTCTCAGGAGGTGATCCTGGAATAATCTGCTTATTTAGAAGGAAGTTGTTTGTTTGCAGTCTTTCTCATAAGAGCTATAAATATAAGAATATAGGTTATAAGGAAAAAAAATATGTTTCAAGTAGTGTACTTTTATTGGTTTTTTTTAATGTTGCCCTTCTAAAAAATAACTCTGTTTTATATTTAGAAAACCTCAGTGTCTGAGGAATGTCATTACATGTGATATATGAACTTTAATACAAGAAAATTGTGGGTTCTGATATAATACAGTCATTAGGTGATATTCGGATAGCATTACTTAAGTGTTCAAAGGCTTCAAAGTCAATGCCAATCATTTGCTGCTGGAGTGAACGTAGTTGATAAACTGCTGTGTTATTCGTCTGTGGAAAGCAATACAAATTGCTGGCACTATTGATTTTAATGCTGAAAAGCAGAAAGACAATTTCTCAGGGGAGCTTGCCCTTTTAAATATCAACCTGAGCATTAAAATTACACCTTTATTTAATATTAGTATTTGAAGGGAAATGGAGAGTGGCATTTATTCTCTGTTTGAATCAGGGTACCATGCCATAGGTGGTATCATATTCAACAACAGTGTTCTTGGTCTATGAAAGGCTCCACAGGCACAGGAAATTTCAAATCAATACATGAGCCTAAACCCAACTGCTCTGAGTTTATCTAGACATGCGTCAGTTTATGCCAGTGGAGTGGTAACTGGTACTTCTGAGGCAGAGATGTTAGTAGCAAAAGGGTGCAATAAGATGTTTAGTGTCTAAGGAAAAGAGAGACAAAAAAAATATATATGCTTAATTCACTATGGAGGCAGGAAGGAGATCATTATGTTATAATTGTGTGTTATGATGTATAGTTGAGGTTCTCCTAGGAGAAAGGGAAAGAGGAATGTCTGGGAAGTATTTACTCCAGTGACTGAGGAAAAGGATCAACAAATTACGTACATACTGCTTTACACCCAGGCAGCGCTCGTGGTCCAGCTATACTTGAGGCATGTTGGCTCTCACAAAAGATGCTTTTGATGGTGAGCTTAGTCAGGATGGTGAAGTGCTTTCTTTGAAGATGGATAATCTTCTGGTACTCGGTGTAAGTGTTTAATGACTGTTGGTAGAGGCACTAGGGTAGGATAATATGTGGCATCAGGGGTATACAGTCACTAACTGTGTATTACCGTAAATTCCTGTGTGTTATTCATGTGGTTCTTACAAAAAAGCTACTTGTTTCCCTATAGGTATGCTTTAGACAGGTGAAGGCAGCACTTTCCAGGACCAGAAGTACTCGATATTACTTGTGTATTTATTTACATAAAGCTACACAATTTGCGTTTTTTGAATTATGATGTAGGATGGCAAAAATATAAATGGCGTCTGAAGTTTAGTATATTTTTCACCACGAACAAATGTTAGTTTGTAAAGCCAGGGGTTAAATATGTACACTTTTATTGCCGTTTTGTGGTAGCTTATCAGTGCTGATTTCTTGGACAGCGAATGCAGCAAAGTGCTGCTTAATCGGTAAAGGATGTTACGTTCTAGACTGGTCATGATAATGGGATTTATACTTCTCTCCATTCACAGAGCAATTCCTGTGAAGGATTAAGCATCTCCAGCAAGTTGTTAAGACTGCAGAGTTTTGGATATTCCTTACCCCTTAGAATTATTCCAATTAGTCCATCTGTAGCATAGCTAGATAAATGAATAGCTGTATCCTGTGTGCCCTGCTCCTGCTGCACTGTAGGATGCAGTCTGCAGCTTCGTATGTAGACACAGCATGTGTGTGTAAAGCATCCCTAAAATTTGTTTCCTTTGTTCCATGGTTTTCCTAACCACATTATGAAGATGTATTATCTTACATACTAGAATTCTAGGAGAAAGTTATTCCCAGACAGGCTATAACCTCGTAATTTGATTGCATCTGATGAATAAAGCAGACCACAGGTGGGGGAGTGGATAAGGTGCTGTGGGAACCAGCGGCTGAATCAGCTCTGAGCAGTCTCCCACGTCCAGAAGTAAAACAGCTCGCCAACTTGTTCAATTGTATAATAAAGTGTTAAGTTGTGGTAATAGGCATCTTAATAATATGCACAGTGCCAGACATTGCCTGCGGAATACCACAAGCATTTAAAAAGAAAGAAGGGCTAAATGGCATAGTCAGAGCCCAGGGATGAGCTGTTCCACTTTGAAGCTGCAACCTTCATGCATGTGGGGGACTGTGTCTGACTAACAAAGGAGTGAGAGTTCAGCCCTCTGCAATTATAAAGCGACGATAATTTTGTATTATCTAACTTTCAGAATGTTGTAGCCTTTTGGTTGAAGCTTTTTGTTACATTTTAACAAATTTACTATAGGTGGTGGTAGTGTTAAGGGATTAAAAATGTCTCACTACAAAGTGAAACAAAAAATTTGGGGATGAGATACTACATTATAATAAACAATGAAAAACAAACAAAAAACTTCCTATCTGTCTTTTAAATTAAAGTGCTGTATCTTATTAAATAAAAGAAAGATAATACTGCAATATCTTTAAAATAATTAGAAACCTCTTGAATTTTCACATTAATTGGAGGGAGCTAGAAACAGGTTTCTCAGACCTAGCACAAAAAAAGTAGAAGTTTTCTTTTGCTGAAGTCAGTCCTGAGACACAATCAAGACAGAGGAAAGCCAGGAGATTAAGCTGACTGACTGCTTGATGCCAAGAGAGGTGTGTGAGCTAGTTTCTGGTCCCCACAACACACAGTGTTCTAGGAGATGGAAACCGAGCCCTATGCTTCTACCTCCTGACATGAGAAGGTTTCAAGGTGGTGCTGCTGCCCTCACTGCTTCCTCTGGGGAGATCAGAAATGCTGCCATTTCTTTTACTTCATAGTTTTCAAAGACTGAGGGCACCAAGAGCCTAAGTAAGAACTGACCACATGAACTCGGTCTTGATTTTTTTAATGTTTTCTCCGTGTGTGGGACAATGTGCCTGGAATCACCTCTGAAGACAGTGGTTTTCTTCCTCGTAGCAATGTAGTTGAGAGATTTTTGCCTTTTGTTATTTGTTTTGTGGTTAATTAGTCCGTAGCAATTGTTTCATGATTTTTGGTCCTGATGCTCTCCGTGGAAGCAACTCTCCATAAATCCATTCATTTACTTGTTCAAAGTAACAGAATGGGTTTGGAAGTACAAAACCTTAGTGTACTGACAGTATCTTTCTGTTAAAAAAGGACATTGCCAGCACTCAAATCAAATTGTGAATACAAGTATTCTCTAATATACAGTATGTATTCCAATTTTTCAGAATGAATATTCAAGCCATGTAACAATAGCACAATCTATGCAGACAAGTTTCAGATGCAAGATCACATTTGTTGGAGTTTAAGTACCAAATCTAGCAAATACTTCAGAGTCCAACTGTGATTGCTGGTTGATGTACAGGTGCTCTAAAGCCTTGCAGAAATACTAACAACATGGCTTTTTGCCTGGAAGTTGAGAACTTTTTATGTGAGGGTTTGATTTCAAAACAATATAATGGCTTCATCATAAATGCAGAAAGTAATGTGATAAAGTAATGATTATATTTGCAAACCAATAATTTGCAGTGACAGCGTTTCTTTGAGCTGTTAAAAAATCCATTATTTTCAGGATGGGTATAATAAATTTCTTATAAAATATTGAAAATACTAATTAATTATGGTAATCAATTACTATAAAAATTATCTGATTACATTGAAGTAGTTACTGTAATGAGTTTTGTAGCTTGAAATATAAATAATCCTTCCATATCAGGGTGAAAAAAGCCCACAAAGATAACCTTTTTGATTACATAGTCTTAAAAGAGAATTATGGAGATATAATATATCCTGGTACACAAAAGTCCAGACTGTGGAAGCATTCTATATAGATATTTCATATTTCTTCATGGCATGAGGGACTTAATGACCTTTTGTTATGTGGATCTCTGTAGTTTTATCACACTCATTTTTTTTATTCCTGTTTTTCTGCAAATAATTGTAGGCTCCCTAATAAGAATCACCTGAAAACATCTAAGTTGCACCCAGCATATCAAATTTCCAGAATAACATTTTCTTTCCCTGCTTGCACAGATGAAGCACCATCACCATCACGTGCTCAGGCACAAGCAGGCATGTGCATTAACTACAAGCACATTGCACCTCTCTTAGAGGTAGGTCACACCAGTTAGTTCCTGGCTGTAGTCAGCAAATGTTTGTGCTATGAGTTGGAGGTAATCGAACTTATAATTGATCAGTGAGTTCTGGTGAAAAGAGCAACACCAACAAAAAGATCAATGAATTGTTTAAAATAGAAACCTCCACTGCAGAGCATTTAGGGCAGCTTCAGAGACATGCCAAAAGGTTACCTACCAGTTGTCTTGGTGGGTCATTGCTCTTACTGTGAAGATATTCACAGCAGCTTGATGTGCTGAAATCTGATTTTATTTCACTGATGCACCAGTTACGTCAGTGAAAAGTCCTTAAGTCCCCATGATCCCACCTGATCGCTTCTTTCATTCCTGCCAGCTCCTTTACAAAATTATGAGGCATAACCATTTCCAAGCAGAAGATTTTTCAGGTTTTCTGTAGGTCATGGTATAGTGAAGCAATGCCTTTAATCACCAATGTTTTGTATATGCTAATTTTCTGTGTCTTGAGGAGGAAAGTGAAAGCTTATCCACCAAGCTCTTGACTGGTCCATAGTGGTTCTGTCGGGATATTTTTCTCAAGTTCTAGGAGTAATTATTTTTGTGTTTCCTAATGGTTTATATTAAAACAGAGGGAACCTAGACAATACAGCATTTGAAAAAAGTAAAATGAGGCTTTATAGATATGTACATGAATCATTTCCGCTTTTGGTCTACTATACATTTAGAAAAGAGTGTTCATTTTATGAGGAAAAGCTATACCCCAAGTATACTTGAAACAGACTTTACTGGGATGCACTACCACATTAACTCTGACATTTGTTAGGTTGGATTATGCAGCTTGACCTTCTGCTAAAATGCAAAGATATGTTATAGCAATGAAGCACCAAAAGCAGCCCACAGAAGTTAATGGTGCTTTAGATAGATTGTCCATCCTTTTATTCAGCTAATCCTCTGTTCTGCTTTTTCTGCCACCTTTTTAATTATGAGGCCAGTGAAAACAGAGGAGTCTTTTTTATCATCAACTTTACGAGACAGATAAAAGACCAAGACAGAAATATTTTGTTGGTCAAGGTTGCTTTCAGAGTTGTTAGCATTCCACAGAAAAGCAGAGATTAAAGTACGTGGCACAGCCTTGTAGTGTGATGTCTCGAATCAGACTCATGGTCTCACCCATTTTTTGTACTGAATATTGCTTACTTGCACTGGCAGCATTCCATATGGTTAATACATGAGCCAATTCACAGATCTTTTTTCCTCTACTACTTTAATTTTCTTTGCTAGGAAAAATGTGTCTGCACATCCTTAATACTTGGCACTATTCTGTTTCTCTTTCAGTCCTAGACAAGAAAAACAAGCTGAAATCACAATTAAATATTAATAGCCTAGAATACTGGGGATGCTAAAATGATTCATTAGTTTTATCTTGAAAAATTGAGATGTTTATTCATTAGTCACAACTTTATGAATCAATTGCTTAATGGGAAATTAATCTAATTTTTTTTTGGGGGGGGGGGAAGTAATTGTTTGACATTCTTTTCTCTTGATTAAAATCCATCTCTTCTAAGTGCAAGAGAAAGTACAAGAGTAACTTCAATTCTTTCACAGGAGTAACTAGTTGCACTAAAAGTAACTACATCTTTTCTATGTGTATGCTTAGCCGTGTATAGGAAGAGGGCAGAGTATTTTCAAATGTGCACCCAACAATAGAACCTAATTATATTGAAGAATAGAACCGAATGAAGACTTCACTCAAGCTACGTAAAAGAGCTTTCAATTCTTTGGCTAAAATATACACACAGAAAATTAGTCGCATCAAGAATCCTGTTTACGGTGTTGGTGTGAAAGCCTGATGTTATTTAAAGTCATCGGTTGACTTAGCAGTGAGTATTCCTCAGCTTAGCCTCCCAAATACAACTTGACCTGATTGTTAAAAGGGATCCGAGAACCTAATTTCTCCAGTTCTGGGCTGCTTTCTGCAGTGATTTTTCCAAATAAGAGCGTATGCTGGCTTCACAACAACACGACTTTCCTAAGGGCAAATCGTTCCTGACAAATTTGGTGGCCTTCTATGATGGGGTTACAGTGTTGGTGGATAAGGAAAAAGCAACCGACATCATCTACCTGGACTTGTGCAAAGCATCTTTTGTTTTCTTGAGTGCTGCTGAGTGTTGAACTGATGTTCCGTAGAGCCACAGATCGTAATACAGAGGTGATCTCACTCTGGCCACTTCGTGTTCATCCATTCAGCCTTGTAATGTCCCGCAATTCTTCACAGTCAGTCTTTGCCCTCTGCATTCTGAATAACATTGGCAAACTGCCAGCCAGCCAGCTCCTCTCAAGCAAAGAACATTTACTCTGATGTACTACCAATTCTAGACTTCCTACTGTTTCTGATCATTTCCCTAGTACGGCCGTCGACATCTGGGTCCCCAGATCTGTCACACATTCTTTCCCCATTGAAATCACGTTTATCATTCTTCCGTCCTTAGATGCTAATGCTGTTTTAAGCATGACATTATATTCTGCAAGTAGTAATTTAGCTATTTCATCCGAGGTCCTTTAGGATCCTTAGGCAGACACCGTCTGGTCCTGCCTCTGTTATTTTCCCCCCTTCTTCTGCATATATGAAAATTATTTGTTCTAATTTTGTCTTTGTTGGTGCTAAATAAAACAACCTTAACAATGTTTTCACAGTGAAAATGCAATGTCAAGCCATTAGCTTTAGTTGGATAGCTTTGTTGGGGCTACAAGGCAATCACGAACAGGCAAATACCTGGTCTTGGGTGTCTGTCTTTTTGATGTTATTTATTTTTCCCTTAAGTCAGAGGGAAAAGAGTTTTCCTATTTTGAGACCTTATGAGACCTTGATCTCCTTTGAGACAAAAGGAGAGGAGAAAAGCCTTTAAATATTTTAAGTGTTTCTGACAATTTTTAAAAAACTGAAAATTTCTGCTGGATGTAAGGCTTATTTACTTCCATGGGAGTTGATCAATTTATCTCAAAGGATTTAGATTGAAAATCTCATTACAAAGTTTGAAAGGCTTGCTGGCTGAAACAGGTAATGGTACCAACAAGGATAACCAGACACTACTCTAAATACGGTATCAATAAATATATATATTTTAGCTTTATATTTTAAAATAATAACTTTAAAATAAAAAGGATACATTTATAGGTAGGACTAAGTATACTGTATTTTAGATTTCTAATTTAGCATTTTAGTTATATTGCTGAATATGGGAGTCTGAATTATCCAAACATCAGATTTTTTCCTGTAATATGTAACATAGA
Source organism: Larus michahellis (assembly GCF_964199755.1). NCBI lineage: Eukaryota > Metazoa > Chordata > Aves > Charadriiformes > Laridae > Larus > Larus michahellis. Next base: position 36,145,165 of record NC_133900.1, on the reverse strand, counting down.
ATCATGGAATAGTTTGGAGTTTGGGTTGGAAGGGACCTTTAAAGGTCATCTAGTCCAACCTTTCCTGCAGTGAGCAGGGACATCTTCAAATAGGTTTGATCAGGTTGCTCAGAGCCCTGTCCAAGTTGATGTTGAATATTTCCAGGGATGGGGCATCCACCACCTCTCTGGGCAACCTGTTCCAGCATTTCACTGTAAACAAAGTCTACTTATTCTAAATCCATGTATATGGAATACTTTTACTTAGCAAAAAATAAATAGATTCATCTCAACTTGTTTTAGAACTCAAGAAACTTGATGTTAATTTTCAGTCCTATCTCATAAAGACTATGAAATTCTATCAGGAATAAAATAAATGTATACAGTGTAATTTAAAAGCAAGTAATATAAAGCATTTCCTGTAACCTTGATTCTCTTCTTATTTTTGCTGTAAAAAAACTTCTCAGAAACAAGCTATGAAAATAGATAAAAGGGAAAACAAGTGGCCCAATAGGCTAAAAATATCATTATTATATTTTTTCTTTTGATGTGTTATCCTAATTATTAAAGTTTTACCAGTTGTTTCTATAAAGTCTTTTTAAATTTATCTTTTAGCAAAATGAAACATTTTGTGAAATGAATTACAGACTGATAATATGTAGTCCTTTTACTGAAGCAAAAGTTTTCTAAACTTTCAAAACCACAGTTAAGCTATTTTTGAATGAGTAAATCTTCAAGGATAGTTGTATCACAGAGAAATTGTCTCGGCTTGTAAGTGTCTAAGCAGTCTTTCTAGTCACAAAAAGCATCTTTGCTAAACAGCTGCATAAACATTTGGGATACTAATGTTATCAGAGGGATTGTCCAAGCGTGCATGTTTTTAAAACGTACCACTATGCTTGGATTGATAGCCTGGGAAGAGAATTTTGAATACTGTACAATACACAATCTTAATCACCTGTCATGGTATGTCAGCCACTTGTTTGCCAAAGCAGTGTCTAAATGAAAAGATAAGTTGGTTAGTGTAGTTACAAATAATAGAGCATGGAGCATAGCTTCTCAAGCTAACGTATAAGCTAGAGAGGCATTTTAAGCTGATGAATATTATCTGGGTAATTGTTAGACAATATATTAGCAAGAGTTGCGTTACTTACTATTTCTCTAATTTTTGTTTTAAAATAGTATTGGGAAAAAAATAATTTTAAAAATCATTTCTTCCGCAGTTCCTTCCTATGATTTACATTTCCAATTCTGTCTTTAGAGTGGAGCAAACCCCTTCTTTCTGTTTGCCCTGTAACTTAGTTTGAAAATACTGTCTCCTTTTGAAATGTGAATACGTTTATGCTGTTGAAATTCCTTGAATCAATAAAAGCTACTGCTTAACCATCTCCCCTTTGGAGAGCCTGGGCATGGCCTTGCCATTATACTGCCATCTTACCATCCTAGCCCTGTCTGGGAATCGATCAAGCAAATTCTTAGGTCCATTAAATCTGTTTGACCTGTTTGTTACTCAGGAGAAGACTAATATAAAATGGCATATAAAATGGCTGGCTGAGGGTTGCTGTGGAAGGAGGGAGAGCATCTAATTAACTGGCAAAGTTTCTGAGCAGAGATGGACAAATCATTCGCAAAGAAACCCACAACTTCACAAAGCTCACCTGAAAATGTAGTTGAAAGGCACACTAATGACCCAGTTTCCAAGGAAGACAGGCCATGTACACCTGAAATTACACAGTGTCATACCTTGGCTATATTTCAGGTGATGGCAGATGGTGTCGGGATTTTGACTGAAGCTTTCTGGCTATAACTTAGGCAATTCTGGATGAAAGACAAAAGTAAAAAAAAGTATTTGAAGGCTTCTCAACTTTGGGGAAAGTTTTCTAACCTTACCATATCTCTGTACGTACAGCTGAGTCAAAACTGAATCTAGTCCTGTCCCTCCACCCTTTGTCGTTTGAAGACATTCTTATTAGACTTTGAGCTCTTTGTTTTGAACGCCTCTCCAGTTTTGCATAAATCTCAATTTTCTATCATGGTTTTTTTTAGGCAAATATAGAATCATAGAATGGTTTAGGTTAGAAGGGAGCTTAAAGATCATCTAATTCCAACCCCCCGGCAGCAAAACCTTCCACTAGACCAGATTGCTCAAAGCCCCATCAGCTTGGTCTTGAACACATCCAGGGGTGGGGCATCCACAGCGAGGTGAAAAACCCTAACAAAAGCCTTGAAATGTGACTAAGCTCTTAAGCTTGTAGTATTTGGCCTTTTAGTGACTCTAGGTGTGAGAATAATATGAGGTTGATTTGTCTCTGACGATTATAACACAAATTTGATTGTTTTGCTACTTATGGAAGTTTCTATCTTCAGATGCCTGCCTTTAGGATTGTCTATATTACATACTCAAGTAGCTCTAAACCAGCTTTCTCACCAAAATTATTCTTGGTCTAACTTGCTACTTCCTTAGTCTAACAGCTTTGCAGCAGGGTTAAAAGGCTACTGAGGCTCATGTCCTGTAATCCATACCCTTTCGAAGAAAAGAAGCTACAACTACAGCTATTTTCTTTGGATTTTCTCCTTAAACACTGATAGTCGTGATAGGTCAGTAATGCTCATAGCTACGTTGGCTCTCGGGTGGGATGAGGAATATGTGTGTGCCTCTCATGAAAGAGGGACATGAGGAGAAACATATTTTATCCTTCTGCCTACAACCACTTTAAATACCTATCCAGTCCTGCTGTCTCCATAGGAAATTCAAAACTTCTTGCTTTCACAAGTGGAGTTCCGTATTGTGAACAGACATCCCTGGGGCTATCTGATATATGATACAATAAGCAATGAGGGTAAAAAAAAAGGAAAAAGAAAAAAGGAAAAAAGGAAGATAATAAAAAAATTGCCTCCTGACATTGCAAAGACAGTCGATATTTTTTCCCTGCAATTGAAAAGTGAGATCAAGAGGGAAAGTCTGCTTGTCTTAGAAAAACTAGAAAAATGCTCAAAAAGAATTATTCCTTCTCATCAAATAAATACTTTGTCATGACAGAACTGTCATTTCAGAAGGTTAGATTGCTTCTCATCTGAGATTTTCCTTGATATAGATGTATAATTTCATTTTTCTCACCAGGAGATAGAGAGATTATTGTTTGATATATAATTGGATATATTAAAAAACTTGTTTTAAAGATGGCGTATGAGTAAAAAAAAAAAAGAAGAAATTGTAAGGGAGAGACTCTAACTAAAAATCCTGCCATAATGTTCTCTCAATTATAGCAGTTCATCTTTTATGCATTCATCACCCTTGGCACTTGATTACACCAAATTTTCATTGGAATATATGGAGTGGATTCCCACTCACTGTCTTTTTTTGTTGACTATATCATGGAATGGGCTTGAAGAAAGAAGTGGGTTTGGAAGTTGCCCTGAAGGTGGTGAACTTCAGAGGTCTTCAGACCTATTCATTAAATTAATCATGCTATACTAAGTCAACTGACCAATCTTCTGTGTTAGAAACAAGTGTTACTCCGTATACTTCCATTCCTCTTGTTACAGATGAGCACTTGGTAAATGCAAAGCATCTCCACTAAGTGCGTCGATCTCATAAAGACCTTACAAGTTGCAGAATGAAATGTAGAAAGTGAGCTGTAATTTGGTGGAATTTAATAGGTGGAGGAACTGTATGGGCTTGGGCAGTTGGCTGTACTGGGTGATTCTCTGCCTCCTTGAAGAAGGGGATCAGCGTATGGCAGGGTTGCTGTGGCTTCTGTAATGTGAGATCCTGCTGGGGCTGTACATCTGTCGTGGTTTTAAAATAACACTGCTGAGCATGCTCCAAGTGTGCAATATATTCTGTGTGCCACAGCTCATAAAACTGACAGCATCATCAAGGATGGAAATGACATCTAGTTCAAACTCTTGGACATTGCCAATTTCTGAAACTTTTTGTGTTGAAAACTCTTCTGCTTAGCCATGAGGCTGAACAGAAGAATTAGCAAGATGGCACAAATCACAGTACACATATTGACATAATTCTTGGATGATTTTCAGTAGGACATCTAGAAGTAAAACTAAATACCTTTCAAAGTGTTTGCACCTGCATTTTTGCAAATCTGTGACTTTTATTATTCAGTAAGTGACCTTGATTATTTTCTTGTAAGGAAATCCTAGTTAGCCTTCAAAAGACTTTGTAAACACAGATTGCTTTTTCCCAAGCCCAGACTTGGAAGATAAATTCTCAGTGTATGTGTGTGTGTATATATATGTATGTGTGTGTTTGTATGTGTATGTGTATACATATATATATATATATCAGTAAAAACGCAAATGTGCCCACTATGGCCTTCTAGGTCAGAAAATAACAGAGCTAATAAGAGGGCATGCTGTTGTACATAAAACTATGCAGTTTGATAGATTTTAATAATTGTTATGTTCTGACCTCCTCCATGGAGGACATGGAGTGTACACATGTAAATTGAAATGTCATAACAATTATGTCATTATTTAAAATATATCTGCATGAAACTTCTGTGTTGCTATTGAATAATAGTTTTCAATGTTGTATGATCTTTTGGAATACATCTGCAGAAAGAAATCTTCTCGGTTTTGCCAATAAGGCTCACTCTTTTTTCTTTTCTTTTTGTTTCTGATATTATTGTTCTTTTTTCATAGTTAAAGAACATAGAGCTGTAACTGGTCTGTAACTGTTATTACATATGATTAATGCAAGATTGATGACCAATACAATATCAAAAAATTTTGACAAATTTTCATAACTTAAAAATTATAACTAGGATTTTATGCTACAGCAAGGATGAATAAATCTGGGAAGGGGAAAGCTTTCCAGAAGGAATTATGTAAATTAAATGAAATGTTCAAAGTAAGCTCGATTTTTTTTATTTTTTTTTTATGTGAGTGGTGTCCTCAGAGAGAAACGTGAGACACATTTTTTCTGAGCAATATCTTTTTATTTACATCCTCTTGACTCATTAGCACAGTAAAAAACCAAGATCTGGTACTAGATCTGATGAAATAATTGCTGCAAGCTGAATGTTTAAATGCATTGTACAAGTTAAAAGTACAAAATGCACCCATTAGGATCCCTTGTGCCCCCAATTTGTCATTCACTCCCAATTAGGAATTTTCTGTAGAACAAACAAAAATCCCTCTAGGACCAGTTCTTCAAGGTGTTGAGTGTACTGAGATGGTGAACATCCCTTGCTTCAGCTGAAGTCATCTCTCAGAAGTTCACACGTTTGTTCAGGCTGATGTGCTGGAATCTTCTATACCCATGATAATTATTGAGGTAGTTTGCTATTTTTCCCTTATTATTACTCTTCTCACCACCACTATTGTTTTTATATTTTTTTAAAATGTGTTTGCATTACATGAGATAATTTTTCTATGGCATAGAGTTGGTTTCTTTTTATATATTTACACATAATTCATAATGGTCCACAAGCTCTGATGGGCTTCTGGAATCTATTAAAATATTCACATGTCTCATGAGGAGGTCTGTGGTAGGTCCACACCAGTGTGGAAACTGGAAGAGGGCTATTCTCCTTCAGCTTTCTCTTTCTCCCTAGAGTAGCTTAGTGTGAGCTACAAGCGTGTTATAAACTGTAGCAGTCTGCAATAGCTCCTAACTGCTATTCTAGTTTAGGGTAATCAGACTACCTAACTGCGCCTTTCATAATTTTCACTGTCTTTTCTTGGAGAAAATTTTGAAGTCGTTTCAAAGAATTTTGAAACGTCTGGTCATACTGCAAGATCCTGAGCTTCTGCAAAAAAAATAGTATTCAGCATCCCTTGCAATGCAAGGAGGACTTGGCATATACTGGGCTCCATATGGAATCTTACTAGCAATTTTCTTGGCCCTTTCTTCTTTAGTCAGTCTTATTTTTGATGGTATAACTTCTTTGTTTGTTTTAAATTATTACAGTAGCAGTCTGGCCTGAACCAGTGCTAGATATGATTCTACATATTTATCTTCTGGGTTGGTGGAAGATGAAATATTAGACACCATTTTGCAATTATGCTGCTGTCCAGTTTAGGTTTTATATGGTGCAAAGCAATACAATATTTCAATAGGAAGTATGTACTAGTGTTAAGTGGGTTCAGGGGATAAGTCTGATGAAATGAAATCCCTATGAAAGTCTGTGTAAAACTAATTCATCCTCTTGAATAGCTGCTGCACTGTACCAATGAATTTAGGTAGCAGCCTTGAGGTTTCAAGAGGCGATGAAGGGAAGTTGTTCTTTTCCCAGAACAACTCCAGAGTAATGTTAATCACTATCCTGATAAACCAGCTAAGCAAACTTGAAGTTTCAGATACGGTTTTAATACAGTGATGTCAGCAGACTCTGTGGCTTCCAACAGGGCCTTGTAGAAGATGCCAGATGCGGGTGCTTGCCGAAATAGTGTCTAAAGGACAGTGTTCGCCTGCCTCTCCTGCCAGTTGTTGAAGGTACCTGGCACCCAACTCTTATTTCACAGGACAGTTGGATTGCTGCTGTGTTTTGCTGAGGACATGACCGTGCATAGCTAAAGGGTATCTTGTGCATGAATCTCTGATGCCCAAAGTACTCCTACTTGTAGGTAAAATGCAAATTAAAGAAGGAACTTGGTGAGTTTTGAAAGGAGGATTTTTCTAGTCAGCAAAATGACCGCAAATAAATGGAGTGATTAATTAAAATCAGTATGTCTACTCATGGAGTAAGGTACTTGAGCATGATATATATGAGGAGTTATTGAGCTGGACTCTTCGATCCCTTGCTTTGGGAATTAAATGTAGAAGTCTCGTTCTCAGTCCCAAGGTTGAATACAAATCCTCGTGAGCCTGCCCCTGTTAAATTGTGTCCTGTCACTTTCCCCAGGCATTCAAAACTTTTAGCAAGGCCAAACTCACAAATCCCTTCCCTTAACCTCCTTTTTCTGTGCTGTCACTACATGCAGAGTTGACCCCCATGAAAATTTACTAATGTGAATCTTTTCCCAGTCTTCCAATAAATCTCTCTTTCTTACAGTGCTATATAAAGTTTGTTGATGAAAGATTAAATACGCAGCATTTGCATGCTGGTTAACTACCATAGGAATAATTAATTGTAACTGTTCTCTTTCATGCCAAAAGAGTTACTATACATGCCCCACTGGAGAGATAGTATAAATTGTTTTACCAAATGTTAGGTATTTATTTAGAGCTATATCTTTAATTTGGAGGTTTGTTATAAAGTGTCAGAAAATCTGTTTATCTCAAGGAAGTATTTAGAAACGTTCACTTTGCAACAGTTCTTATGGAAGGTTTCTGAGTGGTTATTGGATGTTTCCATATTTTCCCACATTTTTCTTCACCAATAAAGAGACATAGCCAAGACAATTGCAAAGCGTTCAAATTAAGGCATACCAAGAAATGTAGTACTGATGGTATTCATGAAGGAAATTATATGAAAAATTAACGAAAAGAACAAATTGTCTTTCTAAATAAGGAAACGACATATCTTTTTGAGATAGGCACTTTTTATGGTTTCATCTGGGAAAAGAAGTTTACAGTCTAGGGCAGTAGTTGCAAGGATTCTGAATTAATTCATAGGCAAATGGATGGGAATCAATGCAAGGGAATGGGAAGTGACATGTGGAAGAACAGAGTTTACCCAGCAGAAATTAATGAAAGAAGTTGCCACTTGACGCACCGAACAGAAAGCACTGCTGACTGACAGAGCTGAAAGGGTGTCACCCAAAAAAAACCACCAAACCTCAGAGAAATCAGTCTTGTGCTGTTTTCAGCCCCTTTTGGACAGTTGGGTGGGGAAAGGTCCCCCCTCAGTTGCACCCTGGAGCAGCTGTTCCTGCTGCTGCGTGGCTTTCTCCTGATCTTCTGCACTTTTGTTAAGTTTTTCTTTTTCCTCCTTAGTTTTGTACCTTTTCACGTCAGTGTTTGCCTTCTGAATCTTAAAGTTTCTAACTATGCCTACATCAGCAGTGAGAACAGTTTGTCCCAAGACTGTGTAGGACCGTGGGGAAAGAGGAAAAGATGCCTTCCAGGTCTTCCCCCAGACTACCAAAACCAGCGATTAAGTGGCACAACTTCTCTGTGACTGAATAGGGGGATTAATGGACAGTTCTCTAAATTATTTCCCGGTTTCATCTTTTTATTGAAATTGTAATAAAATGTAAGGTGGAAACCAAAGCCTGGAAATGTGATGTGTGTTTAAATGATGGTGGGTTTGCCTGTGGTTGCACTGTCAGTCCAGAGGATAAAGCCTGACTGTACAGGTAGCCAAGTGAACTGTGACAGAGTTTTGGGTGGCTTCAGCAGGACAACTTGCACTGAGCAGTTTGCTGAATTTGAATCTTGATTCTGGTGTTGGTTTTCATTTAGGATTAATTTTATTCACGACGTGGGATTGCCCCTGATGTCAATCCTCAGCAAACTTTTTGAAAATAATTTTTAGTTTCAGTTATCGGCAGTTTGGTTAAATGCCATTTGTTTGGGGTTTTCCTTCAGTCCTTAGTGGTATCCAATTAGTAGTAGAAGGCATTTAACTTCTGACAGTTAACCATGGCTTTACTGACCTACCATCAAAATTTTAGCAGAATCTCTATTTGAAACTACTGCCAAGTATGCCATTTTTAAAGAAAATATTAGGAAGAGGTGTGATAACGTGGTAACTTTGCTGCCTGCATCAGTAGATTCAACTGCTGTTTCACCCAGTGCCTTGAACTTTGTATGTTATTACACGTGCTTTCACTTCTTTGACTTAGATGATGTGACTTTAGAACATATCTTTTTGCATGAATCTAGGTTTTAGTTCTGTGTTTTATTTTTAGATGTATTTTCTCGGTAATTGAAGGCTGTGATGGTACATTAAGGAAAACGGTAGCATAAAGGAATCAGCTTGCAGTGATTCCAACATTTCACTTCGTTGAACCATCAGTTGGCTGCATGATATATAGCAATTTTCCTTTGAAACACGGGATTTCAGTCTATAATCTAATTATTGCTGATTTAGGAAGTAATTTAAATTAATTTGAAAATAATATTAATGATTTTTCAGATAAATCAGCTGAATAACAGGAAAAATGGATGCTATTTTTCATCATTATATGGTTGCTTTAGTTGTATTTTTTTTCTCAGTTTTATTCATTTGTTATGCTTTTCAAATTGCACTAGTAAAATATATGAACCAAACCCCTTACACAGCACTTAAATTATAGTCTCCTTAAAAAAAAATCAAAATGCATAAGATAGACACAAACTCAGTTCATAGTAAATAGAATTGTGTAATTGTTTATAATGAATTTATTCTTTGTTTGCTTGTCAGCCTAAAGGACCCATGTCCTAAGTTTTACATTTATTTCCAAATTGTCATGGTTAGGTAGTCTTTCGTAAAATGAACATGGTCTGTGTATACACAAAATATACAATGCATACAATGTATATAGTATATGCATACAATAATGTGATATTAACAGATGACATACAGATAACACTGGGAAACAAAGGAGTACAAATTCAACAATTTTTCACTTTTTTACACAGGTACAGCAATTTTTTATTATATTTAGGCTAGTATTTTTCTCTCTAAGAAACTGACATGGTCAGAATGACAGAAGATTATTCAACAAATTGAAATCGAAGTAATATTAACATCTTTAATTTCTCACGAACCTGTGTTCTAACTTTAAAAAAAAAAAAAAAAAAAAAGGAGCCCAGTCCTTATAGCTGTATTTCGAACCGTTAATCCAGAAATGCAGTCCCTCAGCTGCTTTCATACTGAGCACTGTCTATGTGTAAGAGGGCATTGCAGCTAAACATGCAGTTACTCTATGGCCTTTTTCAGGGGGAGGGGGAGCCTAAGCACTCCAGTGGAGGAAGAACAAGAAAGAAACAGGAACCTCCTAAGCAGTGTTTCAGCTGAAGAATACATTGCAAGGAACCAAATTCACATAAGGCCAAATAACCCCTGGATTAGGCTTTCTGAAAGCAGATGGATCACACCACTCTTGTTTAGCTCCCCTCGGGTACCGCGCTGAACCAGAGGGTCAGAGCTTGGCGCGATCTGCGCTTTTCTTACCTGTCCATCTGTTTCTTCCTCACAAAATAGTGGGACTGATACTGTAAAACAGAAGATAAATTCAGGAGATGAAGTTTTAGTGGAGGTGTTTTTAATATATTTTTTAATATGTGTATTTTTATATACATACACACCTTCTTTGAAATTTTAAGATAAATTTTAAATGGCTCTTCTTGTGTTGATTAAACCAAGATTTTTCTCCAGTGATTGCAAAAGTGTTAAACATCTCACTCCATGTGTTCATAACCTAATGTAACATGTAAGGTCGAGATACTCAACAGCAAAAACCCAATTGCACTCTGGTGACAGTGGTGGGACTTGTTTCCACGGTCTGTAATAGTCTAATAACAGAGGGTAATATCAACTGAAATGTTTTATCCACAGAAGAGCGGTCTTTTTTTACTGCAGTTACAAGCGGAAAGTAACCAAATGTCAGGGTGAGGTCTATAAAGACGATCAGTTTAATTTAGAGGTCTCCAAAATGAGTTGGAGGGGGCGTTTAATTTTATGGTGTGTCCATGAAGTTTTCTAGTTGTTCATCGTTGTTAAATGTGTTTTAATATCATTCTCATTCCTTCTCTCTTTTTTTTCTTTCTTTTTCCTTCCATCCATTGTCACGTATTGCGTTCTTGATTACAGTCTGTGTAATCGTTACCACCGTGTGAAGGCAATTCCCCGCACCACCAGGTACGGTGTCATGTGTCTCTGGAAACATGTATGTGTGTTTTCAAACCTTTTTAGTGTTGTGCATTGTCATAGCAGGTTTCTTTTACGTTCTTCCCTTTTCTTCCTCTCTTCCTTTCCCATTGGATATGAACTAACATTACTGCAGGAAAATTATTTTTAAAATTAATTTTTTTTTTTTACTTAATCTAATTCACTGAAACAAAGAGGTATTGTCATTCTTATGGGCTAGAAAGCAGTACCACACAGGTTTTTGGTCATGGCCTGGACCCTGTCATCTTTTTAGTGGATTAACATCTGCTATGAAGTTTCATTTTTGAAAAATCCCTGAGCTGCATTGTTCGGTTAGTTTTTATTGTGATTGTGGATGATTTATATTAAATGCTTGATACTCGGCTGTAGTTTTCACCTCTGTAATGGTAAACACTGATGAATAAATTGGTACTTCTGTCGTTCCTTATTGTTTTAGTTCTGTGTATCCAAACTGTCATTCATCGTGTTCATTATGTAGCTTTCAGAAACACATTATGTGCAGATTGCTATATGGCTAGCTGATTATTATTTTTTTCAGAGCAAGTAGCAAGATCCTGAAGATGCTCATTTACATGCAAATTTTTGTACCTTTCTAATGATATTTCTGAGCATCACTGACTTGTAGCTTGATTACTTTTGCACTCTGGCAGAAGAAAATGTCATTAAAGAGCTGTTGCAAGTAAACTGGTGATAGTGGAAAACTACGTCTTACAACCTGTTTTTCAGGAATAAAAATTAATGTAATTAATGAATGTGAGTTCGTGAGCTTATACACAGTTATTATATACAGACATGTTAAACATGAATGATGTGTTTCTAAGCATTCTTCTTGTAAGAAATAAGAAAGAAGAAGAGGTCTTTCTTAATGCAAGTTACCAAATCCACAGCTGGTGAAAATGAATATAACCCAGTTGCTTCCTATATTGACACATCTCGTACACCATTTGAAACGCCAGTCCTTTCTATTTAACGTTTGTATTGGAAGAACTTACAGTCCTTATGACTCTCTAAGCTGCAGTGTACCTAGAGGTATAACTTTTTCTGAATGAGAAAAAAAATCTTGAAAATTAAAGCGTGATCATTTCTAGGCTCTTTAGTCATCTTTCGGTTTTTCCATTCTTATCTCCACTGTCTCTGCAACAACTTTTTAACAGCATAATCATTTTCCCATGTAAACATAATTAATTTGCTGTATAAGTTCCTCTTTTCCTAGGACAGTAGGAGCTGTTTTGTCTTCCCCTTCAACTTCAGACTCTAAAATGGTAATAAATATTAGGAAGTCAAAAAAAGGAAGTGGCAAGTACTTCTTTTTAAAATAATACTCTGAAATAGCTGGATTTATGTGTGCAACTTTTTCTTGTATGGAGTGATAACTACATTTAGACCTGCTAAGGTTAATTTCAGTACCTCGTTCACAAGCTTACATTTGAGGTGTTCAGGATGTATATTACCTTAAATGAGACTTGGTCCTAAATAGCTGCAAGCTGCAACTTTGTAACATGCAAACTGCAAGGTACATTACTGGGAGGTCAAACCTAAATGAACTATCATTGCTTCCTTGTTATGTTCCAACCTGTATAATTACATTACCTTAATGGATTTTCCCTACTTATTAGTAAGGTAAAAGATGCGGGCTATAAAATTAGCTATTAATTGCCTCAATTAAGCCGATGGATAAGGATCATGGTTCAGTTATGGTAATCACGTGGGGTAATAGCTTTGTTATGGTACTTGCTGTAGAATCACATTTTGCAAAAGCACAAATGTAATTCGATTTAAAATAATTAAAAATTTATTTGTTTCAGTGAGGTTCCTAGAGAAGGAAGAGCTGGAAACATTGATATAACTAAGAGATATATGTAGTGGATGAACGAATAGTTGTATGACTCTGAGCTTAATCCCACTGGTAGGCTTGGTGCTTTTGCAGCATTCTTGGGTTCAAATTGGTAGACAATTACGCATTATACACAGTATTTGGGTCACAAAAGCACACAGTATACCTGTTACGAACGTAAAAGAAGATTTAAATCTGTTTGCAAATTTATACATTCCTCTTTGACTAGGGTCTTGAAATCTCAAGATCAGTCCTGAACTTCAAGTGGCTCCTTTTTTGATTTATGAGGACCATACGAGTCTGGCAGCTATTTGATTATGTTTCTTAGTGTAACCTTTAGTCTGCTGGTCAAAGTTCAGTAAATTGTAGGCATTGAAAATCATTTGGAAAGTGAAGATATATGATAATGGAGGAGGAGAACAGCATCAGAATGAAATACACAGGTCTGTATTTTGCTTCTGGGAACAGTCTGAGAACAAACAGCAAAGCCTCATCTTGTAGCAGTGCTTACACCAGTGCTAATAAAATCTACAAAATAATTCTGCTTATTTCTGCATTATATGTTGCTAGCAAGAGAGTAGGGTAATTCACACAAAAGTGTTATTATACTGTATTGATCATGAATTTGCAATGAGTTGAGAAAAAGAAAAGTTGTGTTTAGCTACTGTTATTTAAATTCCAGTCCTGGCAATCTAACTCTTCTCTGATTATATTAGTTAGTATTATATTATTTATCACAAATGTCCCTTAAATGATTGCTTAGAATAGGCTAGCACTTTTTAGATGTAATTGGTACTAAATAAGGTTATGCAAGGGGTACTATTCGTATCTGGCCTATGCTACTGAACTTTTTGTTCTGTATATTTTCAATTGTAACTCCTGTTTCTTTGGTCACATCTTGGCAATTTGAGTTGCCTCACTGGGACTGTATGGCTGTTGGCATTTAAATACTTTATATTTTTGTCAGTGCTTCTTTTATTTGGTTTCTAAGATATAAATGTATTTTTTCATGAGAATGGAATGCCGCATAATTAATACTGTACTTTTTCATTAAACAGTATATTGTTGATATTCAGGTTATATACGGGTGTTATTCTGTGATGAAATTGGGAGATTTCTAAGTATTTTTTCCACTCAGATCATTAAAAATCTGACAGAGGATTTTCTTATGAGGCTGTTTTGTATTTATGCAGAACATATTAAATTCTAAAGAAAACTCCAAACCCCCACAGATTGCAGTTAAAGGAGATCTCTGTAGTCCTGCTCATGAAGCAGCTGAAAGGCTGCACACTTATAATTTTGAGGAAAACCAAGAAATCAAATCTATCTGTAATTTTATTTTATAAGGAAAATACTACTTAAATTTCTCTGAAAATGTGCTTGTGGGCGAGTTTGAAGTGCTCTGGGAGTATGAATGCTTAATGGAATTAAGTGCAGACACTGAATCATGGTGATCAGATGTTCTCTACTAACAAGTAGTATTTTTTAAAAAGATTAATTTTTGTAACTCAGAGCATTGGTCTCTTTTGTTTCAGATTTTAATGAAACAGCTCACTTTTGGCACACCGCTGTAATGGACAAATGCCAGAGGATAGAAGCAAAGGGCAGCGTGTTTCAGTAAATCTAAACAATAGATAAATGATATTTCAAGTCAATATAAATGTCATTCTTCTTTTCAAGTCTAGTAGGAGTCCTTTAGAGATCTTAATTGGTGTTTGTCAGCACAGTCTGAGAAGAGGAATGTATCCCTGTTTGCTCGGTACATGCTGCTGCAGTTAGGTCGGCTGAACTTCATATTGCTCTTGACTCTCTTGCTGTTTTTCACAGTTTTAATTTCAAGCAGTTTATTAAATGAGGGTAAATTTCTCATAGCTCAGTGTATTCCTGTGAGCCTTTGATAATTGGAATAATCACTTTATTTCCATTTCCACTCATTTGAACTACTTAAGAAGATATTACAGTAGGCTGAGGCAGTGAATGTTTTCTTCTTTCCAGCCATACGTCTGTCATGCAATATAACTGCAAATCAAAGACAGAGAGCATGCCAATTACTAGTTCCAAAATGTGTCTCTCCCACAGAAGTTATTTATGCTAATTTGCCATCAAGATTTTTTCCACTGCAGGAAACGGATCCATGTGCATGACACTGCGGGAGGTCTTAAAGTATGGGCAAGATGTCTGTGTCCAAGGCCCCAGGTCTCCTACTCCTCAGTGGGATGTTCTGGGTTTCAGTAATAATTTACATATTAAGATAAGAATAGTGCCGTGGGTGTTTATGGCTTGTAATTTTAGGTCATTTCCTGAAGGAGGAGGTGATTGAGTTTAGGTAGGATGAATATGAATAAAACTTTATTCTGGGAAAATGTACTGCCTTCTCCCATGGTCACCACTCACAATATTCACAGAGAGCCTTTGAAATTGTCTGTGTTGCGGGCTTTCCAGTACAGCAATTCAGTCTTATTTTAGTTTCTTTTGTTTCATTTCTTAAACATTTTTTTCCAGATATTTCATCTAGGAAAACATGTGCTTCTACTAGCTTGTCTAAATAAGCCTTTGTTTTTCCTCAAGCATTTTAATGTATATTTTAGCATAGAATCATTTAGGTTGGAAAAGACCCTTAAGATGATTGAATCCAACCATAAAGCAGAGAAAACCCCTCACATATAGAAATAATATAAGGAAGACGTATGTCTGCTCAGAGGCATAGCACTTGCCTCAAATAAATAACAAGTTAGTGAGAAATCAACAAGAGATGTAACAGTTAAATGTAGTCAAATATATTTGTCAGTAATTGGGGAAAATACAGAAATTAACTGAAGAATATGACAGAAGGCAACCATGATGGAGAAGAAGTTGTTACTGGTAATCCAGATGACCTGCACAGGACATAAATAGATTGTAAGCATGAGGAACAAAATGAAAGTTGTCATTAAATCATGGCTGTAGGTATTTTAAGGAGCATTTTATGTAGAATCAAGATCACAACACCCATACTGTTATTCAAACTTTTACTCTCTTGCCCTTTCCTGTTCTTATTGTCTCCTCGGTTGCACCTAGCTCTAGTGTGCTCAAATGCAATTGCTTGGTTTAGTCAGTTGCTGTTCTTTATAATGCCAGTTTAGGACTAATGTCTACTGAGTGCCCTGACCTCAGAGGTCTTAGATTATGCTTTGTATCACTTGTGTTCTTTCTGAACCCATAAATCTCTCTTTTCACAGCGACACAGCATCATCAGGGTGAGCAGTGAGTGTTCTGCTCTCCCTGACTCCCTGCCAGTACCAGAGAGGCCTCTTAGTAGGGCCTTGGAGATGAGCGACTTCGGCCGCGCAGCTGTGGCAGGCATGAAACCAATATTGTTTAAAAAATAACCCCCTATGTGTGTACCTTCCCCTTCTCCTCCTGTTTTGCACCGAGAGTGAGAGGCCTCTGCCTTGCTCTCCTCTGCCAGGGACGATGCAGCGACCTGGGGTGCTAGTATGAGTCGGCAGCTCTAGTATGAGAGGCAGTTACCTCCCCCTTCAGCAGGCCATTTATGAAAAGCACTCTTAAGAACTAAATGAGGAATACAGTACCTAAGTAAGGATTATGGATTTTCTCCAGGGCTGGGCATTTGAAAACAAGTTGCAACCTTGTCCATTGTTGGCTTGTCTAAATCTTTCTTAGTCTAGCTTGCAGTCAGGTGCAAAAAGGGTTACAGGAGGCAAAACAGGCAGAGAAGGAAAGAATGGAAGTGAAAAGAATTCTGAGAGAAGAATCTAAATGGGTATTAATGAGTAAAATTTGATTCTGTATCACCTAGGATGAAGAACATTTTATTGCAACAAAAATTCTTGCATCATACTATGGTACAGAACTCAGCAGCAAATCAGTGCTGAGTTATGATGACAGTATTTGGGAGAAGGGGTCATTGCAGTACTCCTCAGAGGATTTTACCACGCCGTTTCTTTGAACTTCAAAAGCAGATATGCAGAGCATAAAGATGATATGTGCATTTATATACTAATTGTGAAGCTCCAGCTTTATGGAAATTTCAGCAGCATGTTGAAGAGGCATACTCCAAGGAAATCGCTGCAAACAGGAAGGAAAAACTGCAAAAGTTGCAAAGAAGATAAGACAATAGAGGAGAGAAAGAAAGAGCTCGAGCTCGCAAATGCGTATCTGCTTCCAAGTGTTGGAGGCACAGAAATCATAGTCAGGCTGAATTAAAATGTTTGAATAAAAGAGTAAAACTCAGAATGTAACCTGAACCTGTGATAACAGTATCATCTACGATAACGGTATGCTTTCAGGTTGTTTTTATGTATTTCTGGTGTAGGATGAGCAAAACCAGTGAGTTCACATTTCTGGTCTTAGAAAAAGGAGAACTACAGCATTTAAATAACTCTACAAATTAGCTTTAAAAGCCCTTTTGCTGAATAGCTTATTATTGGCAGTAATGTTTCTCTGCGTTGTCTGACCAAGGAGAAAATTTGAAATATGAAGTGAGTGTTATTTGTATGTAACCTTTCAAAAGAAGATGTAAGTAAGGATAAATGATAGAATTATGCATTTATGATTGACCATAGTAGAAAATGGTAATCAGAAGCTTATTCATTTTGATATAGAAAAGATGCTGTCACACTCTCAAACGTGCCCATACAATGCTTTATGGGATCATTTTTCATACCTGTTTTCAATTTCACAAAAACAGTACAGATTCAATGGGTTCGTTTTTGAATAATTTTCAAGTTTACTTTTAATCAATAGCAAGTCAAGGGTTGGTTTTACAGAGTAGCTGTGCCATCAACTATAATACCACAACTCAGGTAGATTGGAATTTTGACACTTGTGAAGATGGGAGTGAGCAGTCAAGGGACAGACAGATGGGAAACTTAACCAGCTTCATTGTCAGTCACAAAACCGATGTGATTTTAAATCTTCTGAGGGGAAGAAGGTGTTCCTTTAATATATATATACACAAACTTAGAATAAGATTGTGTAAAGGACCACAGAGGTATGTGATTTAGGTCTAAATGATAGTTCAGCCAAGCTGCCAGGATTAAAACACACTGAATAAGGCCAAAATAGGGGTGTGACGGCACTGCAGGCACCAGTGCTACTACTCTATGCAAAGTGGTCTTAGCAGGCTTGGTAGTCAAGACCAGTTGTGTTTTCTTGTCAGAGTTCTCATGCAGCCTTTTGGGGGGAGCAGAAAAGAGTGGCAAGCGTAACAGTATAATTTTAAAGATTTACTGAACTGTGCAGATTTACAATGAAAGCTGTAGATTTACAGGACACTCAGCAGTACAGAATGCAATGGGAATGGCTAGTTGTTTCAAATATTCAGCATTTTTTTAAGCTGTCCAGTCAACCAAGTTCTTAAGAAAATGTACTGAGCTCTTAAAAAGGCAGTGAAAATGTTGTTATTTTTATGTGAAGCAAAATATGCTGAGACACAAACAAAAATGTAATATGCAATAAATACAATAGGCTATTTATTAGAAAAATGAGAGAGAATCATTTTCAGTATGAGGGAAATACATTATACACAGCAGTGGTACTGAAACCATACACTTCTCAAATTAGGTTTACATTTTCAAATTAAAAAGATTAGTTGAAAGCATTTTGGGAAATGTGAAATTTTCCTTAGGAGCGTAATGGATTATTTGCACAAAACACAAAATAATCAAACAAACCTGAGACTGGCTTTTAAAGTATACACCAAGGAAAACATATACTTTACTCTTGCATTGTTTTAACAAAATCTTGAATTGACCTCGCAGTGTGGTGGTGTTAAAATATGTTTGATATGATCAGGTAATGAGATAGGCTGTTTAATAAGGCATTAAGAAATAAATAACAATGCGTTAATGAACAATGATTCAGTCTGTATAGTGTAAAACAGGTGAAGAAGTGTCCTTAAAGACAGATGCACCACTGTGTGTCATTTTTCACTTAAATTCATGTTCTGGTTTAAGAACAGAGGTAAGATATTAAGAGTCATACCAATTTTATTAATAACTTAAAATGTTATTAAAATATGTGTGAGTAATAAGAGAATATTTCATTACTAAAATCTCCTTTTTATATTCTTGGGAGCAATTTAGATTTGCAGAGTTTGATGGCATACCAATCCTCTATTAATTTTGGTCCAAATGAACTTGTGCTTGTCTGTGTTGTCATTAATAAAACACTAATACTAAATGCTAAATACTTAAAGGGTGGGTGTCAGGAGGATGGGGCCACGCTCTTTTCAGTGGTGCCCGGGGACAGGACAAGAGGTACTGGGCACAAACTCAAACACAGGAAGTTCCATCTCAACCTGAGGAGGAACTTCTTTACTTTGAGGGTGGCAGAGCCCTGGAACAGGCTGCCCAGAGAGGTGGTGGAGTCTCCGTCTCTGGAGACTTTCAAAACCCGCCTGGACGCGTTCCTGTGCAGCCTACTCTAGGTGACCCTGCTCTGGCAGGGGGGTTGGACTAGATGATCTCCAGAGGTCCCTTCCAACCCCTACCATTCTGTGATTTAGATATTTCAGGAAATCAGGTAATCTAAAGCCATAGGCAAAGATCTCATAAGACAGTTCCAAAAACAAGCCATTGGAAACAAACATCTAGCTTTTTCCTCTCCTCCTTAAAAAAAAAAATTACTCATGCCTCTCTCTCATTCTTGGCTCATTCTACTTATTTCTTTCCTCTTTTACATCACCTTCATGCTGGAGGCAAGAGTCATGATTTTACACAGTTTGAACTTTGCCTTGCCCATTTGCTGTAGTGTAAAAGAGATGGACATTGTGGGTGATTTCAAAAAGGCTCAGAAGGGTTTTGCACCCTTACAAAGATAAATACGTTTGTAAATAATTATATGATATATGGGTTTTTTTGAATGATTTGAATAAGAGGTGGCACACTGAGCATACACACTAAACTTTCTACCCCTTCACAACTAAGTTGCAGTGAATTGATGATTTCTTTCTTGTCTTGAGCTAACATTTACATGGTCGTAAAACCACCATGTCTCTTGATACAATTTTCAGCTTCAAGAGCACGTAAGGACTAGAAATAAAAATAGTTTTTTAGAGGCAAGAGACAACTTTTGCTGCAAAGATAGCTGGGAAAGCTTCATCCGGATTTTAAACAATGCTAATGACAAAATTTCCAACAAGAAAATTTTATGTCAAATACAGTGCACAAGTTAAGCACCTCTCTTGAAATTAGTCTTGATGGCAACACTGTGAAGACCTAGGGGAGTAATTCTGTAGCCATATAAAGTTGTTTATGGGTCTGTAATTAGACAGCAATCAGTCAGTGCTTGACATTTTAGCACTTCAACCGTCTGCAATGCAGAAGTACCAACTTCAACTACAAATCCCTCATTAAACTTCCAGTAAAACGGGATTACTGACTGTTATGACTGTCAACATGCATTTTATTTTAAATAGTAATCAGAAAAGTGATTGTAGTTCATTGTATAAATATGCATATTTCCTCTATCCATTTTTGTTAAGTTTTTAGTTGCGGTATGATACAAATTAAGTAGGATGATGTCATGGAGCTTTCTCCTTAGAAGTAGTACATAGTTCTGTGCCAGTTAAAATCTTTGGCTTTAATTATAAAGAAAAATTAAGATGTGCTGTAGAGTGAAACTATAATGGTGAAAGATTAATTAGCTAATATTTGTGAAGCTCCAAAGATAAATCAGGCTGTGTGCTCTGTGTACGTGTGTTAAGTATTACTGCAACAGGGTTTCTAAATGCACGGTTGAGAGTTGTTGGAGGGTTGAATTTTTTTTCCCCTGATTCACTCACTTCATCTGAAGTCTTCCATATTGTGAAGACTTCGAAGCTAGGCAAGTAAACTTGCATGATAATCTCCCTGGCACTAGTGGATCAATACTACTCAATTAGCTTAGCCCGCGCATCTTTCACAGTCTATTAGTGCCCCTACATGTCTCATCACACTAAATCCTTTGGGGGGAACTGAATGGTGAATCATTATTCATTTGCAGTTCCTTGTCTCTGGAAGACAGAAAATTGAGTGTTTTGGGGGTGGTAGTGACCAGCGAAGGAAAATTCCATATTTAAAGTGGCCAACACTTGGAGCTAAATGTCCTTGCCCAAGCAGATCCTGGACTGTGGACTTCTAGATAGAAAAGCTGTAACAGTGTGTATGGATCTCTTAGTATACAAATCAGTAATGTCTTAGTTATATCAGGCAAAGTGCTGATCCAGTGTACACTCACTGTTTGACTCAAATAGTCTTGACAGATTAATTTTACATTGGGAAGCCTTTTGTGGGTTAAGGCATGGCTTGACCTTAACTGGCATATAAAGATGTTAAAACTACCTTTTCTTCTGCATTCAATCTAAAATGCGGTCTTGGACTCATGTCAGGTGCTTACCAAATTTGCATTACTAGGTGGTCTGGGAGTCATCATGGTTGTTAAGAACAGTCTCAGGGCTACAGTCAGTCTGTCCAGGGACCAAAAAGGGAGGCTTAAGAACGGGACTTGCAGGTGCACCAACCTTACACCAGCCATTTTGCTAGATGTGGATAACCAAGGTAAAAGACTTCTAAAAAGACGGAAGCAGAATAAGTGACATCTCATTATACATTTTTAAAATCTTTGCTTTTTTAAAATAAATTATGCTCTTTCTGGAAGGAACTTTGTTAGTAGTATTTTGTCATTTTCATTTAGTAGGATATGCAAAAACTTTGAGCTTTAGTTTAGTCCTTTCTTTTTTAACTATCTCTGGTCTAACCAGGTTCAATATGAAAGAAGCCTGGTTTCCCCATACGATTCAGCATAAGTCCCATAACATCATCTGCTTTGCTTTATGAGACTTCTAATACCAACAACCTCCTATGGACAGCTCTGGGATTTTAGTGCTTGCTAATCTTTTTTGAGATCTACCTCACTGCTCATCAGCTACAAACATATGTCTTTCTTTTATTCAGATCTAAGAGTTTGCCTCTTTTGCTATTATTGGATAATTTGTAAAGGCAAAGTTTTATTTGATAATAATAATAATAATAATAATAATAATAATAATAATAATAATAATAATAATAATAGGGAAGATCTGTCATCCCACTTAGCAAGTGGCAGCCTGAACCAGTAGGCAAAGAAGCTGTAAAAGGAACATGCAGTTCTGAATATTACCTCAGTGATAGTTTATTTTCTCAAAACCCACAAACATTGCATTTTCAGTATTTTAATGTAATTTTTCCCATCTAATTTGGCACGTTGTTCACAAATTTTAATGAGTCTGTCCCATAAATCTGAACAATTCTTCTCTGAATTTTTCACGTAATTACATCTAAGTAGTAGCAATCTTTTTTGACAGTGATAACAACATTTTTGCTCATTAATTTCTCTAGTGTATCTTGTAGCAATTTACTGGACCTTTCACTGTTCTCCTTGAGACCACATTTGTAGCCTTAATATAGAATTTCACAACGGGATGCTTTTCAATTATCTTTGAGCTTCTATATTTACTTTGTATTTCAGTACCAGAGTCTTTTTGCCACTTAGCATTCTTCCCTCTTTCTCCTCTCTCACTCACAGGTGGGAAGGGGATGGTTGTTCATTTTTTGGTTTACAAAAAAGTAAGAAACAGTTGATACTGCATCTCTCGTGCCGCCTTCTCAAACAAGTGATACAAATCATTCACTCAATCAGATAAGCTAATTCTGAATAATGCCTTAACTTTGGGGAATACCTTATTCAAGTATAGACCTGTAGCTACTTCAGAATCTCCACTGGACTTTCTATCCCAACACGCAGCCACAGTTTTAGACACAAATAAGGAATGTATTCTAACTAAGGTTTAGACATCTCTTCCTTTACCGTGTGCATGCATACGTACTGCGTAGCATATGTTTGCACGTTTCTTGATGAGGCCAGACCTCTGCTTCCAAACATGTTACCATTTACATTTCTATAGGAATGTAAATTGTAATGGTAGTGAAACTGCTGTGTTTTATTTCAATGTCCAAAATACCAGGCGGAGGGTTTGCAGAAAACTTAGCCCCATGGCAGTGTCGTCCTACCCAGTAAAACCAGAGGAACAGCAAAACAGCTGGGTGGTAGCGCCTTCATGGAGAACAGCCTTCCTCTGATTTTGCCTTGCTCCTCTCTGAGGGAACCATCCACCAGGATTCCTCAAACCAAGACTTGCACCTTCTGTGCGAGACCAGCAGAGCTCAGTTGCGGTTATAGTTATACACTAGAGTTTTAGTGAATATTGTAAACTGGGACACTTGTGAATATTTCAGTTGCTTTTCTGTTGACGTCAGAGAAGGAAATTCCAGGTTGCTGCATGATGAATAATGGAGACCTGTGATTTATTTACTATTTATACACTCTGTGTTTGTCAGAAGTAAGAGCGCAAGCGAAAAGTCCTGTGTCACCATAAAATTTTCCTTACCTCATCACAGTTAAACCATAGCAGCAGTGTAACTTTTTGCTGAAGGAGGCTTTGGAAACTTTTAGTCGCTAGTTCTCTTAACCTCTGTAGAGCTGTGCAGTGCTGCCACACTCAGAAACGATGGAGATATGTTATCAAGCCCCTTTTGTGGAACAGATTGAAGAGTTATGTTTTAATTCTGCTGTAAGGCCTGGAAATGCCTTTAAATGTAATTGGACTTAGTATGCCCAATATGAGTTATATTCTTTGGTTTTTACTTTTTTAAGAACTCTGGTTCTGATGTACAGTAAAAAAGGAACCATTTATCTGCTCTTTAATTATTAGTCAGATGGATGGGATGATGTAGTCTGCTGTTATGGGAGGATGTGTTCATCTTCTCTGGTGGTAAAAAGTCAACAGGATGGTTGGAGGATAAATGTATGATCAGGGAAATTCTGGTTTTGTCATTTCAGAAAGGAAGCAGACTTTTCTGCTGGAGAGAAAGCATCTGTCTTCCTGGAGCTGTTTCATTTCATTTAAGCAACCCCTGAAACTCCCAATGTACTTATATGGTCTCTACCGCAGATCTGTAACTGGCCATAACAGGCAAACTTGGGTGTGATCACAGTATTTCTAATTTTAAAACACTGTGTGTAAGTCTTTCTGCACACTTGACTCCTGTTGCTAGAACACAGAAAGAAGTGTCTTTTCCAAGAACACAGAAATACTAAGAAAATTTATTCTACCTAATTTTGTTTTTAAATAAATGCAATAAATTAATTCCAAATAAACATTTCTGTAGTTTCTACTTGCCTGTTGGTAAAGAGAGTATTTGTCATTTCCATCTGGAATTTAATTATCAGTTTACTATAATCATAACATTACTAAGAATGTTTCTCTTCCCCTTCTTGATGTTCCCATGCTTTTGCAACTACTTTGGTGTAATAATGCATGGTCACAAAGTAGACCAGAAGGTTCTCTTATCCATTATTTTTAATACTTGGTTTATATTTATAGATTTCTTTTTTTTTTAGTTTATTTTTGTCAAGAGATGTAGTGTTGTAGGAATGTGGTTGGATCCAAACAAAATCCAGTTGTTTGGATTTTCCAACCTAGATATTTTGTAATAAAGAATTTTCTTGTGAACATCTTTATTAATCATTGGGAACTTGGATTCTATAAGAAAGAAGAACTTGTTATTTTTTGCCTAAGTTTGTATTTTGTCACTTAGTCTCACATTAGACAATTTTCTGATAGTAAATAACAGCCATCATCATAGTAATGCTTCAGCTGAATATTTTGGGACTAGATCTGAGCTCTTGAATGTTTTTGCTTATTTTTCCTCATTGAACTTCTTACTCAAAAGATACTTTGCTGCTGTCGGCTAGTCTGCAGTCTCCGACAGTATAGACAACTTACAATTGCCTGGAAACAGTCACTTCTTTTCAACACTTCTCAAGAACACAGTTGTTATCGTCACAATGACTGCAAGCTGTTGTTTCTTCTGGATTAAATAAAGTTGGATCTTATGTTGGTCTAAAGCTACAGTGCATGTACTGCCAGTTTGCGAAGTGATAACTTTGTAAAGTGTTTTTTAATGCAGTTACTTTGAACGACTCCTTTATTTCACAATAGATTTAAAAGTACATTTAGATTTACCATGTCATCCGTTTGAGCAGCCTAGACCCCAAGCCGTGATGGATGGATGCAGTTGAAACGGGCAGCCCAGGAGGTCATACTTGCCCCACAAGGCATGCGTGGTGTGCAGGGAGGTGTTCTGGTGGCACCCACTGGGCAAAGAAGGTGGCTGATGAGAAGGGGCCACTAAAGGCTTACTCACATGTAAACTCTCTGGGGAGGCTGGCTGCCCCTGTCTCCATCCCTTTACCATTAGCCCAAGAGAAAATCGTTTTCTCCCCAGCAGATATTCTCCATTATTTCTAATGCAATTCAGTTGCTGTTGTAGTCCCACCTAGTTCATGTTTTCTGTATTCCCTGTGTCCCAAAGTCTGCATGACGTTATACCATAAATGCTTCAGCCTCTGTTAAATCTTAATGAGAAGCAAAACTAGCATGAACTAACCGGGTCTGACTTTATCAATATTTTAACAACGTAATTTATGACTATATGTAAAAAGAGACTTGTAATTCAGAGGATTACCCACCGTTGTATAAGGGGGTGGGGAGTGTGGGGGGGGAAATCTCATTATAACATTTTAATGCCTTTGAAGGCTTTCTGAAATAGAGTTGTCCCTTGGTTATACTTGCAATCAGAATGATTTTTATATTTTTATTTTATTTCTGTCTCTTCTCCAACCTTTGTAGAAAAGCCCTCCAGACCAGTGGAATGAAACTAGGAGAAACCAGTAGGTTGTTCTTGAAATTAAGGACCGAATTGTCATGCAACTACGTGTCTCTACAAGGAACTAAGAGTCTGTTAAAGGCTCCCTTGTTCCCTGAGATTTACATTTAATGGTGGAACCTGCTTGTGTTACCTCTCTTATTGAGAAGTTTTCATAGCACAGTAAGGCTAATACTAATCACTTCATCTCTTGTGCCTGGGAGGATCATGACTAAACTATTTTGAGCCATGCTTTCCTGGCTCCCCTCAGCCCCTTGCTCAAGGATTGTGACAAAAAAACAGCAACCACAAAACAGTTTTTGTTTATGTGACAGTTGCTGCTGGAAGTTATATGATGAAAATATAATACAACTTCTATATAAGTTTTATCAACATGTGTGACAACAAGTGTGACATACTTAAGGCTGCCTGTAGCTTGTCTTTATTGTTGTGTTTTCCTAGAGCTTGTAATGTTTTGGAAAATACTTTCTCATCCTAACATCTCCAGAATTTTCACTCGTGTTATTGAAAAAATTTTTTAGGGAAAATATCAAAGCACACATCTGCACCCAGAGTTTTGTAATCTGAGGTCTATCAAGTCTAGGCTTGATTACAGCCATCTTATCAAAATCTGATGAACTAGCAAAGAGGGGAAACAAAGTCTCTGCATTTTCTTCTCTGACAAAGCCAGTTCTATGCGTTAATTAGGTTTACAGGGTACCAAGAAAAAAGTAATGAGTTCAAATGTTGAAAAAAATAATTCCTTTCTTGGTCGCTTTTCATCCAGTTATTCCCCAATGTTTAGCATGTTTTAAGAAAAGAGCTGTCCCATAACTGCTAATGCAGAGTCGCTTCAGAAAGCAGACTTAAAACACTGCATCTCTTTAGCAGCATACCAGACTTTCCAAACTATGAATAGTGAAACTGTCACTACTTATGACAATTGTTGCTGCGTCTTGTAGCCATCTCTTGGCTTTCACCTTTGTGATTGATTTACCATTCCTTTGACCATTTGAGTCTTAGTGAAAGCACAGTAGTCCTGGAAAGGCAGAAATTTTACTCTTAAAAAAATAAAAGTTTATTTTTCAAACTGGACCTCGGTAAAAGTTCTGAGGTGTCTACAGCACTGGTTTTCCATAGTTTGTAAGATTGCAGTTTGTCCCTTGGCTTGGAACAGGGCCAATGCTTCTTGAAAAGCCAGCTCCTTGACTCACTTTCAGACTGTATCAGCAATACAATGGACAAAGTTTTGGAAAACCTGCAGACAAACTTTTCGCACATTTTCGCATTCAGGTTTCTATTCCCGTGCAACACTAATTTAAAAAAAAAAAAGTTATTGACAAGTGCAATCGTCATCAAGTAGCATCTGCAATCCTATTAAGAATGAGAGATAGGGATCATTATTTTTGCATGCAGCTTGAAAAAAAATTGTGAATGGCTATTGCTTTGAAAACCTTTTCTATGTAAGTATTGTGATTCGAATCAGCTGTTTACAAAGGAGGGATGTGATCTAAGCTCAGCACAGAAAGCTTCAATCCTCCAAGTCTTTCTCTCCAAAGTAAATAAAAAGAATTTATACAAATAGATTTTTCAGGGAGTATGTGGAACTTTATGTCTCTTTTTGTCTCTTTGGAAGTGCTTTGATACATGCTATTTGATGCAGTAGGCATGGGGCAGTAAATAGTCATACACAGTGGCATAACAAAAGCACAGTGTAAGATTCGGATTTCTGGTCCCGGAGACTCAGTGATCCATTTTCCAGCTTTAGTTCACAAGGCATTGTTTCTCCCGCCTTATTTCATTCTTAAATTTCAACTTAAAAGAAACTTGTAAAGCATCACGGAGTTTGGCTGAATACATCAGATTTATTAGGTGGAATAACAACTTTTCCAAACAACTTCTGATAGTAAAATCTCTTTTTGGGCCAGCTCCCTTCTCCCACTCCTGTGTTAATTAATTAAAGAGCAATATGACTGTGTATTCTTCATCTTTCTCAACTGATAACATGTCAGGTAAGAAAAACTATTAAAAATGGCGTCTGTGAATGAGTTGGTTATATCTACCCATCTAGAAGCTGCAGGATCAAAAATATTCCATATTATCACGCTGCAGTTTTAATGGCTATTGTAGGAGCTAATGTTGTCCCATGGTCTACCAAATGTGTCTGCATTATGGACTTTGATTATTTTGAGTGCCTTGAGGTTTTGAACACCCGCTTCTCCTTTATTGAGCTGTTCATGTGGTAGGACCGTTGTTACCTTATAAAATTACAAACAAATTCTCTGTTCAGTGAGTATTAATAGTATTGCTAATGAATATCTTTTTATGAGCTGAAAATCTGCTGTGTTGCCAGTTAGTATACTAGAATAATTTATAAGACAATTGACCATCTGCCAGTGGTATTCTATGATACTGGCTGGTCATATCAATAACAGTAAATATTGCCTCCAATTGAAAAGGCTGTCATTCATAGGGTAATTAAATTTTTGTTGTTTGTGCTCTCTGCACAGCCCCACAGCTTCTCTCAGAGCTTCTATTAAGAAAATAAGATCAATTACTCAGTATAAGTGCTCTTATTTTTAATAAGAGAATATTAATCTATGAATCTTACATACTGACAACTGTACTGTAGTATCTTGGCTCTCTAGTAGTTTAATTAATAAACATACATTTGCTCATTTTGCCAGAGCAAGTTTATTGGTATAATGAAATAATGCTTTACTGATGAATGAAACTCTCCAAATCTTCGGCTTGATTAATTTCTTAGCATGAAAATTAAGTGGATTTCTTTTATCAAACAGGTTATTCTAAGGTAAATGTAATGTGGTTTTTTTTTTCCAATTAACACATTTCCATATAATTATCTTCCTTGTTTTCAACTTTCAATTAGCTCTTTGGAATATTTCGGTTGTAAGCTTTTTCAAGTTTTTAAAATTAGGTGGTCACATTTTCTATTTGATGTTTTCTGTGAATTGATTCCACTCTGTTCACAGATGTACTGAAATATTGACAACAATTGTAGACAGTTAGTTGAGTTACTCTTACCCCAAATTGTCTTTGCTGCAGATAGCTTTTAAATGTCAATAAAATGGGAAGCTTTAGAATATTATTTAGAAATTCTACATTTCATCTTTTGAATGATACATGCTATTTTCCTAGGTTAGAAGAACTCCTTTAACAGAGAGCTAAAACAAAAGTGGACTTCCATGTCAAAGTCCTAAAATGTTTCATGAGTCTTGGTTTGTACAGGTAAACCACAAACATATGTATTTTCTAGTATAAATATACGTTAAATTTAATTAAGTTATAATTCAGTTTATTGTTTTCTCTCTTTGTTGTTTTCTCTCTTTTTCCTGTTTCCTCAATCTGTTTGATGTTTGGAGACCTGAAGTTAAAGAACTCTAATTTTTTTCAGAACCCTAAAGGGAAGTTTGCTTTTGTTACTCATTTCTGGGAACACCTGTGCACTGTGGAGTTTAATTGGGTACAGCTGGTGCCACTGATGTGTAGAGCGTGCAGTCTGACTGGAAATCTTGACATTGTGTGTCATTGGCTGTTTCCTAAGATATTACTGTACTTACATAAGGTAGAAGGTGTTCTAATTTTGGGGCGATGGCGTTCTCTGCTGACTGATATAGCTGGTGTAGGAAGATCAACACTATGAATGGCGAGTGTATTGCACACTAGCACAGAACAAGTCTGCTGAAAACCCACTGTGTTTGCTGTTTGGAGAAGTTAGGTGGTCATCTTACAAACACTGTAATGAGGAATCGCTGATCAGCGATCTCCTCAAAAATATTGAGGAGAGTTTTATATAGAAGGGAGAGGAGCTACATGTTGTCTGGCTTTAAAAGTGTGATTGGAAGCAAGTTACCTGTCTTCTGACCCAAGGAGATTCTAGAAGACTGGGAGGGTGAAAGAAAGGAGGAAATAAGCTGAACTTAGACACCAAATATGCTGATCAGAAAGAAGAGAAATTTGAAAACAAAATCAATGTAGGGTTAGCTCATTAGGTATGGAATGTATCTAGTTCAGAAATGGTAATAAATCAAGTAGTATTGAACTTAAAATATAAGAGTTCTTCTGCTTATGGGTTGAATAAAATAGAGTAAGGAATTCAGGGTATCGTCCACTGTGTGTAGAATATGATGAACTGTTCTTTTTCCTACACACCTTAGTACTATAGGTTTGCTAGCGATTTCACACATGCAGTAATGTATGTTACTGCTTGAAGAAATTGCAGACAGTGGCCTAACTAATAAATCAAGTTTACTAACTTCTGTTGTTATGTTAAAAGCAGTTCAAAGCACATGGTACACCCATGTGCCCCCTCACAGAGAAGAGAGCATCTCTGGCATGGTGGGTGGTATGTGATAAAGCAGTGGGTCTGGTTACCGTCTCTGGTCCGCCAAAGAGTGAAGGCTTATCTTGTACAGCTGAAATAATTTCAGCATAAAATTCCTGTGGTGGCCCTGAATTACCACAGACGGACTTAGCCATTGGCACTTTTTGAGGACATGCTGCCAAAGGACCAGCTGCTTCCTGTAGGAGACCTGCCATCTGGAGCTTAGAGAGTGATCCCTTTGATAGACGTCTCTGGCAGCGAACTACTTGCCGCATGTAATTTTTCCTCTTTTCCTTTTTTTTTCCCCCTGAATTTTTGGAGGATTTTATACAGTAAACTTTGTGGAGAGACTTTAAAAGATTTCTCTTCTTTCTGGCTTGACAATGGGGGAAGTTATCTGATTAATTATTTGGGATTCAGCTTTAAATAACTAAAGGTCAAAGTTAGAAATTGTGGCAGAGGATTGAGGGTCATGTCAGAGACTAGCAGCCACAAAGTACATGAATGGACACAGTTTGATGCAAGGTAGGTGAACTGATTGTGTTCTGGATAGGAAGCTATTAAGAAAGATTTTGTTTGGTATGTCTTTAAAGACTTAAGAGAAAGAACTTGAAACATGATGAAATCCTCTGTTGAGCTGGAACTGCCAAAGAAAGCAATGAACTTGGGAGTGATTTAGACAGGCTTGGCTTCAAGTTGGATAGATGGATTTCCAGTTCCACGTAGCGAAATACAGAATAACAGTAACATGGGATAAAGGACATAAAAGGGAACATGCACTCCCTAGCCAGAAGTTAATAAATATTGAGCAGGATGTCAATCTGGAGATAGGAGTAGTTGCAATTGTAAAATCCCTGTGCTAGAGAGCAAAGTAACGAGGCTGTGTTCTTGTGGGTCTAACTGCTGGCTCAAAATAATGTCTAATATAGTTTGTTCGTGGATCATCTTCCTAGCAGAGCAGACCTATGTTTGAAGTGTTACACAGAGTGCAAAGATATTATAGCAAAGTAAGAGGGAAAGCCTGATACTTCTTCATGAAGTAATTTCACACAACCTTTTCCTACAGTTTAGTTCCAGCTCAGTTTATTCTGAAAGGGCTCCTGGGGCATAGCAGGGTCCACATGGTGGCTACCTCACCGCATGGCTAGGCGGTAGGTCATTCACACCTTTCCGCAAAAGTAGAATTGGCTCCCTGGGAGTTTCTGCTCCAGATCTCTTAGTTATTGTAATAAACTTTCTTTAGGCAGTACAGTTCTGAAACATCCTCTTGAGCAGCAGGCTCAAGTCTAGGAAGCTCGGTCTAGGAAGAGCTGGTCGTTTTAAAAGCATTCCTGGGCTTATACAGTGAGGGCTGGAAGCAGGAGGGCAGAGAGGATTTCAGTGGATGTGCTGGTGTCCGTGACCATTTTGCCCCTGATTTGCTTTGCGACCTTGCTTTACACTTTTGTCTCTCTGCGTCATCTTGGCTACCAAATGGGAAGTTATTCAGATAAAGATGGCTCCTTGCCATGACTTAAGCAAGTCCTCTGACAATAGGACTCTGGTCTTGCTCGAGATGCATACGTGCTACTTTCATTAACAGACTCTTTCTGTAAAAGTCGGCTGTATGTTTTCACAATGGTATCAAGGAGTTTACAAAATTTGTGCTGAAGGAATAACACAATTAAATTTAAAGCTTTATTTTACCCGTCTTTCATTTTATGCATAGCTCTCATCCTTTGTGAGACAGCAAAATAATAAATAATTGCTGCAGTTAATTAAAAGTAGAAGTACAATTGGATTATTTCATTCTCTGGAAATGCTATTTATTTTGTACAAACTTCAAAACAAGAAAGATAATTTCTTTTATATAAAGGTGCACATAAGTCATTAGGAAATGAGAGGAGAATTCATCACAACCTTGTTTTGTTCTTTGGGAGCTTTAAACTATAAACTCTTTTGGTGGTATGTGGGCCTGGCATAGGCAAAGAGCAAGTAGATATTTACAGATTATAACTCAGGAAGGAAATTACTTTTGTCACATGAGGGAAGCTGTGCCATGGTGAAATACAGTGATGGTTTTGGAAATTTTTTTTTATGATTTTTTTGTTGAAAACAGAAAGCAGTATGTGTCTTAAATGCCTTTCTACATGGTTTAATCTGTGAGATATGAGAAATGCCACTTCATGACTATTGCCCCTGAATTTCAGTCTGGCTGGAGCTATCTGCCTGTACCAGGATAGGGCTCGAAGCCCAAAGCCCAAAGCCACCTTCAGTGATTCAATGGTCTTACTGCAATGTTAAATTTCAACATTATACCTTTGGCTGCGGTTGCTGTGGTTTTAAGAGATTGCCAACACTTGTTACCCACCCCCTGTGGAAGGGTTAGCAAAGCCACAGCAGGCGCAGTGGATAGAAATGCATGTCTAGACTGCCGTTCCCCTCCAGCAGTCATTTTTGTGCTCTGATGGTGAGCTGCAGCCACTGAGCCTGGGGCACGTGTTTGTTCCTGCTGCCCCTGCTGGAGGCGCGCTCCTTTTCGATAGCAGCAGCAGCAAACAGGGCCAGTGTACTCAAGGGAGGCATTTTTGTGGTACTTTTGATGGTACATTTTGATGCGGGCCGGAGGGGATGAAATTCCCATGCCTTGCTTTCTTGCTCTTGCTAAGAGGAGCAGTTACGAATTCATTCACATATGATGTTCTTGAAGAATCACAGAGAAAAGCTGAGACAGAAATCTACATGTTCTCTTAAAAGTCTGGAGGCTGGTGGAGCATTTTTGGGAGCAAAACTTGTATGACTGCCCAGGGTCTTTATACCCTCCTTGAGGCATTCGGTCTTGACCACAGTCAAAGGCAGGATTCTGGGTTGCCACAGCTTTGCCTGTTTCCTCTGTGTTCTCTTGATCAGCAGCAGGCAGGAAACTTGCAAAGTCTGGATGATGGAAGCAAAATACAGTGGAAATTAGAGGAGGAGCAAAAGGTTTTAATTCTCTGAGGTACAAAATGAAAACAGAAGTGACCGTACCATTTTTATTTATTTTTTTCTTTTTCCCAAATGATACTGCAAGTGGTCCTTCAGAAGACGTAGCAACAGCTTGGTGAAAAAGTATTAGGATTGGGCCTGCAGCAGACGAAATCAAAACAAATCTCAGTACCAGAATTATGGACACTGAAAGCTAGTCGAAGATGAGAAATATTACTGTTTCTGGATTTGTCAAAAAATAGCAAAGTAAAAACGCATATTTCTAAACTGTAACATAAATACCTTTTGACAAAGGTTAATAAAGTCTGAAAACAATATTGCATCTTCTTGTGTAATACCAGCTTTCCATTTGCACTGTTGGAGAGTTTTGCAGCCACTTGACTTTAGCAACAGGGTGTCTCAGATTTACCAATTGATTGAGTGTGTCTCACCATAAAATGGATCTGGTTACAGATGCACATACAGAAAAAAAATGTATGCTTTTAAATTTTAATAGATGAAGAATAAGGAAATAATTTTTTTTTTTAGCTCAAAGATAATTTGATAATTTTTGACTGAAAGGATTTGTCTGGCAAAGTTATCACAGAAATGGAATTAGGAATGGAAACTGAAACTTAAAAGTGATAACTTGGTTAAGTTATAATATCTGTTATGTATATTTTTATATATATAGTTTGTTCACATATTTTCATTTCTTACACTAAGTTTATGCTCATAACAGCTGCTTTATTCCTGCTCTGTAATTGCTTGATAAGAAAGGCTTTGCCTTTTATCAATTTTTCATCAGTTTTTCTTTTCCCTTTAAGGCGATACAGTAGGTGCAGTGTTCAAGATGTTATGCTAAGTAAAGTAAAAAACCCATTTGTGCTATGCACCTCCAGTAAATAACTTGCTAGTGTTCTTTTCCCTCAGAATTACTAATAAGAAAAAAATTCTATGATGGTCTTATAAGATGGGGTTTGGAACATCTGTTTTCTTTTATGCGAACACCTCACACCTACTGTTGCAAAGCAGGCATTCTTCACGGTAAGTGTTATTTGTTGGTGCTTAAAGGTTCAATGAATAATTCAGCCCCTTTACCCTTCTTGCTTTGCCGCACACCTATTGAGCTCTCAGAGCAGAGTCATATCAATAAATTCTGACTTGCTTTACAGCTCCAATTTCATGCTTGGCCTTTCCTAAGATACATACAAGCAAAAATAAATAACTGAAAGAAAGAAAATATCTGTACGGATTGTTATAGCAAGCCTCGTGTGTGTGTAATAAGCCCTTCCCATCCCTCTTAAATTAAAATGGATTGTTAAAAGGAGTCTGCATTTTTTTGATCAGGCAAACCCTGTTGTGTTACAACTATGTCCACTGATGTGTGGGTGAGAGTTCAAAAATATAATGAAGTTGCAGAGCACT
Source organism: Larus michahellis (assembly GCF_964199755.1). Taxonomy (NCBI): domain Eukaryota; kingdom Metazoa; phylum Chordata; class Aves; order Charadriiformes; family Laridae; genus Larus; species Larus michahellis. Next base: position 36,111,127 of record NC_133900.1, on the reverse strand, counting down.
GTGGATGCTATCTTTAAAGGTCATGAGCGTGTCACTGTGTATGTACCTAAATAAAGCCTACATTATGGTGAGAAATGGAACCATTGAGTCCCATGTTTAGGAGGTCTAATTTCTGCATGGGTATACTTATGATGATTGCAGGAAGGTAGATCATTTGCATGTGCCTCTAAATTTTCCATGGTGACAAAATGTGAAGAAACTTACCTTACCTTTAATTGTCAACAGTTTTTGCAACTTGTTAATTCATGTACTCTTTAGTTCACTAAAAGCTACTTATGTGCAGAAGGGTCAGCAGGGGAAGAAAGCATTTTTATCTGTCTGTACAGAGGACTTCTCCACATTGGAAAAGCGAGGACTTTTTTAGCAAGCATAATGTGAAAAGTGGTTCATTCCTCAGTTTAGTCAAGATAATCATATTTAGTCTTAGACCAAAAGTCAGAGATTTCTCCTTGGGTGCCTGAGGCATTTGGGAACCTGAATACCCTTGCAGTCAGTGGAATTTAGGGATCTAGATTCCATTATGAGCCCAGGTTTAGTTCTTGTAGAAAGCTGGATGATAGGATTAACCACAACCATTTGAAACAATTGCAAATGGCAAGGTTTGTTGTCCTCAGTTAATAATAAAAGGTATTTGTCATCATGCTACTTAACCTTGCCTTAATTAACGAGTGTTTATTAGGAGTAATTGCCTTCCGTGATTGAATAAAAGAGAAATATACTCCTATACTAAAAGAGATTATTTTAAAAATTACTTCCTCTGGGCTTCCTCGCTATTAATTTTGTTTCAGTGAAGCAATCATTTGGACTCTTCCGAGATGAAAATCTGTTGGCATTTAAACTAAAATTTCTCTTTTTGTTCAGTCACCAACTTGTCAGACAAACATTTTACAGTTGCAGTTGTTCAGGGGAGAAAGAGAATGTCCCTTTCAAAAGTGCTGTTTGTCCGTGAAAAAGAAATCATAACGTTGATCAAAGAGAAAATACAATAAAGTACTCAAGTATACCTTAAAATCATATTTTTTTCCTCTGTGATGAAACTAAAGGGATTTGATTCTCCTAAATAAAGCTCTGGCTAGAGACGAGCTGCCCGTAATGTCTGCAGATTTGTGAGAAGTTCTGTTTTTTTCTGAGTACTACTACAAGGCCTTTTCTTCCTCCTCCACATGAAAAAAATATTGTTGACAAAAGTAGCTGAGAAAAATCTTTTCTAAAGCACAGTTACAATTTAAATACTAGCAGTGCAACTTCTCCCAATATTCCCCAGGAGGTGTAATTTTTTAGCGTTTTCCTAAATGGAAAGACTCAAGCAGAGAAGATAAAGTGTGAAGCTTATTTATTTAGTATATTAGTTCACAAAGTTTACATATACTTGTTTAGGAATAAAGTGTATTTAATATTCCTGAAAATGATTGAATGGTTCAGTTTGCCAGTTGTTATTTTCAGTGAGACCTTCATTTGACAACAGTATCTCTATTCTATTGCACTGGATAATTGAATTGATACTTAGAAAAAAAAATCATGGTTGCATAAAAAATAGGTACATGGTGATATGAAGTGTCACATAAGCACTTCTAAAAATTTTGATTTTTGATTAGATGCTTTAGGCTACAAATGGGAACAGCTGTATTCTCATTTTGTTGTGGTCTTTTTCCTAGACTCTTAGTATCATTGTCTAAATATTATATATTATTAAGCTTGTTTGCTGATTGTCTTAGTAATGTACTTATTTGTGGACGGTAATGCTGAGATATTAGTCCTCTGGAGTTCTCCGAAGTGGAAAAAATATTCCAGATAATGTTCCAAAAGTTTTCAAATCTTCTGATTGTCTGGGTATACTGAGCACGTACCGTCAGTCTGGCATATTAGTACACTTTTTTTTTAAAGAGTATTTTAGTGAAAAGTGACTTTATACATCACTCATGCTACCTAATTATATTCTGCTGTTCATATCTCATCAAGCATGCAAGTTGTTGGGACAGCAGTTCCAAGTTCTAGCAGATGGAAGTCACTATTTTTATAACTATAAATAGTTAATTTACTGTCATTCTTTATTCCTCCAGAGGTAGAGGAAATGAAAGGAGGTAAATCAATATAGTAATAAAAGGAAATTTGCAAGGTTTTTGTACTGGCAGTTACTATTGTTTTTGTGTGATTGATCCTTTTAGCCATTTTTTGTTTAATGATATCAGTGAAAGCATAGTGTAATATCTGTTCAGACAGTTGTTTAAAATCATTATTCTCCAAATAAGACTAGCATTTTGGAGAACAACGTTATCATAATGATCTCCTTGCTTGTCATGATTTGCGTTGTCTTACTGACCTTAATGCCTATCTTCTGTATGGATCAGTGGGAAACATGTGCCTGCAATAAAAAAGGCAAACATATGAATGTGGTGACAGTCAGAAGTGATTATCTTCAATGACTGCATGAATTCCATTTGTGTTCATGTTTTCACCCTCATCTAATTTTTTTTCTCTCTAAAACTTCGTATACGTTTATAAGTGTAACTTTCAGTAACGCAATTGCACTTACATGCTTTAACTAGTCCGGCTTTTCTCACGTGCATTAACTCTCTGCTCTGTTACCCATTGCTGTGGTTGTGGATAGCCATACTTGTCATTATTGCAAAACATCGCTACTGTAGGAGACACATTTTTTAATAACATAGCAATGTGGCGTCCCTGTAAGAGTGAGCACACTTCCACAGAGTACCGAGAGCAATGTTGCAGCTTCTACTCTGCTCACAGAAGCGCACACAGGTGTCCTGTTTGCTGGTACCCAGGAGGCCTGTGGCGTGTTCACTGTTCACAACAATGAGCAATTTTCCATATGCAAATGAACCCTGAACATATTATTTTCTTCCTAATTTAAGAATCCGAAAGATTTTTTTCAGCTATAGGATGAAGACAGTAGCCTGTACATACTAATTTTTTAAGGCTTACTGTTTCTGTATAGAAATTGGACTATTTAAATTACATTACGTTTTCATAGATCTTCAGAATTTGATGATTTTCTTAATTACAGGAGGGGAAGTCTCTGGCACCAACAAGCAGCCATTCAGGTGGCTGTATCTTGATTTCCTTTGGTAGCTTTCATGCAGTCAAAGTTAGTTGTGGGGATTGTGTTCAGACTCAATAAAAGACTCTAAGATTTGGTCCCCAGTTCCTACTCTCGGATGGAGAACTCTTGTTCGGGTTCAATACCTGCTCCTGTTGGACCAAGTCCTTGTATCTTTCATCAGCTGGTGTGAAGGATTTCACTCCACACCAGTCTGTCGGTTCCCTGATAGCATCTGCCCCTAACAAGCAGCCTACCACTAGTGTTTGCACACCAATACATACTCTTTATTATCTTTCCTTCTAGAAGGAGCTGTTTAATGTAAAGCAGTGCCCAAATAAATGATCTAATGGCAGAGTCCTACTTGGCTCCTGTACTCTGTGAGAAAGAGACTTCTCATTAATTTATCAGATTCATACCCTCCATCCCACTCACAAGCTGCTCACTTGTTACAGTAAGTCATTGAATAAGCCTAAAATTTATTGTATCTGTTTTCCTGTGGGGAACTGTACAGATTTAAAGACAAGCTCCTGATTTAATAGAATTCTGATGAGTGCTTGAAAATTTGCTGCAGATTCAGTAAGAGGTGCTTTACTGACGCGGTTGTTGCCTTTACTTACTTAAGAACAGTAAAATCCTGTGGAGTGCTGGTATAAGGGCCAAAAAGAAAGCATTGCAATGGGCACAGAAGTACCAGTTCATTAGCTAGTACACACTTTGAAATATCTGAGGCTATTTTGACCTGACGCTGTAGTGAGTTTAGTTTGGAATGAAGCTGTTACCATGACTTTGTAATCCATGCTGTCCATAGGAACAGTGTTACAGTAATGACACTAATTTTGAAACTTGCCATTTTGATTCATTCACTTAAGAAATGCTGTTTTCCTCACTGGAGCCGATGTAGCATAGCACATTATTTAGTAAGTACCTTTTCCTAACTACTTCTAGCACATCTGTTATTTCTGTGGCCCACTACTGCAGCAATAGAAGGTATGATGAAGAAAAGACTCTCATGCGGTATGTTGATCTGTCCATAAACAATACACATAAGAGAACCTAAAATCAGAAAAGACTTTTCTTTTTGTCTTCTGATAGTTGACAATTTTAATTTAAGTGATTTAAGCGCTTGTGATATCTAGCACCTTGGTTTAACAATGAACAAAGTAATTTAAGCTGCACTGAAGGGCAGACTTTAAAGCTTAACAGCTTCTGCGTGTGGTTTTGATGGCAGCTTTGACCAAGATACAGTATTCAGCGAAGTGGATATTAGTTAATAAGAAGATTCATTGGCAGGTGCAGTGGGATTTAAAAAAAAAATCAAGGAGAATTTATTTTTCTTGTTTTTTCTTCTCTGTTGCAACTTGTATTGAGTCTGATGATGAATATTGAGGTCAGATGTCCAGATTTGTTCAGCATTGACCTAAATCAGCTGCTACTAAAATCACTGTGAATTCTAACTGTGTTTTAAGACAAAGGGGTCTCTGCTCAGTCATATATGTATAGTTTGGGGTGGAGGTGGGGTGTGTGTCCATGAATGGATTGAGTGATCTTTATTATTTTTTTAGTTCCTCAAGTTAATGTAAACCATTGGAAAATATGTAGAATGTCCTTCTAAAGATGCAAAAGACAATTAAAATTCCAGTTAGAAGAAAGAGTGTGTTCTTAGCGTCATCTTACCATAAATCCTTCTGTCATAGCACATGTTAACAGCTTCAAAGCAAGAAAAGATGTTTACTTGCAGCTGCATCAATTTTCTCAGGTCGTAATTTATGATGGAAACATTTCACTTACAGTTAGAACTAACAGTAATACTGTTAGAGTAAGTGTTAGAGATATTAAAGCCCACTTACCTGAGAGGCAAATATTGATGTATTTCACTGTCTGCCATTTAAGTTACACAGTGTGTCCTTATTTCCTGCTAGAAAAGTTATATGCATTTGCAGTAATGAATATTCTTTGCCTGGGCCTTACTAAGTCTACTAGAAAAAACAGATATTTATTTATTTATTTATTTATTTATTTATTTCCCTCCTCATGATTAACCCGCTTTCTTACTGCACATAGCAATTGACTCAACTTCTGTTTTTCCAAGTGATAGTGAACTCTACTAGTACTCCACTCTTCAGGGGAATTCATTATCATTAATGCATCAGAGAAAATGAAGGTTTATAAGTTGTGTCATCTGACACAACACTGTTTCAGTTTTCTGACAGGATTTTTGAAGGAAGCCATGGACGTTTGGTGTAGTTTGTATTCATTTCAGCGAGACTTGGATGCATTGATCGCCAGCCTTCTTTGAAAATCTAGCCTTTAGAAAGGGTTTACAGAATCAATTAAGTAACCTGGAAGCAGTATTTCTGTTATAATTCATGGACAACAGAATACATATGAAGGGGGGAAATGAAAGAAAAATATAAGCTTTAAGGCATGTAAGTGACTTCAAAAATTCACCTTTGTTTAGGATCAAAGATTAGACTTGATACGATAGTTCTGCTTTTGGGTTTCTTCTGTTTTTGAGATGCTTTAAACTGCTTGTGCAAATCTTGTGGATCTCTGCTGGTTCTTGTTGCTCATGAACATACACTACTTAAGAGAGAATGGAATGAGTAATTCTTCATGAAGTTTTTAATATTTTAGATTATGATATCTTTATTTATGGTGCATAATATCTTCCTTCAAAATAATCCTAATAAATTCAGTGGAAGTAAATGTGAGAAATAATGTCTGCCTTAACTGCGCTAAGGATTTCTGATTTAAGTCTGATATGGGACTATAACAGTTTTATACGCTGTGGAAGCATTGAAAAGCTGTTCGACCTCAGGAGTCAAAATAAGAAATGGCAGTTGATTGCCTAGTTCTCCGTAGTTTTCCAGATTGGGCTGTTAGGATCACAAATCACACACACAGTATTTATTTTTCTTTCTGTTTTATATTAAGATAAGATGTCTGCCTTTCTTTGATTTCAGATAGGTTCGGTTTCTGCACTGAGATTTCCAAGAGCGTACAGGAGATTCCCATAGTGTGCGCATCAAGCCTGGCAGTCTCCTGTTGGGTTCAGCAGGCTTTTTCATTCACCTGTCACATTTTCTGAGCTCTCAAGCTCATGAGTTGTTTTTGAAACAGAGTGTTTCCATTCATGCATGGAAATAGGTGAAAATACAGCACCAGTCAGTATTTGAAAGAGAAGGTATTTGGGCATTGCGTGTGTTTGTGCATTTTACTGGAGCATCTCTAATTCAAACCTTGCGAATGTGAAGCTGAAGCTGAAGTATTGAACTGCAAATCTAAACAAAGCTGAACAGACAATATCTCCGTATTCATTACACAGTAGAAAATTGTATGACCTCATTAAAGAAAGAAATACTTCAGCTGAAAACCAAAGGTACATAATGTTTTCAGAAGAAACCTCTCGTTTTCAGTCTTCTAAGAAAAATACAATGGAACAAATACGTTTGTTAAAAAAAAAAAAGTTTCCCCTTAGAAAAAGCTTCCAAGATATTCATTAGTTTTTATTCTTATTCCTTCTTTCCCATTGACAGAGCCTTGAGAGACTCGCATAATCTCTTTGTCTTTTTTCCCCTTCTTTAAAAGCAGAGTAGTAAGATTTAATTGTAGCAAAGTATTGTGAGCAATCAGAAAACAGTTGAAAGGAAGGATCTTTAAAAGCAGTAAATAGCATAGCTTGTTTTTAAAAGTCTTCATAAAGTAAAAAAGCTCAAGTTTCAAACTGACAAATTAAATTGTTTAGCTCATTTTTTTCTGAAGGCATAGGCTCTGTTAAAGCGTGTACCAAAGAAAGCAGTGTGGGAATGGTGTTGAAATAAAAAAAAAAAAATCATTTTATTATCTAGGAGTGTGAGTGGAGTGAATGGATATAAGTGGAAATTAATGAACGCCTTCCAGTGGCACAGGCTGTAACTGTGTCATGGCATTGGGCTGTATTAATATAAATGGTAAGACAGCATGATTCTAGCAGTTGTAGTTCTGCTAATTGTTTGCATTCGTGGCTAATGATGCTAGAAAGAAATGGTACATTTCTCAGTAAAATACATCTAACTGACACTTTATGTTCAGCTCTGAACCAAGTGACTGTGAGCTGTATGTAGCTTGCTTTGCAAGTGTTTGAAGCAATGCTAACCTTTGAGATTCCCTGAGGGAAAGGAAGTGTTATTCTCTTGATTTAAAATGTATTACAACTGTTCACATGCTAAGCAACATATGAATTAGAGAGATCGCTGTAGGCTCACAGGAAAGTTGCATCTCTTACACATTAATACTTCCAAGTACCTTTCTGAGCATAGCTGTGCGTTTTGTCCTTCTCTCAGGACAAGGAAGCCATAAAGATGAAATTTGCTGATGAGGATAAGGAGTTCTATTTCAAATGTCTTTTTTTTTTTAAAGAAAAAGAATATAAATATTAATTTCAGCAACAACACAAACGTAATTGCATTATATAGGAACACAGGATGGAAAATGAGTATATCTGTTATTGAACCCAGTGTCCTGGAAAAGGCTAGTGATGTCCACAGAGTCCCAACCCTGCACACAGGACAGGTGCGACTGTCTCTGTCAGTCTCAAACCTGTAGTAAAAGACTCAAAGTGGAACCTTTAACATGCCCCTAGGTAAGAGGACAAGAATGTCACTAATGTCCCAGGCCTCTGCAGCATTGGTGTCTACAGTAAGTAAAACTGCTGTATGTAACCCCATGGAGTGTACCAAAGCCCCAGTGATGCTGACAACTTGATCTGACTACCTGGACTTGTGCAAGGCATTTGACACTGTCCCATACCACATCCTTGTCTCTAAATTGGAGGGACATGGGTTTGGTGGATGGACCACTCAGTGGATAAGGAACTGGCTGGGTGGCCTCACTCGAATCAATAGCTCAATGTCAAAGTGAAGACCAGTGATGAGCGGTGCTCCGCAGGGGTTGGTCAGGTGATGTTTAATATCTTTGTCAGTGACAAAGATATTAATATCTTTGTCAGTGACATGGACAGTGGGATTGAGTGCACCCTCAGCAGGTTTACCGACGACACCAAACTGTGTGGTGCAGTCAACACGCTGGAGAGAAGGGATGCCATCCAGAGGGACCTGGAGAGGCTTGAGAGGTGGGCCCGTGCAAACCTCCTGAAGTTCAACCAGGCCAAGTGCAAGGTCCTGCACCTGGATCGCAGCAATCCCAAGCACAAATACAGGCTGGGTGGAGAATGTGTTGAGAGCAGCCCTGAGGAGAAGGACTTGGGGGTGTTGGTTGACGAGAACCTCAACATGAGCCAGCAATGTGCCCTCGCAGCCCAGAAAGCCAATTGCATTCTGGACTGCATCAAAAGGAGTGTGCCCAACAGGTCAAGGCAGGTGATTCTGCCCCTCTGCTCTGCCCTTGTGAGATCCCACCTGGAGTACTGGATCCAGCTCTGGAGCCCCCAATGTAAGAAGGACATGGACCTGTTGGAGTGAGTCAGAGGAGGGCCACGAAGATGATCAGAGGGCTGGAGCACCTCTGCTATGAAGGCAGCCTGAGATAGTTGAAGTTGTTGAGCCTGGAGAAGAGAAGGCTCTGGGGAGACCTTATAGCAGTCTCTCAGTACTTAAAGGGGGTCTACAGGAAAGCTAGGGAGGAACTCTTTATCAGGGACCATATTGATAGGACGAGGAGTAACAGTTTTAAACTGAAAGAGGGTAGATTAGATTGGATATTAGTAAGAAATTCCTTACTGTGAGGGTGGTGAGACACGGGAACTGATTGACTGGAGAAGTTGTGTCTGCCCCATCCCTGGAAGTGTTCAAGGCCAGGATGGATGAGGCTTTGAGCAACCTGGTCTAGTAGAAGGTATCCCTGGCCATGGCAGGGATTGGGACTAGATGATCTTTAAGGTCTCTTCCAACCCAAACTATTCTATGATAAAATGCAACAGAAATTATCTCCCTGATTTTCTAACACCAAGATCTTCTGTGCAGACCAGGAGCCCTTTTTTTCCTTTCCTTTTCTTTTTTTTTTTTTTTTAACTTGAAGTCAGTGTTTACTGTTGGTGTGCACTGAAATCTTTTCCCACTGAATACCCGTCAGAAGAGAACCAAGGACCAGTTCGTAATGTAGATTCTCGCTGGGTCCCATGGAGGGATTTCAGGATGGGGATTGTTGCTGACACTGTCTCACCTTGGCTTGTGGTTTTCACTATGCATGTGGTTTTGACAGTCGTTTTGAAGGGTGAGAAATGGCTCCATATTTGCATTTTTAACATTCATTATGGAGAAGCTAGAAGCCTGTGGTTTTCAATTGCCTTTCTAACAGTGGTCAGATGATGAAGACAATCTGTTTAACAAACTGGCATATAAGATAGCTTTCTCCGTATGTCACACATTTGCCATTCCATCTGCTGGGTAATAAAGCCAGCAAAAACCCAGCCTGACCAGCCCCTTAGGTGATCTTCTTGTTGTCTTCCAAAAAACACCAGAAAAAGTGACAAACTCATTTAAGCTTTAACATGTTTTATTTCGTTTAGTGCTTCCTGTTGTTCTTGATACTACGTAATGTAAAGCTAATAGGTGTAAATCAAGTATTCGAGGTAAGCATTATTTTTTATGCTTTGTCCTTAAGGAAGGAAATATATGAGGTTGTGAGAATATGATGCACCTTACCAATGTTTTGTAACAGGTACAATAAGCTAGTGCTTCTCTTTTTTTATGTCAATTAGCATTAGTGAAGAAGTGTCAGACTCACAATATTAGAAGAGGATGTCTGCGTTACCAGCATAAGTAATAACAGGGCCAGACAAATGGAAGCTTGTCTGTGCAGTTGAACAAAATATAGAAAAATACAAAGAGAAATTAAGCAAAACACCATTTGCCAAAACACATTTTCAATAGGCACTGTGGTTCTAATGGAAGGTGGAAAACTTTGACAAGAATTGGTTTTAAAGTATTTTTCTAACTAAACAAAGAGGTCTACTTGATAAGTTGCTGTAAAGTTGGCATTTTATGCTGGGGTGTTTCAGAACTTCCTTGATATATGGTTCAGCTATTCTTTTAACAGTCTTCCACTAAATGTGGTATTGTTGATTGCCAAATGATAATAAGGTTATGCTGAAAATGGTCAAAATTGGGCTTAACATACTGTTTCACAGTAATTTTAAATGTTTCTGTATGCAGTGTTCGTCTCACATTTATTAAAGAAAAAAATTAGTAAAAACTTCATCATAGCTAGGGCTTCTAGTAAAGATGCCTTCTAGCCACAGAGACAGGTAAAAAGATCTTAACCAGGCGTTCTCAATTTCTTAGCTATAGCCTAGCTACAAAGCTGTACAAGCACAACAATAAAATGGAGGTTTAGTTTATAGCATTATTTGGGGAAAAAATACTTTCAGAGTGCATCATGGAGCCTTGTGCTTGAAGAAGTCTTTTAGTTAGGCAGAAGTCTCCTAGAAAATCCCTTCAAATTTTTAAAATTATTTGAGGAGTGAGAGGTGATAGTAGCAAAACATTACGATTTATTAGATGTTTGACTATAAGACATTCTCAACTCAGAGATGGGATCACTAGCTGCAAGATTGTTATTTGAATCCTTAATGGAGATGGTCTTCTCTAACATTGTAGGTTTATGCTGTGAATAGAAGGGTGCATAGAAGCACAACAAAAATTTACTTTGAACTTTTTTTATAAGCTCTTGCAGAAGTCTTCCAAGTAGTTTGTACAAAATTGTGCATCATGCAGTCCATCTGACATGGCCGAAACTCTTTTATTATCAAATCGTAAACAGGCTGAAGAAAAACTGACAAGTCCTTGGTGGATGCGTTGTCCTTTGGACGGGCATCTGTGCATGGTGTTGCTAATGTGCCCTGATCTAATGTCAGAAATACAGGTACACATTAAAGAAGCTCACTCTTCTGCTTGGTAAAGCTCCTTTTCTCTTTCTGTAGATGTGGAGTGGGACGGCCATTCATTCTCAGTTCGCAGCTCCTTAAGAGGATGCTGTCTCTCCAGCTCAACTTTTTTTTTTTTTTATATGAGAATAAATACATTAACTTGTGAGTCAAAATTTATCCTTTGACAGGCACAATTGTGCAACATATGTTAGCCACTCAAATCTCAGTGCCATGAAGACCACATAAGAGCTTCAAGAAAAAAAGGTGCTGTCAGATGTTGAAGTATTGCGATTTCCTTCTGTTGAAGCAAAGGAACTTCACATGGCTGCATCCCTACACTGATACGCCGGTATTGAACTGCAGATTTTTGTTTGCTATGCTGTTTCCAGTTCGTACTATCTCTTGCAGAAATCTTCAAGCAGTGAGAGCTTTTCTTCTGTCCCTGACTTAAGTACTTGAAACCTAACTCTTATGAAGCACTGCAGAGAATAAAGGGATGACTTTTATTTTTTCCAGGAGAGCAGGTGTTGCTGAAACAGAATGTAAATATGGATGGATACTGCTGTGATGAGAGCATTATAAAAGTACATATAGCACAATGAAGGGCTACTCCTGCAGGGAAAAATGAAATACATTGCATACAGCCCGGTAAAAGGAGAGAGTTAAGCTTTTGTTTACTTTTTTTTACTCGTAAACCTCTGTATTTTGTACTCAATGTTAAAATGTAAGTTAGGAGATAACAGCAATTGAGGACACTTCTTAATTTTCACGTGTCATTACTTATGACTGGTTCCTGGCTCAGAGAGATTCCTTTGTAAATGAAGATGCTAGTTATAGTTCCTCTGGTACTCTTTGTTATACTTGTTATCTTCAGATACAGCTGCATCCCTTTTATTTTCTTTTGTTTATTTCTGACATTTGCTAGTAGAAAGGAATCTTGGTGACAATCTATTGGTAGACTGAAAAAAAAGTGAAAGGAGATCGTATGGAGGTAAGTAAAGGAAGAGAAGGGTGGGGGGGAGAAATGCTCTCTGGTGCTTGTTCAAGTCCTCTACATTTAGGAAATTGTCCCAGATGAGCTCAGGTCTCTCAGAGTGGTTGCATAGTGTGTCTAGCCCTAGTTTCTGCAGCTTATCTCACTGGCACACTCTGCTAACCTTGGGTGTAGTGCAAAAGAAGAGCAAAGCCGTGTGTTTTTATATAACAAGTTGTGTTTGCTGGGCAAGTGATTTTTTTTGTACGAGCATCATTCGTGAGGTCATATGAAGGTCTGTGAGCGTGTGGTACCATTGCAGAAACTCAAAAGTAAAGGCCCAGTGACCAGAGTGGAAGTGGCTGCCTCACTCCAACACTCACTGGTTACAGGCAACTTGAATTTTGTGAAGTCAATGCACTCTAAAAATTAAGGAGGTTTTGTGTGGAAGGCATAATTGAAGATCTAAAATCACATCCTTAATTATCTGGATTGCTTTTTTTTTCATGCTGAAATTAAAATGTTAACTCCAAACTTTTGTAATTTTGGTGCATTAAATTGTATAAACGTTTGAAGATTTCGTGCATAGTGTAACCTCAGATCAGAGGAGACAGAGATGCCACTATGGACAGATTCAAGCATTTTATATAGAGTTTACTTAAATTTCGAAAAAATCTGAGGTGGAAAATGTGGTGTCGTAGAGCAATACTCAGTATGCACTGCATTTGGAAATGCATAATGTTGTATTTTTCCACATTGGTGTCTTTCTCAATTCTTAACAGTGGGTTACGGAGGTATGCAGAAGGCTGAAGGGAGAGAGTGCTGGTGCGATGTGTCGCCCCATGTTTCCCTGTGAAAGATTATGATGTGTAGGGTGCCAGCGTGCCGCAGGTGGCCCCATGTGGACAGGTCTTTCTCGGCATAAAACTGCATGGCAGGCTGTTCTAGCAGTGACTATTATCTAGTGATTACGTTATCTAGAGTATTATTTTATGTTATCAGTGATTGTATTATCTTGAGTATTATCCCAGAGCAAAGAATTTTAATTCCCTCCCTGCAGATCCCTAAGTTACTGAACTCTTTTAGAGGAGTGTATGTTAGCACTTTCACATTCCTCATTAATTATAAATAAATAGCAGATTTTCTGAAAATCATTTTGAGTTTTTGGGAGTAGGAAATCAGGAACAGAAGAGTCCACTGTGTATCACAACTCAAGTTCTATTTAAGCTATTTGTAGGCACAAGTTTGATAAATAATATTTTGATTTGCGATAAAAGTTTGTATGGGAGAGGTTGCAGTTTTAGGACATGAATAAACACATGAAAGTGGAACACTAAACTATTCACTCCTTTACAAAATAAGGATTGGACTTTGTAACTCTTCTGTATTTTTCCTTACTCTGAAAGTTTATTTAAAACCTCATATTTCTGTATATGTTTTGTGTGTGCACACTTGTTGTTTTGTCCAATACACCTCTGTAGTGATACGCCATTTTATGCTGTAAAAATGTGTCCTTACAGTTACTCCAGAAATTGTTTCATTGCCTTCTCAGTTGCCTTTGTAGCCTAAAGTGTACTCTTTTAGCCTCCGCTGAGGGGAAACCTAACTTTTTTTCAATCCAATGAAAATGAATATTTTCCCAATTTTTTCTTGAAATAAAAAGCTTGAAATTATGTTATTTTTAATTCAAGACCCGTGTTAATTTTATTTAGAACAGAATTGCGGGTTTGTGGGTTTGGGTTTTTTTTTTTTCATTTCAGGATTTATTTATTTTTTAAATAGAAATAAAGCAACAAAAATGTAGTGCTAACCTCTAAAGCCAGTCACAGTGCCAGAAAGCAAGAGGACATCATGCTGTCAGTTTAGGTAATGTGTAGCCTAGGCAATGGGCACCTGGATTGTATGTTTTCCTTGAGTGAAGAATATGAAATCACAGTTTTGGCTCCCATCATAGCCGTAGTCGTAACGTATTATGGGGGGACTTACTTTCAATCTTTCCTATTGATTCTTTTCTGTGGTTTGTTTCAAATACATTGGGTTGGGGTTTTTTTGTCATTGAAGAAGGAAGAAAAGGGTATATATGTGTCTATGAACACTAGGGAAAGTAAATGCCTGTGTTTCAGTTCCTATTTTAGCCCATTTTCAAGTTTTGTAATGAAGAAATACCAACAGGAAAAAATGATGGTCTTATCTCAGAATATTGTGTAGCCTTGCGGTTATGACCCTTGCTCAGATATGGGACTTCACATTCATTCTTTTTAATATAAAGATTCAAATCTGTTTTATCTCAGGCTGGAGCTATTTGATACTCTCCACTATTCTTAGAAGAAATAGTTTGTGCTGAACAAAAGAAGTGTCTGCAAGTTATCTTCTCCTGAAGTGATATGTAGGGTTGTTTTCTTTGGTTTTAAATTTAAACCACTTTTTCCCTTTCTCCAAGTTTGAAGGATGAGTATTGTCTCTGATAGGGACCCTCATGGCTGCAGTTTTTCAGATAAATAAGGCTACTATAAAGATAAATACTTTATACAGTGTTCAAAATTTTCTGTGGTGTTTATGTCTCATTTCAGAGTGTATGGCTAAATTCTTGATGTGTTTTGAAATGATAATGGAGCGCTGGAGAAGTTAAGACCTCTAACATAAGTTTAACTAGGGAGAAAAAGTGAAATCAAAGTGAAGGGTGACAAGGTTTAGACAGATTTTCTGGTACAGCATTTAAAAGAAGTATTTGAAGCATTTCCTCTCAGAATTATTTTAACTTATCTGAGAATGCTTCATTTTCTCACACCTTAGTGTTTCTTTTGCTTATTGTTGTAGTTATTTGTTATTTGTAAAACTCTGCAGCATTTTTTCCTACCTAGCTCAGAAGAAATTATTCCATTATGTTCAATCTCCTCCTTACTGGAAGAAAGGAAGCTTGGCTATATGCATTCATCTGTACATAACATACTTGTGCACATTTTTAGTGCCCCACTGCAAGTTCACATGAATAAAGATTCCAGCTGCGTACAGGAATAGATTATATGTAATATAATACATACTATAATGTAATATAACACATTGCATAAGCTCCTTTTATGCCAGAAAGGAGATTTTTACCTGTTCCGGGGATTCTTGTGTAACTTTTTGTCCCTTCTTTCAGTCTGCTCAAAAGTGGCTCAAAATTGATCCTAGCAGTTATGCAAATACCTCATTCAGTACTTGCTCTGCGATCGTAACTTGTGACCTTAGGTTTTAATCTTCATATGCAGTCCTAGGATACTTAGTGGTCACATTATTCATGACTGCCGTCATTGCAAAGTCATCCAAGTTGTATTTATGGAATTTATATGTGCCATGGTGTACTGACAGTTTTATGGGTGAAATTAATTGGAGCATCTAAAGATAAGTTTGTTACTTGACACTTTCTTCCTATCCCTCCGCCCCATTATAATTAATGGGCTTTTTTTTTTACAGCAGGCTGACATAATTTTAATGATGTTTCTTCTGTGCCAGCTTTAATTATATTTTATAATCTATGATACATTATACTTTCTCCTTCCTTGTGCTAACAGGGTGATAATCTGGAAAATGATACTTCTCTCCAGGCTTGTGCAGATGAAGAGTGATGAACAATATAGGCACAAGCTGTTTTTCTCTTAAAAGGAATGTCAGCCCTTAATGTAGCTTTACTTGCTCTCAAGCTGATGATATTCTTGAAAAAATGGAATTCTTCTTTTCAAGTAGCATGTTCAGAAGTGAATGGGAAATAATATACAAAGGCTTATTATATTTAATTAACTGTACCACATAAAGTAGAAAACACTAGCGTGTTCCCGATTTGTTTGTCATACTGTGTATTTTCAGTAGTAGTATTTTAGCATTCATGTTGCTTGAATATTAAATGTTTTTCAGCATGATGACATGAAAAGGCACCTTGGCTGATTCGGTGTCATCATGGTTTCATGAAAGCCAGTGATGTAGGGAGAGGTTTGCTACTGAGCATAGTAGGCCTAGATTTACAGTTTAATTCTAGACAGCTTGAGTGTATTAGGTCAGTCAGTGTTCGCAGGTATGAATGACCTTTTTATAGAAGAGTATAATGTCAGATATGGTGGTCTTTAGGAATCTATAGCAGCAGCAGCAATGCTAAACAATCTGTGCTGGCTCAGATGGTTTGGATGCTATGATTTAGAAACCAAAGTTAAATCTGTGGTATCTAATGCCCAGTTGAACAGCCCAGGTGCAGAATGCCCATTATTTGCTAAATGTGAAGTATTCCACATTTAAGTGAGGGTCACTTCTTTTGACTTTATAAAGGGCATACAGCTCACACAGAAATCTAGCTCGTAGCAGAATTATCTACTTAATGTAAAAGTGCTACTACGATTTAATTTCTCTTTTCAGAAACTAGGCATTTTGCAAGCCTAGCATCCAAGTTCTGTAGTTTCTTTTGCCTTAAGGGATATGCAGGAAAATGTCAAATGAGGCCACTTTCACCTATTTATCTCTTTAAAATCAGCACACTGGTGTTCACCGGGGTTGCGAGACCAAAAATATGTCAAACTTCACATACAGGGTTTAAAATAAAGGTGGAGAGATAATCTAGAGAAATAAAATATAACTTCCTATTCATAAACACAGTTATGTATTATAATTTTATGTACTATATTTTTACAATTCTGCACGGAGATTTCAGTAACGTAATCTCATTCCGTAGCCTGGCATTTAAAATCCTTCTCTTACTTATGCTAACATAAATGAAGAGAAACAAGTGGTTACTCTACCTCTGTATCACGAAAAACAGATGCTCACACAGGTTCTCATGAATGATTTCGGACTCAGATTTTTAATGACTGATGAAGATAGGAAATTTTTTAGTCATTACTGGGCATATGCATTTTTTTACTTGTTTTTCTCTCTCCATGTTTGACATTTCTTTTTCCCTTTCTCCTTTGCTTCTTTCTCACTGATACCTGGTTTCAGTTCATCTTCTTGCTGTCCTCCCTTTTTATTTATTTTCCCTTACTCCTGTGGCCTATACTTTTTCCTTTTCCTTGTACCTATGTACGTGACCATTTGCATTCTTTGCAAGGAAGAAGTGGTACTTTTTATAAGCCTAGA
This sequence comes from Larus michahellis, assembly GCF_964199755.1. Lineage (NCBI taxonomy): Eukaryota > Metazoa > Chordata > Aves > Charadriiformes > Laridae > Larus > Larus michahellis. Next base: position 36,094,126 of record NC_133900.1, on the reverse strand, counting down.
ATATCAAATGCAGAAAACTTTACTTTTCATTTCAAACTGGAAGAATAAAATTAAATTTTCTACAGAATAAAATTTCTGAATATTTTTAGTCATAAATCAAAAATGTTTAATTTTTAATTTTTTTTCATGTTTATATTATGCTAAAATCATCATAGTGTTACACTTAAATCTATTTTACAGCAATCAAAAAAGGATATCTAAATGATGGTTTAAATTATCAGAATTACATTGTCAGGAAAAAATTACATTATCAGAAAAAGGAAGTTGATTTATTTTTACTTTTTCTGATGAAAATTTAATGTAATCAATATATTGTCCTAAAAACATTTTATATGGGTGGAGCTGCATTTAATTTTCTTACCACTAACTTCTCTGTTACAAAAATTATAACTGGCTGTAAAGGATGGAGAACAAAACCCATGCCTACTATACCTGCCAGTTTGTCTGAGACATCCACCCCTCTCAAAGGTGCTTTGGATAAATTTGGCGCAGTAATACAGAAATAAAAGTAGCAGCTTATGTGGTTTTACGGGCCTCCTGGCTGTCAGGGCAGGATCACTTCTTTTACTATATTACCTGAGGATTTACTCTGTTCGTAAAAATTGATCTTATTTTCTTACAGCAACCAGTAAGAGTTAGTTGCAAACAGTTTAGTCAGTCTTTCCTTAAACTCTTCACAGAAGATTGAAGGATGAGAAGTAGAAGTCAAGAACCTTCTGCAGCTGACATTTTCTCTTGTTTTTTTCTTTTGTTGCTTTTAACTCTTTTTTTCCTCCCCTGTCTGTAAAGCACTGAAAATTTTGCTGTGGTAGAAATGAAGTTGAATTACAACGTGATTTAAAACTTGTGGAGCAGATTGAAAAATAGACTTGAGAGTCTTGATAGCCCTTGGCTGGGCATGTCTCTAAGATACGAACACAGCTTTAATTGCTGTCTTCATAACTGGAATATGGATCAGTGGCGTGGGAGCAGCTCAAATTGTGATTAAGGAAAATAGTGGCTATGTGACTATTGATACTTGTTCTAATTAATGTAAAGGTATCTCAGATACGTTAAAACAAGCTACGCTCAATGCAACTTTTCCCCAAGAACTATTCCATAAGAATTCCATAGGAAGCACCGCATTCTTTCAGTAACGCTTGCGTGGGCTGGAAATAATTATCAGAGTTTGAGGGCTGGAGGGGTATGTGTGTTTGTTTGCTGTTTTATAGCTGGCAGAAATAAGATGATCTCATTTGCTGTAGCACTGTTTTCTTTTGAAGAGGGCTTTCGTTGTTCCTACATAAGTCACTTTCTCTTTTCTTACAGTAGTTATAATTTTCAATTTACTGCACGTTTTCTTGTGAGACCTATCATCTGCATATTATGACAGTTAAGGAGACACTTTCAGTTCACCTCTTAACCCTGCCTAGTCAATGAAGATATTGCATCCGCTTCTTGAAAGGATTTCCTTTGTTCCATTGTACCTGGAAATTATGTCATCGCCTTGGATGCTCATATGTAAGGAATAAAAACCCAAATCCAAGACTAAGCTTTGTGGCACAGGTAGGTTCACTTTTTATCTGCCTCCATTTCTGATAATTGCTTCTTGCTAAGACCTTTTATTTTGTCTGTATGTAGGCTTTAATTCATTTTAATAATTCTTTTCTGCTGTGGCACTCTTGACACGAGCAATCAAACCTCATTGCGGACATGAATTTTTCACTGTGAGACTGTTTTTCACTTCAGACAAATTGTATCCATTACTTCGCATTTTTTCCTTCCAGTTCAATAATGTGCTTGGAGGAACTCAAGCATGTCTGACAGGTGCAATCCTCTTTTCATGGATCTGGCCTGGCTGGCCCTTACTTCATTGCATCTTGTATATAATCCTTTTCTCTTATTAGTGAGTCCTCGCGGCTGAAGACAGAATCATACCTTGATCTTGTTGGGTTTTTTTCTTACCCGCGGGGATATCTGCCCATATTGGCTATCTCCTAGGACTCATTCAGCGGTGTGTGAATGACAAAACCACCCACTAAAGGCTTACCTGTTTCCCTCATTAATTTCTGGGCCTTTGCCCTTCTAATTGTTTCAGTGCATCTTTCAGGTCCTGGTCACCAGCACACTGAGCTATTTAATTGATTCCAGGGTATTAAATATTTACTTCATGCCTGAAGTCATGCCCCATTATCAAGTGTTCTTTTACCCTGTGTAATGAAAATAGTAAGTAAAGCACTTCTCTATCAGAAAGATCTCCCTCTCAGGGATCACCTTCAGCTTTTGGTGTTTAAAAAACAGGCAGAGAATTCATGCAACCTCTCAGCAACTTGATTTCATCTGTCACCACAATGTCATGCTTGTCCTATAATGGTCCCACTGTCTCTTTTCATCGAGCTGCTCATATCCTGTGTATTTTAGAGACCTGCCTGCAATTCATCTCTATTTTCTGTTCTATTTTTATTTGACTGGCTGCTTTTATTCCTCCTCATCCATGCTGAGATTCTAATTTAATTTCTGTTTGTATATCTTTCACTCAGCCTCCTTCACTGATATTTATAAGTTCCAGTAAGACTTTTTCTCAGTCCTTTTGTCAATCTACCTTTCCAGCCAAATGTCACAGAGCTGTGGCATTGCAGCAATGTGTTATTTACTTTCCAACTCCTATGATCAGTGTCAATACTATCTGTATGTTCAGTTAATCATTCTCAATTCCTCCCATTTCACTTATTGTCACTTTTCCACCTCATTCTGTTTACTTCCATATGGTTTTAACTGTACCCAGCCTTGACAGTATATGTCTTCTTCCTAACTTAACTTCTTTTTTTAATCAAATTTGTGTTGCTGAGATTATTCTCTGCCTTAAATCCCACCTATTCTGTTGCTTTCTTTCTGTTCCCCTGCAATTTGATATGTATGTTGAATTTAGTCACATTTCAGATAGTCTAGCATATTGTGCCCCCTGGTCTTATTACTTCAAATAGATGCAATCTAGGCTCTATTTCTCTAGATAATTTAAATTTTACACTGCTATCATTTCAACCTTTTAAAATGCTATTTTATTAGTGCAGTCATTTCATAGTCCAGTTGTTCTTTCTGCCAAGAATAAGGCCAACAATCTATCCCTATAACTAACTCACTGTCTGAGGCGTATTCAGCCACCATACATACTAGTTCTTTTCTGCCCTCATTTCTCTCCTGTTCCTTTCTCAAGGACTTCTAAGTCCTCCTTGATAAATCAGACTCTCTTTTTCTTTGTTGTTAGCTGTGTAGCATATATCCATATTCTGATTTTCTGGTATATAATCCTGAATATCTTCTAGGCAGTTTTTGTCCTCATATGATGAAGAGAGCTCCTTGCAGTTTTTAATTGGGAAGTCAACATACCTGAATGGAATGGGAATTCAAATATCAGCTGTTCTTCAGGAAACCTAGGCTATAGGTGATAACATGATACCGGAATAACTCTCAAGCCAATGTCCAGCAACATCTTTTCACATAGAAAATGTAATGCTAAGCATAGCCACCCATTCAAATGTTTCCCTCTGCGATACCTATTTAGGACGTCTTCCAGGCACCTCAGTGCTTGGACCTCAGTGAATCAAGGCCCACACGCTACAAGCACCCACAGCTCAGCAATATGGGCAGTTATTGATGAACTTCAAAAAATTTTGAAAGTTACATCGGCTACTTGTGTTGCTGCAGCAATGCTGCAAAACCAAACGCACCTTGACTTCTCCCTTTGTTTAGCTTCACAAGAAGGACTTTCTCCTGTCTTTCTCTCTACACCAGAAATCACAAAGATACACGTTTATTCTCTGAAGAGTAATCCTTTGTATCATACTTCGGTTCTGTTCCTGTTCTATTGACAGATTGTCATCTGACACAGGGTTGCTTGGGTGTCAGTACTTAACGCGGCTGTCCTCCAATTTACAGGTCTTTCCTGTTGCACTTTTTTTAACATCCAAATTTATGAGGTCTTTAAGGCATAAACCATTTTCAGGATTGTTTTTTGTACAACGCTGAGTAGAATCAGGTCATGCTTTCTTCTGATTTATTCTCTTAGAAACTTTAAAGGTTAACGGTAATTTTTGCAGTTTTACTAAGGGGTTGCAGCAGGTGGTCTTAAACAAAGGGTTCTACACCTAGTATTGTTAGTGAAATCACATTGTAGCTTCCACTTTTGTTTTATGGCGTTCCGCTGTCACAATAATAGTTTAATTGCCTGAGGATACTAATTTGAACTATCTGGTGCAATTACAATGAACTCAAACTCTGTAACAAAACTCTGATCCACGTATAGCCAATATCATAAATACTAAAAATTGGTGTAACGTGCTGTCATGCTGATTGACTGCAGCCTGGTAGCAGTAGCACCGGTGTCATGGTGTAACCCCAGAGGGCAGCTGCTCACTCACTGTCCCCACAGTGAGCTGGGGGAAAGAACTGGAAGGGTAAAAGTAAGAAGACTTGTAGGTTGAAATAAAGAGAATTTAATAGGTAAAGCAGATGCTGCACACACAAGCAAAGCTAAATAAGGAATTTATTCACTACTCCCCATCACCAGGCAGGTGTTCAGACATCTCCAGGAAAGCAGGGCTTCATCACACGTAACAGGCACTTGGGAAGACCAACACCACAACTGCAAACATCCCCCCTTCCTCCTTCTTCCCCAGAGCTTTCATTGCTGAGCACAATGACATATGGTCTGGGATATCCCTTTGGTCAGTTGGGGTCAGCTGTCCGGGCTGTGTCCCCTCCAACCTTCTTGCCTGCCCCCAGCCTACTCACTGACAAGGTAGCACGAGAAGCAGAAAACGTCTTGATGCTGTGCAAGGCGCTGCTCCGCAGTAGCTAAAACATCTCTGTGTTATCAACACTGTTTTGGTCACAAATCCAAAACATAGCACCATATGAGCTACTATGAAGAAATTTAACTCTATCCCAGCCAAAACCAGTACAACCCAGGAAAATATTTGTGGTGGTTTAGTAGGGTCCTTGCTCCAGAGCTGTGACCCATTAAAAATAAGTTGCATGCTGTGGTCTGTAAAAGGCTTTGCACTGAGTGACAATGGAAATAAAAGAGACTAGTTGAACAGACAGATTTCTGGAGCTCAAAGGTGAACATCATCTGTAGCAAAGATGTAGCATCAGATGCTTCCATTGTAAAATAAATGTAATAATGTACTATCAAGTTTGAACTGACTTTTGATTGGTTTACTTATCAAGCATACTTTTAAGTCAAATTGACACATGGTGTTTATTGAGTATTAGCATTTTTTCTATGTATGGGTACACCAGCAGGCATAACGTTAAGTCCTATGAGGAGAATATATGCTTGATAAGACTCGGAATGGGCTTCTTTTGTTTTTATATAGCCACGCTATTAATATAGCCACACTATTATTTAGTGTGGCTGTATTTCACAAATGCTGACCCAAGGATATGCTTGTGTGCAAACAGAATGGGAACACCTCCGTCTAAGTAGGTTTCCTTGTCACTTTAGAATAGCCCTTTTCTTTTGTGTAACTCAGGTGGGAGGTTTAAAGAACAAAAAGTACATGCTTTTTTAAATGTTTTATTAATTATGTTTACCGGTCTGCTGCCTCCTGTCTATTCGCCGGCAACCACTGGCAATATTCAGTGCTTGACTTGCACCACATTTACCTGTATTCCTTGCCCTGCCACCATTGTTTAAGATGATCTGTGTATTTAGCACTAATAGAGCAGCTAAAGGGGGTCTATAATTCATTTGGTGGCAGCAAGGGCATAAGGGATGTAACCTTTAAAAAAACAGTGATTGAAGTTTTTCTAGTGTCAAAAACTATTTGTATTGTTTCCAGTTTGGTGTATCTATGACGCAGTGTCACCCCCCCGTCTCTTCTTTTTTCACCTCTCTTTTCAAGTTGCAATTTCTATATTTTTCTGGGAAGCTAAGTACAATACTTGACTATTGTTATTCTGATTTATAAAGCTCAGCAAATACGGATCTTTTTTGTTCAGTTCTTAACAAAAACTGAAAGCAGCTCCTGTTTCCATCCAAACCTTATTGGTGAAACTTATACAGTCTTGTGGATAGGAAAAAAACAGGGAGTGTTTTTATCAAAACGATGCTTAAATTTTTGTTCATTGTATTAAAAAGCTAAAAAAAATTGCTTTGTTTAGGGGGAAAAAAAAAGGAAAGCCTATTTCAAAGTCTCTAAAATTTTTCTCCATATTTTCTATCAAAATCACTCTCTGGCTTTTAAAAATGTAGCCCTCTAATTGTTTGCCTACTACATCCTTCAGTGCTATGTAAGTGGTATGTAGGCTCCTAAGAGTTTTTTCATGTCAGTGAAGGGAACATGGACTAAAATAAACTCATCACTGACGTACATAACTACTGCTTATACATGAGCAGCATTAAATCTATCCATTGGATAGATTTATTTGGGACTGAATCAATTTGCCCAACCTTGATATATCTTTTTTTTTCAGATGATATTAAGCTATATAGGTAAAGCCAGAACACTTATGCTTGAATGGCTCGCAGTTTGGAACTTTTTTTGGGGAGAGAGAAGGGCAAGTCTAAGCCTTGTGTTGTGGTAGCATGAAAAGTAGGTATTGTCATCTTTTCTCCAGACGTACAATGAAAGTAGCGCTGCATATGTAAATAAAGTTTTCATCTTAGTTTGTACCAAAGAAGTGAAACACACTGAAATTCAACATGTATTTAAGATGAAGTGTTATTGCATATAGGCCATTGCACAGCACGCCTTTGAGAGATTGCTGAGAATAAAGAAAGATATTGCCTAAATGACAGGTCAGAAGTATTATCAGGTTGCAGTGAGTCATCATTTAGAATAAATGAATTTGGCGTGTATGTTTTATATAATTTTAAAGCAATAGCGGAAGGAAATTACGTTTCACATACAGTATTTCCCAGTCAACTTAAATAGACCTACATTTGTTATAGGCATAATAAATTTGCTGAATTGCAATTAATTTAACTTTCCACAGAACGGAATTGTTCATCTGTGCTATTCTTTGTACTTAACACCTACCTGCCTCGTTTATATGACAAAGAACTGACTTGGTAGGAATTTACTTGCAGCTGGAAGGCAAAATTGAACATTTGTTTCTGTCTCACATCTGGTTTGGTAAAATAACACCCTAAGGAAGCTCTTACCAAGAAAGTGAATCATTTTTTTTTAATGTTTCAGCCAATATTGGTAGGAATAAACAAAAGTGTATGTATGTAAGATAACACCTGGAGTAAAAATGGTTAAGAATCACATTCTGAAGCCTCTTATTAAGGATGGTAGCTGTAACATTGGCTTCAGGAAGTGTAAAAGATCAGGTAAAGCATCAGAAGTTAGAAAATACTAGAGTTATTTTTGTGTATGTGTGTTTTGCTTTGTCAAATAAATGACTTAATATTTTACAGATTATTCATTTAGAGAAAGCTGCCCACAATAAAGTCCATTATTAGGAAAACCTGGCAGTTCAGAGTTAATTCCGCACACATCACATCAGTGTTATTAAAATAGACGAGTTTTCTGCATTTGAGTGTACTTAGTGTTTCGTCTGGATTTAATACACATTTGTTTTATTTTTGCAAATCTTTTCTTTAGAAACAGAATGATGATAATCAAGCATCAATTCTTGTTTAGCAACAGCTTCATTTTCAAATTGTCCATGTGGCAAATTTGGATTGCAGATAATGAATAGGAATTTTTTTTTTCATTTGAAGAAGCACAACATTTAAAAAAAAGAAGGTATTATGTATAATTGTTTAAAAAATTGCTGTTTATTCATGCATACAATTTAAAAAATTTTGTCCATAATTTATGGACAAAAGTTTACTTCTGACCAATAAGAATACAGAAAAATAATTAAAAAATAAAATTTATGATTACCATGTTTGGGAACAATCTTCACACATCAAAATCTACAAAGCATTCAATTTTTTTCAAAATAAAGAAAAAGATGATTGTTAATTAGATAAATCACTTAATGTTTTGTTGAAAAATCTTTTTCTTTTGAGCCTTATTGAAAATGTAATAAAATATTTCTTGGTCTTAGATTTAAAAAAAAACTCTTTTCCATAATATCTGTATTTTGTGTCAAATTTTAATTCAAGTTAACCTTTGAAAACATGCCAGATATGCATCTTCAAATCAGTATAAAGGGAATTATTATTAATAGTTGCAAGTAATTACAGAAATGACATTTTTAGCAGCAAGACTTTCATTAACTTTAAAAGTTAGTCTTTGCATGTTATTAGCATTGAAAAAACTTGCAGTAAATACTCGACTGTAATTTGTGTGAATACAGAAACAACAATAGAAATAACTGTATCTAGCTAAAAAAAAACCTGTGGTCTCAGACAGATACTGATACAAACATAGTTTTCCTAACGATGAAGGTATTTCTCTGTGTTGTAGAACTTTCCTTTCTGTACACCGCATCACTGTTTATCTCGCAGCAACTTTTTTCCCTCCTTTAAGCTGTAGAAGCCAAAAGCTTGTGTTAAAGTTGATTGAGGTGTTTCCTGTCAGCCTAGAGAGTCTTTGGACAAGATGCAAATTCCTTTTTTTCTTAATCAGCATTGTATAAATTGTTTCTTCTCTACCTCTCCCTGCACCCCCATACCCTTCTGCTCAACTCAGCAGAGCATTTTGGGGTGCAGAAGTGCTACATCTTATGTGCTTTGGAAAAAAAAAGACAGTTTGCGTACATATGAAGACTTTTCTAATGCACTTGAAACATAATGTTATGGCAGTTCATCCAACTAAATTCTCCCTTGCCTTCCCAGAGAACAAAAAACCGTAGTCAGTTACAGTAACCATCATTATTCCCGTAATGACTTTCCCAAGAAATGATCAATATACTGTCTTTCCATTGGCAAGTAGATAATTTTTTTTTTCCTAAGTGTTTGGGGAAATAAAAGAACAGGCAGAGTTAAATGGATTTACGTTGTGGTAATCTCCCACAGGGCTGGCATGCACTGTGCTGGGTTGTGTGGTCATTTACCAGGGAATGTTATATTACTTCCAACGGAGAAAAAAATCTCCCAAATTTCAAGCTGACTAAATGAATAGTAGAAAGTCTGGGGTAGATAGTAGGGAATTTGTTATTTACATTCTATCATAAAATAATGCAGATGTCTTTATTTTCAAGGGGTGTTACTTCTTCCGATGTATCTCTTGCAGTACCTCTTTTTCACTGGCACTAGAAATATTGTGTTTCTGTTAGTTGTGGGTTTAAATACATGCAGCACAATTACTTTGGGCTTTTGTATCAGATTTTTATCCCTGAAATACAGAAGGCACACTCTGGCTTGGTAAGAAGAAATAATATTCTTATAAGATTGGAGAAGTGTGGGGGGAGGCTGAGTGAAAGCTAATCCACTAACCACTGACAAAAATGATTGAAGGAGTGTCCTGAATCCATCTGAAATTAAGAAACATAACTTCCTGAAGAAATGTGGAGGTACCAGTAAGAAAAGTGCAGGCTAACATCTTGGCTGAAGCAGGCTGATGCGATAATTATGATCAGAGATCTTCTGGCAAGTTACCTGTCTTACCCAGGTCACAGAATCAAGCCTAGGAGAGAATACCCATGTTAGAAAATAGCATTTTTTGCAAAAACAGGTGAAGCTTTCAGTGCGGTTCAGGGATTGAAACTTTTCTATTACCTATCACAGAATCACAGAATGGTTTGGGTTGGAAGGGACCTTAAAGATCACCTAGTAATCTATGCTCTCTTATCTCTGATTTCATAATGTGGCTTCCATTCGTGCCCTGTATCAAACTCATCAGAAGGTAATACTGAATACACAGAAAAAATTAAACACATTGCCCTAAATCCAGTGTGCAGTCCCTCAGCTCTGTCCTGCAAATCCTTAATCCAGACTGATTTAGTAGGTGAGATACTGCAGTGTCAAACACACTACCAGAACACTCACTGCCTGTTTCTGGCAGAAGCCTTCACAAAGGAGTGTTGCTTTGTTAGACAGGTGGAAGCTTCCCAGTGACTACAGCACAAACTTGCAAAGAGCAGCACCTTGGGGTGCTGAGGGAAATACGAAGCTGTTGCCCCTTAGAATATGGACAGTGAGAGGGAAGCCTCCAAAAGGAGTAAATTAAGGAAGTGTCAAATATACCAGGAAGCTCCAGGCTTAAAAGTTAATATGGATAAAGAGTATTTTAAAAGGAAGGATACAAGAGAGGGTGCTTGCCTTGACGGACAGAACCACCATTGTCTTAGAGATGGTGGGAGTACAGAAGCTCCTGGAAAAGTTGCTCAGGACCTTGATGTAAGGCAGTAAGCTAATGAAAAGATTTGAGAGGATAAGTAACTGTACACAGAACTAACATTTATTTTCACTTCTGAAAGAAGAGATTCTTGAAGGCAGGATTATTTAAATACAGTCAGCATAGAGTATAAGCAGTTCAAACAGTCAGCAGTAATGGTAACTATTATGCCATGTCTGGTTTAATGTTGAGTAATAAAAGAGTGAGCGGCATATTTTCTAATCATCTTCACACAAATACTTTTTCAGGATTTACAGTAATGACTATCTGTATTTAGATATTCTGCTTTTTTAGAAGATGTATTTATTCACTCAACTAATTTTCGTAATATTTGGACAATTTTTGACTTTACCAACTTGTGCATTTTTAACTTCAGAGTTTCTCACAGTCTATCTTGAGGCAAATTATGATAATTGGACTTTTTGTAGGGCTATGATGCTACAAATTTTCAAAGAGGTAGTGAAATGTCTGCTGAAGGATTGACAGTGAAGGTAACAGAAGATCTCCCTGCTGGAAATGAAATGCTTAGTCCAGACCTGCTGTTGATGTTTCCAGGAGAGGACATTGATAGTCAGTATAAACTTCAAATATTGGCCCTGAGTATCGAGAGGTAAATGTATACCAAATTTTTGATGGATAGTTTCTCAGTTCTGTGGTGGTCACGGACACGGCCTGTGAGGGTTACCCAATTTACATGTGTGTAAAGATCGTGACCGTGGGAGTCTCAGGATTTGGCGATACACAAGGACATGGGGTTCTGGGTTTCAGAGAATTTCCTTAATACAAATTACTACAAAACTGCTATCAGCAAATGTATATATATAGCCACACTTAAAGTCACTACAAAATTAGTGCTAGGAAAGCAAATATGTGTATATTAAAAGTTATTACAGAATTCCAACTAGTGAAGCAAGTATATACTTACGAACTTTTACCTCTGTGTGTGCGCCTGTAAATATATTACGTGAGGTGTTACCAGTATGGCATTCACCAAACCGCTCCCAGCAGCGGGTCTCATCAACGACACAAAAGTCTCACTTTAAAGATGACCTGTGTCATGAAGTCCAGAGTCAGCCAGGTGTCCCCAGCCAGGGTCCAGGCTGTCCGGGAGATCTTGTGCAGAGAAGCTCCTTTCGGGGAAGTAGCAATTTACTTTTTATCCCTTTTAGTGTAACTGAGTGTAGGACATCACTTCCCAGAATAATTGCTGCTGACTCCTGTTTTCCTGGAATGACCTTCCTTATCACTGTTTCTGTGTCCTGCACCCATCAAGGTTTCTTTGTCCTGCCAACTACTCCCCATCAAGAAGGGCTCAGCAGAGCTTATCAGAGATGTCTCAGGGCTCCTGCCTACGGAGATGTCCTTTGTCAGTATGTTTGCCAGGTCGCCTTTGTGGCAGCTCTGTCAAGCTCTTGTATTATACTTTGAGATAGGAGTAAAATTTGTAATTCAGAAATAAAATGCAACGCTGCATTCAGGAAAATATTTTACTTCATTAAAACTTTTTTTTTAATGTTTGTTGCTGTTCTTTATGATGTGTGAATTTACCTGTGTATAGAAAACCTACACCCAATCCCCTAGTGTGCTGTTTGCTTGAGAAAAGTTCTAGTTGAATATTCACAAAAGATGCTCGGTACATGGCCCTCTCTATATTAATCTTTTACTTGCAATTCTTTGTATTTTCGGGGGTGGGGGTGGGGGGTGGAGGGGTGTTGGTTTGTTTTCTTTTTTGTTTGTTTGGGGTTTTTTTCCAGTCGTTTAGATTAATGCATTCACCTTTGCTATGGAAGCATAACCATTCAACGCTTAGGTTACCAATATAAAGCCTTTTCTGCAAGAGTTAGTAGAAGAGCTTCAAAATAAACGGTGCTGAGTACTACTGGATTGAGGTGGGCATGGAGAAGGCTACTTGCTTCTGTGAGAAATAAGTTCCGGTCCGAATGAAACAGGCTCAGGCAGAATCCTTTGTGAAGCACATTTTTATTCACCTTGTTGCAAGAACGGGTGACCTAGCAAGTAGGCACACTTTCAGTTCTTGAAACACACCTTTTTATTTCCTAATCCCGGCCGAATTTTTCCCTTCCCTGTTTCCCATTGGTTAGGTACTCCAGGGTTTACGGTCTGTCCAAGGCATCTAAAATTCTTCCTGGATGTCTTGCCTCTGTTTACTTCTCATTATGCTACACCTAAAGGGATTATCTGACTAGTTTATTTCTTTCCCTTTTGGTAAAAAAAATGCTCAATGCCATTAGAGCTGGTTAAATGTTTGACTGCCCTTCCAGACACTAATGCAGTATGAATCAGTTTGTCCTTTTGTCTTTGTGGTAAGGGAAGTTCTACAAGCCTTTGCTAGAGCCTCTTTGTCTTAGTCATTCTCTTATCATGTCACCTCTGATGCAAACGGCTCCTCTCCTCTGCAAAAGCAATACCTGCCTTTCTTACACTTTCTTAGCTATGAACTCAAGTCATCTCAGACTACTGGAATAGTGAAACATATATTGTGATCCATTGGAGAGCAGGTACATGGTGTGTATGTGCATGTAGGAAAAAGATGCTTCTACCTTTTTTTCCCCAGCCATTCCCATCTCAGTTTCTGGTACTTCAGCTTCAGAAAGTCTGGATATTCGGTCACTTTGCATTTTGTACAACATTCAGTTGGCAAGGTCACATAGCAAACGGCAGCTGGATGGAGAATCTGATTTTCTTTTATGTTCAGTTTCTCTGTCTATTCTCTAAACAGGAATGATAGGTCTACCTTTTCCACCCTTTTCATAATGCTTTCACATCTTCAAACATTTTTTTGAAGAGCTGGGTATTAGTTGTAGTAAAAAAATGCTATTGGATTATAATTTAGTTCAATTCTTAGACCCCCTTAGTCTGTGAGCTGTGTCATTTTTTTATTTTTGTTTTATAGAAGTGCTGTTAAAAATTAACTGGACTGTCTAGAGATAAATTTTGAGGTCTTAATCTAGTGTCTGATGCTGTGAATGAATGCTCTGAAGAATTAAATGAAAAAGTGGTGCAAATACCACCAGAATAGCTTTGTTTTGATTTTAGTCACTTTTCACAAAGTAATTACAAGATTGCAGCTTTTTTTTTTTTTTTTACAATTAAGTAATATGTCTGGCAGTACATCTGAGAATGTTATTTTGCACAGTTACAGGCATCACACCAGTTGTCATTTATGTCTCAATCTATTAGAGGGAGGGAAGGAACCACGGGACAACTTTCATTCAGAGTCAGTTTGCTTTGGCTGGAGGATATAAAGTGGGTAGAAAGCATCATGTTCACAAGAATTAATGGAGGATCATTAGAAAAGTAGTGTGATTCACTCAAGGAACAGCACAATTCTCAGAAAGCAAAATTCTCAGTATATTGGTTATGAAATGTGGGATACTAAAAACTGCTGAAAAATTGTGCATATACACGGGAAGGGAAGAAAGGACTTGAGAAGTGAGGTGTAATAAACAAAAAAAGGAGCAAGATTTTTGCATTTTTGAGGATGTTTAAAGGCAGTGGTAAAAAGTCATTTAGGGGTTTCATCTTTGTGTGTTTGCATTGTCTTTCGTGACAGGGTCAGTTATGTTTTGTATAAACAGGGAAATAGAGCTTAAAGATGGGGGGAGGGGTCTGACACCCACATCCAAGTTTTGAGAAACAGAATACGTTCCTCTTATTATTTGTCAAGAGAAGAGAGTCTTGGGGAAAAAGGTTTTGTAATTTTATTAGAAAACGGGAAACTTGCAAGTTGGAAATGTAAAGTGAAACAAATTCCAGAAAGCTGAAGTGTGATGGTGGGACACAGTGAACACAGGAGAGAAGATTAAAGGAATGGAATATTTTTTTGGCAAAGCCTGGAGTATATGTTAAGAGCTATTTGCAGTTTTGACTGTTCGATGCTCACTCAGATGGACACATTCTGATGATTCTGATGATTCACCTTTGCCAGGGGAAGTACATGTTACTTTTCTGGTTTTGTTCTACTGAGAAAGAAGTAGAACATCCACTATCAATTCCTAAGTGCAAAATTGATCAAAATGACATCATAAAATTTTATAGCATTTTTGAAATAGAGGAACTGCTAAAATGTATAGCTAGAACATCTCTGAGACGTATTAAACAAGAACCAGATTTAATATCCTGACTTATACTTAGCTGTATCTTGTTCGGGTGAAGTCGATAGTGCTACAGAAATAAGAGTTAAAGGTGTCGAAGTGTAAAATAGGATCTTCTTTTCTAATGAAGGTCTTGATCTGCTTTCACAGAAGACAACAAATGTACTCTTTCAGGAGTCCATAAGTGACATCCCATTACACAGAGATCTCTTACTAATTATTTCTAATTTTTTAGAAATAAATAATAATTTCTTTATTATTAAACTAATAATTTTTTTCTAACTCATTGACTGAACCAGTAGCTGATAGAAATTGATGTGCTTTCATTAGAAAGTGTAGATATGCACCAACCAAGACCATGGAGTCAGGCTTCTAGAATTGATCATGAGAAACACTGTCTTGTGATGCTCGAGAAGACCATGCCAAATAGTGCTGCAGCTTTTTTCTCACCCTCCTCCCCCGTGCTCCACAGAGGAAGAAAGTTCACTTAGCCAAAGCATAAGTGGCTTCACCCAGATGGAGCAAAGGGAAGATTTGATTAAGTCTTCCTGCCTATGCACTCATAAATCAAGCATTTCAAAAGTACAGTTTAGCTTAACTAGCACATTATATAGTAGATTGGAAACAACGGGGAGTTAGGATTAATTTGTTCTGTTCCTAGATGATCTAGTGACTTGCAGACTACTCTGGGTGAGTCAGATTCTCCTTGTGCCTGCATTTCCCTAATGAAGACTAAGTAATGTTTACCCAATTATTGGAAACATGGCAAGATATGCCGTCTCAAACAGGTCTTTTTTGCCACATTTTAACAACTTGACTTTAAAACTTATATTGCAACCTATATACTTAATTCACTATGAACAAAATGAAACTTAAGCTTAGTAAAAGAAAAAAGGGAACATTTGCAAATATGAAACTAACAGTCTTCAGGCAGAAGTCAAGAGTAGTTGGCTTGCCTATTGTTTTATCTGTTTTAAGAATACTTGTGAAAGATACGAAGATAAGCCGTGTCAAGAAAGGTGCAAGAGATTTCAGTCTTCACTGGTACATAGAAGGATTTTGGAGGAAGGACAAGCTAGTGGAATGCATGCCAGACACAAATACAAACTGGGGGAGGAGCGGCTGGAGAGCAGCCCTGCAGAAAGGGATCTGTGGGTGGTGGTCAAGAGCAGGCTCAACAGGAGTCAGCAGTGTGCCCTGGCAGCCAAGAGGGCAAACCGCATCCTGGAGTGCATCAAACACAGCATAACCAGCTGGTCAAAGGAAGAGATTATCCTGCTGTATTTAGCTTTGGTGCGGCCTCACCTTGAGAACTGTGTGCAGTTCTGGGCCCCACAATTTAAGAAGGATGTTAAGGTCCTTGAGTGTGTCCAGAGGAGGGCAGCAAAGCTGGTGAAAAGTCTGGAAGGGATGTCCTATGAGGAGCCACTGAGGACTTTAGGCTTGTCTAGTTTGGAGAAAAGGAGGCTGAGGGGCGACCTGCAGCTTCCTGAGGAGGGGATGTGGAATGAGAGGTGCTGATCTCTTCTCTCTGGTATCCAGTGACAGGATGCATGGGAGTGGTTCAAACCTGCTCCAGGGGAGATTTAGACTGGACATTAGGGAGCTTTTCTTTAGCGAGAGGGTGGTCAAACACTGGAACAGGCTTCCTT
The DNA here is from genome assembly GCF_964199755.1 of Larus michahellis. Classification (NCBI taxonomy): domain Eukaryota; kingdom Metazoa; phylum Chordata; class Aves; order Charadriiformes; family Laridae; genus Larus; species Larus michahellis. Next base: position 36,078,082 of record NC_133900.1, on the reverse strand, counting down.
GAGAGGTGGTTGGTGCCCCAAGCCTGCCAGTGTTTAAGAGGCATTTGGACAATGCCCTTAATAACATGCTTTAACTTGGTCAGCCCTGAATTGTCAGGCAGTTGGATTGGACGATCATTGTAGGTCCCTTCCAACTGAAATACTCTATTCTATTCTGTTCAATTCCAAATGAAGTTCCAGCATTAAAAGAGCCTCTTCCTTGACAACTAAGATAACCAATGTGTACATCATAAATAGCAGAATCAGCTTTGGATCTCTTACTCACAAAATACAATATTAACAGCACAATGTTTTCCTTGATAAAATGTAGACATGAGTGCACTTTTATATGGACAAGAAACAGCAGTTCATGGTAGCATCATTTTTCTTCAGTCTGCAGATGGCTCAGTTTTACCGAGACTAATATTACAGGGAAAGCTAAAAGGACTACTTAATGCAGCGCAGGTACTAGACTTTCTTTATTCCAGCTTTACAGAAGTGGGAGAGGAGAATAGGAAATGATAGCAACCCAATAATCAGTTTATCAGCTTTACTGTCATCACTAAATGTCACTGTCATCAGAAGATATTGTTCCAGAATACTTCAGAGGACAAAAGGATGATTTGACAAGCTCAGAAAAGCTATGGATTGTGGAGGGAATGGGAGAATATGGAAAGGAGTGAATCTGCATATCTGAATTATGACAGATTTATTGTTTAAATATTTCTGTATATTAACTAATAAATGTCTCCCCTTTTTGCTTGCATCTTTGTTACAAAATGATAGGGAAAAGTGAAACTATATTTTCATGAAGTCATGGGCAACTGTGAGAAAAATATTTCTAATGTACGAGGAAGGAGAAAATATGATGCGCTAAGCATGGCAGTGTGCTACGCTTTAGCTGTGACTCTACAGTTTCATATGCTCCAGTGACTCTTTAGCAGTGCAGTAACAGATAATATGTTTGCCTTTTCTTTGGTACTTTGGATGCAGTTTTGTTTGCCATAATGATCCCAATCAGTGGAACCATTCCACTCAAACATATATCCCAATTAATACATTAAATAATTTTCTTTCACTGCAAATACGTGTTCTGCCTTTCCCCAAATATCACTCACTGAGAAGTTAATTTTTATGTTCTTTTATTGTTCTAACTTTATTTATTTATCTGGTGCCTCTTTAAGTAATGGCGAGGGTTGTGTTTAGCAAGGAAACAAGGGAGGCTGGCGGGAGCTCTTTAACATACAAATCTGCAAGCCATAGTCCAAAGAGATGGTAGTGGGGATACCTAACAAAACGTTAGGTAAGGCACTTCTGTGTGCAATAACGAGCATTTCAGCTGTGGAGAATAGTTTTCGGTTCCCCTACCTGTTTTGAGCTGGTAGCTTAGCTTAGCTATACGCTTGAGCTAGGGCTCCTGGACACCAAAAGGGTAACGAGATCACCGCAGAAGGAGCTTTGGTCTGAAATTTCTGTGTTTCTCTGCAAGAGCACTGGGATAATGGATTTTGCCATGTCATTTGGAGCTAAACTGCTCAAAAAAGTTATGCCACAATTGAATGCTGTGCCACTGAAGTTGAAACAAGTCAAAGCCGTCCTCAAAGCAGAGCGCACCCCTACGCGCAAGGGACCACATTGTTTTTGCAGACTTCTACTATCTTTATAAGAAAAATTATTTGGCTATTAATAGGGCTTGTATTCTCATCTTTCACTGTTTTCCTTTGAGCTTTCTTTCACTTTGTAGCAGCATTAAAAAATCTACCTTGACTTCCCATAGTTCCTTTCCACTAACGCATAAGAGAATTTTGGTTACTAGCAACAGCAGCTTTTAAAAATGCCAGAGGGAGGCTTGGGAACCAAGGGCATAATAATGGTGCAACTACTGCAGTCATTAGACACAGGAATTGCTACAGTATATACTCTTGTAAATAGGATATGACAATGTTCCTACGTAATCCACATGTAGACCAACAAATATACAGGGAATGGCAAAAGCCATAGGTGAACTGTTCTGGCATGATAAGTAACTGGTTTATTGTACGAGTAAGTGTTAACAAAGAGAGTTTTAGTGCTTTTGATTGGGCCCTGTTTTTCAGCTAACTTATCATGTGGAATTCAGTCAAATGTCAATTTATACAAACAGCTTAAAGAATTATCAGTATGAAGGACAGGGAATTGCAAGTTTCTTTTCCTGTGTTACAGAGGAATCAAAGGATTTTGCTGCCTTTATGAGCTGTCACTGAGAGAAGTTTAATTTAGGAAGAGCTGAACTCTATCATATGGCATAACGGTGGTTCAGCACAGTGCTAACTCTTAGGCAAGCTGTAGGTTTCTATATCTTTTTCTGATTCTTTTCTCCGTCAGTTATAAGCAGTAACAGGAGTTCCAGATTTTAAAACCAGTTCATAGAGTTTTGGAAAGAACGTGCATTTTGGTTTGGTTTTCTGCGAAGCAAAAAATGAGCAAAAGTTCCCAGTTCAACCATTTTTAATGCTGCTGTAATCTTAAGCACATAAGTAGTCTCGCTGAAGTCAATGACAGTTGCTAAAATGCTTCAAATTAAGGCTGTTGTTTTTCTGGATGAGAACAAGTCATTACTAAATTGTGTCACATTTACAGTAAGAATGTAACAGTAAATCTTCATTATTTTTATGAAACAGTAAACCTTCGTTATTTTTATGCCAGGGGACACGTGAAATAAAAGACCCATGTTGACTGTTGAAAACAAATAAGCAACTGATAATTAAAATAATTTTGTATAAACTTCTATTTAATTTCATTCAAATAATTCAGGTATCTGCAGATAGAGATGTGGTGATAACAAATACTCAATCTTTATTTCGACTGCTTTTACTTGACAAGTTCCTTATTTGCAGTAGTAAATACTTATGGACAAATATGTGTATACCTATTTAATTTTAAGAAGTAATCATGTATCAGAAGAGAACTAAAGCTGGTTAACAAATATGTTTTCAGAAGAATGAAAGTAAACAAGGCATGTGTAACCTCTAATGCACAGCAGCTCAGGAAAAATGGTCTGATTTTATAAAAGTCATCATAAAAAATACCTGCAAAAAGAGTTTACATAATAGCAGCTAACGTGGTGTAACTCAGCATCTTGACAGAAGTGGGAATTTAGTTGAGGGGGGAAGGACCAGAAAATGCTACAAAAAACGTGTTACTTTCTCAGCAGATGATCCAACTTAATATAAAAGCCTTATAAAAAATAGAAGTTGACGAAATGTTAATGAACAAGTTCAGAAAATGTCAGTTCATGCAGTTAGATCAAATTCAGTGAAAACATTCAGATCAAAGAGAGAAGCCAACATTGTGTGCAAATAAAAATATTCCACTTGATATTTTATTTAAAAAAAAAAGTGGAATGCAACGTTTTTTTGTTTTGTTTCTTTATTTTTTTAATTCAAACAGCAGAAAATGAAAAAAGATAACTTAGCAATTGGATCAAGAAGTTCTGTCAGATTATTGCAGTGGGTAATGTCCTAACCTGTGCTTTAAATCCCTGCGTTCAACTTAGCTTCCAGAAAGAAGACTTTTCTACCCTTAGAGATATTGCATGATTCTGTTGAGAATGTGCATGGAAATCCTCTGATTGTGCCAAGCAGTGGATTATTGCTGATAGTGTGTGTACGAGATCCAGTCGTTCGCTCTGAATTCTGTATTTCTATCCATCAGCCTGTTCTTAATATCCATAGCGTGGCACTTCAGTACAGCATATATCTGGTGATGGTGCCCAAGCAGTGAGGCTGTTTATTCTCTGAGTTATTTTTTCTGTCTTTGACTGCCCTTTTCACGTGAGAAATAAATAGCTTAGGACAGATCTAACAAATGTGTCATAAAATACAGTAATACATCATAAATTAAAAGGAAACGAAGCTTTTTTTCTCATAGATGCAGAAGTATTCGCTGAGGCAGAATGTCTTACAGATGTTAAATCTGAGATTGAAACCTAGACCAAAATTATATCACGCTTTTAACTTAAACTCCATCCTGCTCTGCCAGTCCTCTTCTCTCTGTAACGTGATGTAATGCAACAGTAGGTTGAACTGCAAAACCTTTATATACTTCACCTGTGTACGCGGTGTGCAGGCTCACAGTCCCCTTGTGAAACCCCAGTCATGCTATGCCCAATATAATGAATACATTGTCCTTCTACATGCTCGATATTTTGGCGCTTTTATTTTTTTTTTTTTTTTTTTTTTTTTTAAAATGAGGAGACAGATTCTTTCTGTAAGTATTGTGGCCTTCTCTATTAAGTAGTCTGCAGCTTCGGGAAATGCTGCTTTTAGTACCAGAATTGGATGATCACAGAATAGTTTATAAAACCCCACACTTAAATCAGTGTCTATATTTAATTACTTAATGGCCTGTTTATTTCTTACAAGAAAACAACTCCCTCTTTTTCATGTTTTCAGTGTTCATTACCTTTAAAAAGATAATTTTTTAGCAGATGCCTGAGATTATTGTAAATATGAAAATTACAGTTATGTATATGGATATCTCCATAAAATCTGTGGAATTCATTGGCCTTTTCTATCTAGTTATAAATTGTGTTTAATAAATTGCATATTTGCACATCTTACTGATCTAGATTTGCTGCCAGCAGCTTGCCTGCTCTTTCACCTTGCTTATAATGCT